>NC_134862.1:37732530-38057530 GCF_049852395.1 Peromyscus maniculatus bairdii | reverse complement strand
GCAGGAGAGAGCTGTTGCGCCCCCTCCCCTTGCATCAGCCTACCAGAGAGTCTGGGCAGCCTTTGCCAAGCAGTCTAGGGAGGAAAGGGATGCCTTCCTGCAGGATGTGTTTCCAGAAGGGTTCCTCTGGGGCGTATCTACCGGAGCCTTTAACGTGGAAGGAGGATGGGCCGAAGGCAACCGAGGCCCGAGCATCTGGGACCACTACAGTAACCTGAATGCTGCCGAGGGCCAAGCGACGGCAAAGGTGGCCAGTGACAGCTACCACAAACCGGTCTCTGATGTCGCCCTGCTCCGGGGCCTCAGGGCTGGGGTGTACAAATTCTCCATCTCCTGGTCCCGGCTGTTCTCCACGGGGCGGAAGAGCAGCCCCAACCTCCAGGGCGTGGCCTACTACAACAGACTGATCGACAGCCTGCTGGACTCGCACATCGAGCCCATGGTGACACTGTTCCACTGGGACCTGCCTCAGGCCCTGCAGGATCACGGCGGGTGGCAGAACGAGAGTGTGGTGGACGCCTTCCTGGACTACGCAGCCTTCTGCTTCTCCGCTTTCGGGGACCGTGTAAAGCTGTGGGTGACCTTCCACGAGCCATGGGTGATAAGCTACGCGGGCTATGGCACTGGGCAGCACGTACCAGCCATCTCTGACCCAGGAGTGGCTTCTTTTAAGGTACTTCCCCCCATCCCTGCAACTCCTGCCAATTAGAAAACACATTTGGCTGTCTCCTTCCCGCCCTGGAAAGGAAGCCAGAGAGGGAAGGATGGGTACATGTTGTTACTGTTGTCTTGTACACCCAGGCTGATGCTGTACTCATCATGTAGCTGAGGATGACCTTGAGCTTCTGAGCTCTTACTTAGATTCCTGAGAGCTGGGGTCACAGGCATCCACCGCCAGGTCTGATCTGTAAACAGTGAAGAGAATTAGACCTAGGGCTAAGCACTCTGCCAACTGAGCTGCACCCTCGGCCCTGGTCAAGTCTTCTTAACCCCAAAGACGAGTTCCAGGCTTGGAGGGGTATCCTCACTGTGGGGCTCTTGCCTAGTGTGCACATGGCCCTGGGTTCAATCCCTGCCTCCTGCTGCTGCGATGACAGACACGGGCCACCATGCCTGCTTTTATGGGGGGAAGACCAGGGCCCTTGCATTCTAGGCTAGCAATTCTATGTGTATAACTTATCTGTAGTCACAGCTCTTAAGCTTTTGTTTTTATTTGCTTTGGTGTTTTCCAGCTAGGTCTCAGTTTGTAGCTCAAGCTAACATGAAATTCCAAGTTTTCAGTCTTCAGCTCACCGAAATCCTCCTGCCTCAGCCTCTAAAAGACAGGCCAGGGGTGGGGTGGAATGGGGTTGGGGAGACAGGCTGAGCCACCATACCTGGCTTTTGTAAACTTTTCTTTTTTTTTTTTTTTTTTTTTTTGGTTTTTCGAGATGGGGTTTCTCTGTGTAGCTTTGCGCCTTTCCTGGAACTCACTCTGTAGACCAGGCTGGCCTCAAACTCACAGAGATCTGCCTGCCTCTGCCTCCCTAGTGCTCGGATTAAAGGTGTGCGCCAGGTAAGCTTTTCTTATGGTTGAGAATTTCCTGAGTGTTTATAGTGGCTCCTGTGATTTCAGCTTGCACCACCATGCCAGAGTCGTGTAGTGCAGGAAATGGAGCTGGGGTTTTGTGAACAGGAGGCTGTCTACCATTGCAGCCCCATCCCAGCCCCATTGCTGATTCTGTTGACTTCGGCAGTAACTTGGCGACACGACTGAGCTGCTAGTGCCGCTGTTGACATTACCTTCCTCCCTTTTCCCTCCCAAGGTGGCTCACTTGATCCTCAAGGCGCACGCCAGAACTTGGCATCACTACGACCTTCACTATCGCCAACAGCAGCAGGGGCGCGTGGGCATTGTGCTCAATTCCGACTGGGCAGAGCCTCTGGATGGGCAGAGTCCCCAGGACCTTGCTGCCGCTGAGCGCTTCCTGCACTTCATGCTGGGCTGGTTTGCACACCCCATCTTTGTGGATGGGGACTACCCCACCGTGCTTCGGACCCAGATCCGGCAGATAAACCAGCAGTGTGGTGGTCCTGTGGCCCAACTCCCGGAGTTCACTGCAGCGGAGAAGCAGCTCCTGAAAGGCTCGGCGGACTTCCTTGGTCTGTCTCATTACACGTCCCGCCTGGTCAGCAAGGCTGGGCGGCAGACCTGCATCCCCAGCTACGATAACATCGGAGGATTCTCCCAGCACGTGGACCCCACGTGGCCCCAGACTGCATCTCCCTGGATGCGGGTGGTGCCCTGGGGCATAAGGAGGCTGCTGCAGTTTGCTTCCATGGAGTACACGAAGGGAAGAGTTCCAATCTTCGTGGCTGGGAATGGCATGCCGGTAGGGGAAGGAGACGATCTCCTTGACGACTCGGTGAGGGTGAACTACTTCAACCTGTACATCAACGAGGTGCTCAAGGGTAAGAAGGCTGCTGATCCTGAGGGGCTGGCTCTTCCCTGAGGCTTCAGAGTTCTGTTTAATGAGACAGGGCAGAGACTGATCTCGGGTCAACAGGCTTGCTCACCAAGAGCCTTTCTTTACTGAGCCATTGCACCAGCCTCTCCGGTCCAGGAGTCTAACGCACTTGGTTAACCAGTGTTCATTGAGAGCACGAGGAACCAGGGACTGTGTAAGACAGTGAGGACACGGTACCGAATAAATGTCATCCCTCCTGAAAGAGGCCCTCAGTCCCTAGTGGGGTGCAGATGGGCTGACACAGGCTAGGACCCCAGACCGCTGATTCCCCTCAGGGCACCAGCCCTTTGAGCTCCGCCCCCCTCAGCTGGCCATCCAGTCTGCACTGCGCTTCCCTTTTCTGTAGCTGAGCCACACATACACGCTCAGTCTGACCCACGCACCTTCTTATCCAAGTGGAAAGGGTGGCAAGTGGTTTTCAGCACATAGGTCGCTCACCTAGAATGAGTTCACCTGTCACTCTCAGAAGCCGATGAGAATCGGCCATCTGAGAAGATGTGATTAATGGCCTAGCATCCATATCTTCTCCAGCCTATGCCTCCATCTTCATGTGATCCATGGATGCTTGTTGCTAGGCATGGTGGTGTATCCCTTTATCCCCAGCACTTGGAATCAGATTGAGAGTTCAAAGTCATCCTGGAATACTCAGTGAGAGCCTGTCTCAAAAATAATTAAATAGGGGGCTTCAGAGATGGCTCAGTGGTTAAGAGCACTGGCTGTTCTTCCAGAGGTCCTGAGTTCAATTCCCAGCAACCACATGGTGACTCACAACTATCTGTAATGAGATCTGGCACCCTCTTCTGGCCTGCAGGCAGAACACTGTATACATAATAAATAAATAAATAAATAAATAAATAAATCTTTAAAAATAATAATAATAATGAATAGGTCAGGGGATGTAACTCAGGAGGTAGCGTGCTCTCCTAGCGTGCTGGCAGCAGTAGGGTCCATCCGGAGCGCTGTGTAAACCGGGGAGTGTATGCCGCTCACACCAGCACTCAGGAGGCAGAGGCAGTGGGATCAGGAGTGGAACTCTAGTCCCAGGGGACCTGATGGCCTCTTCAGACCTCTGTAGGCGCTGCACACATGTGGTGACAGACGTACATGCAGGCAAAACACCCGTACACATAAAAATAATTTTTAAGTTAAAAAAAAAAGAGGGTGGCATGCTGAGGAACAACAGCTGAGATTGTCTTCTGGTTTTTACATGCATTCACACATACACGCACACACACTTGCACATGCCTAACTTTTGTTTTCTCTTTATAGCTGTCAAGGAGGATTTGGTGGACGTCCGCTCATACATTGTTCGTTCCCTCATTGATGGCTTCGAAGGACCCTCAGGTTACAGCCAGAGGTTCGGCCTGTACCATGTCAACTTTAACGACAGCAGCAGGCCAAGGACTGCCAGGAAATCTGCCTACTTCTTCACCAGCGTCATAGAAAAGAACGGTTTCCCCGCCGGGAAAGCAAGAAGCAGCCCCCTGCCTCCGAAAGCAGACCTTGCCTCCAGAGCCCCAGCCCTCTTCACCTTCCCGTCTGAGGTGCCCTCCAAGGCTAAAATAGTGTGGGAGAAGTTCTCCAGTCAGCCCAAGTTTGAAAGAGATTTGTTCTATCATGGCACGTTCCGGGATGACTTCCTGTGGGGTGTGTCCTCTTCGGCCTATCAGATCGAAGGAGGCTGGGACGCTGATGGCAAAGGCCCCAGCATCTGGGACAATTTCACCCACACCCCGGGGAACAGTGTGAAAGACAATGCCACCGGAGACGTAGCCTGTGACAGCTACCACCAGCTGGATGCCGACCTGAATATTCTTCGCACCCTCAAGGTCAAGGCCTATCGGTTCTCCATCTCCTGGTCTCGGATCTTCCCCACAGGAAGGAACACTTCCATCAACAATCACGGTGTGGATTATTACAACAGGCTGATTGACGGCCTGGTGGGGAGCAACATCTTTCCCATGGTGACGCTGTTCCACTGGGACCTGCCCCAGGCCCTCCAGGATATTGGAGGTTGGGAGAACTCCTCTTTGGTTGACTTGTTCAACAGCTATGCTGACTTCTGTTTTAAGACCTTTGGTGACAGAGTCAAGTTCTGGATGACCTTTAATGAGCCGTTGTATATGGTGCTGTTGGGCTACAGTTCAGGGGTATTTCCCCCAAACGTGCAGGACCCGGGCTGGGCACCTTACAGGGTCAGCCACGTCATCATCAAGGCTCACGCCAGAGTCTACCATACTTACGACGAGAAATACAGGCAGCAGCAGAAGGGGGTCATTTCCCTGAGCCTCAACACTCACTGGGTGGAACCCAAGGACCCAGGGCTCCAAAGAGATGTGGAAGCTGCCGACCGGATGCTGCAGTTTTCCCTGGGCTGGTTTGCCCACCCCATTTTTAGGAATGGGGACTACCCAGATGTCATGAAGTGGAATGTGGGGAACAGGAGTGAACTGCAGCGCCTGGCTGAGTCCCGCCTGCCCATCTTCACAGAGGAGGAGAAGGGTTACATCAGGGGTACCGCTGACGTCTTTTGCCTCAACACCTACTCGTCCGTGTATGTGCAGCATAACACCCCAAGGCTGAACCCACCCAGCTATGACGATGACCGGGAGCTGACGGTCAGCGACATGACCTCTCCGTCCGTCTCCACGGCAGTGCACGCGGCCGTGCCCTGGGGGATGCGGAGGCTGCTGAACTGGATCAAGGAAGAGTATGGCAACATTCCCATTTACATCACTGAGAATGGACAGGGGCTGGAGAGCCCCACGCTGGACGACACAGCAAGGATATTCTACCACAAAACCTATATCAACGAGGCTCTGAAAGGTGCGTGAGACTCAGCCTCTGGCTAAACCTCCCAGGCTCCTGTCCTCCGTCCGTCACGTGTCCAGTCTCCTGTCCTCCATCCGTCACGTGTCCAGTCTCCTGTCCTCCGTCCGTCACGTGTCCAGTCTCCTGTCCTCCGCCCGTCACGTGTCCAGTCTCCTGTCCTCTGTCCGTCACGTGTCCAGTCTCCTGTCCTCCATCCGTCACGTGTCCAGTTTCCTGTCCTCTGTCTGTCACGTGTCCAGTCTCCTGTCCTCCATCTATCACGTGTCCAGTCTCCTGTCCTCCGTCCGTCACGTGTCCAGTTTCCTGTCCTCTGTCTGTCACGTGTCCAGTCTCCTGTCCTCCGTCCATCACGTGTCCAGTCTCCTGTCCTCCATCCGTCACGTGTCCAGTCTCCTGTCCTCTGTCCGTCACGTGTCCAGTCTCCTGTCCTCCGTCTGTCACGTGTCCAGTCTCCTGTCCTCTGTCCGTCACGTGTCCAGTCTCCTGTCCTCTGTCCGTCACGTGTCCAGTCTCCTGTCCTCCATCTGTCACGTGTCCAGTCTCCTGTCCTCCGTCCGTCACGTGTCCAGTCTCCTGTCCTCCGTCCGTCACATGTCCAGTCTCCTGTCCTCCGTCTGTCACGTGTCCAGTCTCCTGTCCTCCGTCTGTCACGTGTCCAGTCTCCTGTCCTCTGTCCGTCACGTGTCCAGTCTCCTGTCCTCTGTCCGTCACGTGTCCAGTCTCCTGTCCTCTGTCCGTCACGTGTCCAGTCTCCTGTCCTCCATCTGTCATGTGTCCCCATGCTTTGACAGGTGCTTTGAAAGTCACTCTTTTGGGCATGGGCAGGGCTCAGTTAGTAAAGTGTTTGCCTTGCAAGGCTGGGGACCAGAAAAGGAGCCAGCAGGATGTGTTTGTAATCTCTGTGCTGAGGAAGCAGAAAGGGGATCACTGGCCAGCCAGCCCAGACCACTTGGTGAGCTCCAGGTCACATGAGCGGCTCTGGGAAAGAAAAGTGGGTTTTCTGAGGTTGTGTTCTGGCCTACACACACACACACACACACACACACACACACACACACACACACACACACACTCACGCACACACTCACACACACACTCACACACACACTCACACACACACTCACACAGATAAATAACAAATAAAAAATGTAAGTTTGCACTTGAAGAGCTGGGTTTGTGGCTCAGTTCTCGAATTGCTTGCCTAGAACACAAAGCCCCGGTCTCCAATCCCAGCCCCAGAGAGGGAGGGCATGGTGTGCACACCCGCATTCCCACCACTGGTGCAGCCCGGGGAGAAGGAACAGAAGAAACCCAAGTTTATCTTTGACTACAGTGAGTTCAAGGCCAGCCTGGGCTACATGAGATCCTGTCTCAAAACATTTGAAACGACATCAATAAATTCACACTGGTGTGCTTAGTGTCTAACCAGGGCTGAGGCTCTTGAGTTTGAGAGGCCTGTCCTTTTACCTCACTTGCTGCAGGGTCACAGAGGCTAGCAAAAAGTTAGTAACTGCGAATTTGACCTTCACAATCCAGTCTGGAGCAGTCCTCCGAGAATCCGTTCCAGATCACATGTGCCTCTGTTCCAGCTGCAGTCAGTCCTGTCTGCTGTCAACACACTTCCACTGTGGCGTCACAAAAGAACAGTCTCACGGTTCTTCTGTGCACGTTCTGCTCCTGGACAATGAACTTCTTGACTATAAGGCACTGTCTTTCGTTTCTTTTTCTTTTTTTTTTTTTTTTAAAGATTTATTTATTTATTATGTATACAGCATATGTGACTGCAGACCAGAAGAGGGCACCAGATCTCATTACAGATGGTTGTGAGCCACCATGTGGTTGTGGGAATTGAACTCAGGACCTCTGGAAGAGCAGTCAGTGCTCTTAACCTCGGAGCCATCTCTCCAGCCCAAGGCACTGTCTTTCAATTTTACATCCCAACAGCCTATCTTGGCCAATACCCAGAGAGTCATACACTTATTTGAAGTCATCCCAGAAAGAAAGCAAAATATTTCAACACCAACTTGAGAATGCAGGTTTAAGAAACACATCCATCCTTTGCTGAGAGGTGTTGGTGCACACCTTTAATCCCAGCACTCGGGAGGCAGAGGCAGGCAGATCTCTGTGAGTTCGAGGCCAGCCTGGGCTACAGAGCGAGTTCCAGGACAGGCACCAAAACTACACAGAGAAACCCTGTCTTGAAAAAGAAAGAGAGAAAGAAGGAAGGAAGGAAGGAAGGAAGGAAGGAAGGAAGGAAGGAAGGAAGGAAAGAAAGAAAGAAAGAAAGAAAGAAAGAAAGAAAGAAAGAAAGAAAGAAAGAAAGAAAGAAAGAAAGAAAGAAAAAAAACCACAGTTCTGGTGGAAGCTGCACCTCAGCCCCCTCCCCAACTCTCTCTTCCCAAACTCTGCCTCATCTCAGAAAGCCCGCCAAACATGGCTCCTCTCCCAGAGATGCTCAAGACCACTCCCACAGGGTATTTAAACCGCACCCCCCAAATGCAGACATGTTTTTTTGTCTCTCTTCCCCATCTCCTCTCTGAGAGGCCAGGAAAATCATCCAGGAGCATTTTTACCATTAAACTTGGGCTTTTCCTCATTTGGTTTGATTTGGTCTGATTTGGTTTGATTTGGTCTAATTTGGATTGCTGCATCGGCAGAGAGGCCTGTTGGGTGCAAAAACTTACAGACACAAAAACAAAACAAGAAGCAAAAAGTGAGAGTGAGGAGGTGGCCTGTCCTCTCTCAGGAGTCATGTGACTGTACACTTCCCTGGTTGAGGGACATAGCCTGGAAGCCAGTGCCCGCACATGGCTGGCCTTCTCGAGGCTCCTGCCTATTGCCTAACGCTTTCTTCTGCTCTCTTTGGCATAACCTAGCCTACAGGCTGGATGGCGTGGACCTTCGAGGGTATTCTGCCTGGTCCCTGATGGACAACTTTGAGTGGCTGTCGGGCTACACAGTCAAGTTTGGATTGTATCATGTTGACTTTGACCATGCGGACAGACCTCGAACAGCAAGAGCCTCAGCCAGAAACTATACAGACATCATCGCCAACAACGGCATGCCCCTGGCCAAGGAGGACGAGTTCCTGTATGGGGAGTTCCCCAAGGGCTTCATCTGGAGTGCGGCTTCTGCTGCGTATCAGGTGAGGAGTTTGACGCCCTGGGCTCACTCTCCTACATTGCTGTGGGGCTCCAAGCTTCTGCACAGTGCCGGGGAGGCGGGCACACAAGCCAGAGCCTCCAGAGGACCTGTGCAGACGTGTGTGTGTGTGTGTGTGTGTGTGTGTGTGTGTGTGTGTGTGTGTATGTGTGTGTGTGTACCAAGTACCTCCCACCGCCAAATTCAGTAAGGTCAGTTTGGGTGGGGGCTGGCTTCTTACTTGTCTTGTTGCTCTGATAAAATACCAGACAAAGAAACTGAAGGAGAAAAGGGTTGAAATTCAGGTTCACAGTTTAGGATGCCGTCTCTCGTGATACCGTGATACTGTGATGGGGGGAAGTCCTGACAGCAGGGGTCACATCCCATCCTCAGGAAGCAGAGAGGATGGATGGATGCTTGGGCTCAGCTCACTCTCTCAGTTTTATTCACTCTGAGACTCCAGCCACTGAACGGTAACTGCCCACATCCAGGGTGATTTTCCTCCTTTAGTTAATTCAGTCTAGAAACTTCTTTGTAGATTGGCCAGACAATTGTTTCCTAGGTGTCTGTAGATCCTGTCAAGGGCTGAGATGAGCATCTGAAGGGCCAGATGGGGCAGGTAGAGCCATGACAGACAGAACGTCCAGGGAGAGGCCGGCGAGCCCATCATCTCCCTGGAGGCCGCCTCCTCTCGCCCAGCTCATCTGCACAGGCAGCTGGCCCAAGTGGGCTCCGAACTCAGTCTGGGTTTTTCTGATGCTCGGACATCGGACGCCTCCTGTGTTCGTGACAAAGGAGATGAATACAGACCATAGGATACTATTACCTTTCCTCAGGAGTTGAGAGAGAACAGTGAATGGGCACGGGATGTGGCTCAGCGCCGGCATGCTGACCCTTGCCAGGCATGGAGCTCCGGGTTTGATCTCCAGTACCATAGAGAAAAAGCAATAGACAACTTGTCTGATGTGAAGTTCACAGGGTCCCTGTCCCTATCTTCTATTTTTTGTTCCTGTGATAAATACCATGACCTAGGCAATGCATAGAAGAACTAGTTTACTTGGGCTTTCTCTAGATACTTACGGCTATAGATAGTCTACGGCTGGAGATGGCCGGTCTCCAGTGCCCACGCCACCATGTGATAGTCCGCCACAGTTCCACCAGACTGACGTTTAGTAGGGAAACATCAACTACCTGTTCATTCATTCTCTGTTCAGCTCAAGGAACCCCAGGTCCCTGTCCTGTTAGGTGCTCTGGCCGACCTTACACTCAGTAGGGGCCAATGTCAAGACCCCAGAGGCTTCGTCCTGTGTGTTTCAGGCAAACAACATCAGTCCTCTGTAGCAGAATTTCTCAGCTTGGGTCTGATCAGCATGTTCTTTTTAAAGAACTCCCTCCCTCTCTTCCTCCTCCTCTCTCTTTCTCTTTCCTTCTTCTTCTTCTCCTCCTCTTTATCCAGTGGTTTTTGTTTTGGGACAGGGTCTCATCTAGGTCAGGCTGGCCTTGAATTTGCTGAGCACCCCAGAATTCTTGGGTTCTTGACCGTTCGAACGCGCTGCTTCCATCTCCTCAAAGGCCGGGCTTATGGGTGCCCAGAGCTAGGCATGCTTCGTGCGGTGCTGGGATGGAATGGCCCATGGGTCCGGGCATGCTGGCCAGGCCTCCACCAGTTAAGCCACACCCCAGCCCGGCTTCCGTAATCCCTTCTGGCACAGTGGGCTCACCTGTACCCTTTCCTCTCCAGTTGTTAGGCAGCCCTTTCTCTAGGATGCCCAGCTGTTTTTCACAGCAGCAAACTGTCTGGATGCTGGTACCCTCACCGCCCCTGGAGTATCACAACTTGTGGGTCCTCTCAGTAGTCAGAACTGAAAAACACACGGATGTACCCCACATACAGTTGTGTAAATTAACTCTTCCAGCCACCCCACTTTGCGTTTATTGATTATATACACGACAGGGTCTTATGTACACCAGGCTGGCTTCAAACTCACTCTGTAGCCAAGGATGACCTTGAACTCCTGATCCCCCTGCCTCTACCTTCCAAGTATTGGGATTACTGGCGTGAACCAACACCCCCAGTGTATGCAGTGCTGGGGATAGAGACCAGGGCCTCATACAGGCCAGGCAAGGCCTCTTCTAACTTAGCCACATCCCCCAGTCCCACACTTGGTGTGTTTAAAGCCTTGAGTTCATATCCATACATCCAGTTCAAATCTGACTCCGTGGGGAAATGCTGGTCCTTTCACTCTCCGTATTGGTGTCTCCTCCTCCAGTAGAAGTCTCTATATAAATAATCTCGCTGTGTATAAATCTGGCTTCTCACCGCCTCAGCTGGTCCTCTGGTCCCAGCCTCCTCCCCCTCTGCGCGCGCGGGTGGTTCCTATGGCGATGCTCCTTCTGGCTCTCTCCACTCTGCCCCTCTCCCAGCCAGGACGGGATGTGCATTCATGGTTAAAATGCGACATCGTCTCAGCTGCGGCACTGTACTTGTGTGTGACAGCATGTTCGCTGGAATGTTTTAAAGTAAATTGTGGTGCCTGTCTACCCACTGGACACCACAGACAGGAAGGAGTTAGGGAGCAGGAGGAGGAGGAGCAGGAGGAGGAGGAGCAGGAGGAGGAGGAGGAGGAGAAGGAGGAAGGCAGAAACAGCCAGCATGTCTGGACCACAGCTACGTCTTCCACACCAGTACCCTTGCAGTTTGCTTGGCTGTAGTTAGAGGTGGTAGGGGGCATGGAATTGTTCGCTCAGGACTTTTGGTGAGTACCCACCATCTGACAGACCCCACTGCCAGCATTAATTGGAAACTAGAATGAAATCCATCATCTTGGAACTGGGGATGCGACTCGGTTGGTAGAGCACTTGGTTCCTTTGTTACATGAGAGTTCAAAGCCAGCCTCGGCTGCGTGAGACTCTGTCTCTCCCTGTCCCTGTCTCTCTCTCACGTACAGAGACAGAGACAGAGAGATGCCCGCTCTGCACGGTGGTGTGGGCAGCCAGTACAGCCACAGAGCGCAGGGCGATGCTGCTAGGTGCTCAGGCAACTTCAGAAACCGGCGGCGGCGGCAGGGTGTGCGGAAGAGGACCTGCGTCTGGTCACACGACTCAGGCTGCCTCCTCTTGTCTCTAGGTTGAAGGCGCGTGGAGGGCAGACGGCAAAGGACTCAGCATTTGGGACACGTTTTCCCACACGCCCCTGAGGGTGGCGAACAACGACAATGGAGATGTGGCCTGTGACAGTTACCACAAGATCGCTGAGGACGTGGTGGCCCTCCAGAGCCTGGGCGTGTCCCACTACCGCTTCTCCATCTCCTGGTCCAGGGTCCTCCCCGACGGAACCACCCGGTTCATCAATGAAGCGGGCCTCAGCTACTACGTCCGCTTCATTGACGCCCTGCTGGCTGCTGGCATCACTCCACAGGTGAGGGAGGGTGCGGTCCCCCGAGGCAGTGGGGCATGCGGGGACCCATCTAGTGTACAGACAAAAGCTGGCTTTTTATTGTATTCATCTAATCTATTTTTAAGGTGCTGCCTGCCCCTCCTATCCATTTATTTATTTCTCAGACAGGATCTTACTGATTTATGTTTGAGACAGGGTCTCCTATATCCCAGCAGGCCTTTGACTCCTTGGCTGTCCTTGACCTTCTGTCCCGTCTATGTGCACCATCATGCCATGCATTTGGTGCTGGGGATGGAGCCCAGGGCTTCATGCATGCTAGGCAAGTACTCAATCGACTGAGTCCTATTGCCAACCCCCAAAACGTAGGTGTGTGTGTGTGTGTGTGTGTGTGTGTGTGTGTGTGTGTGTGTGTGTAAGTAAATCAGAACACAGCTTTCCAGGAGGACCTCTCTCTTCCGCCATGCGGATCCTGGAGGTTGAACCTAGATCTGGTTCGGTGGCAAGTGCCTTCACCGGCCGAGCCACCATCTGGGCACCGAAACGGCTTTTCAGCTTGGGTTTTGAACTGTCCATATATTCACATGGTTCAGAGTTAGAGAAGGGAGCGTTTTCTTTCCTGTCTTGGAGATAGTCCAGACCTCCCTGAGCCTCTCCACGCCAGCGCCTGTGCATGTCTCCTGTCGCTGAGGAAACGGTTGACAGAACACTGCTCTGGCTTCCCCCCCAGGTGACCTTGTATCACTGGGACCTGCCCCAGGCCCTTCAGGACATCGGGGGCTGGGAGAACGAGACAATTGTGCAGCTGTTTAAGGAGTATGCAGATGTGCTCTTCCGGAGGCTGGGGGACAAGGTGAAGTTTTGGATCACACTGAATGAGCCCTTCGTCATCGCTGCCCATGGCTACGGCAGTGGGGTGTCTGCTCCAGGTAAAGGCCCAGGGCCACCTTGTCGGCTGTTTGGGTCCTAACATTCTTAGCACGTTGAGAAGGCATGGCCAGGCGGTGTGTTGGAAACCCCACCTCCACGGGCCTGGGGAGGGGGGTCAGTTGGTAAAGTGCTTGCCATACAAGTGTGGGGGTCTGAGTTGTCTCCCCAGAACCCATGCAAAACCAAAACAGACAAACCAGGCATGGTGACACCTTCCTTCCTTAGCCCTGGGACGGCAGAGGCAGGGGCCTCTCTGGGCCTCACTGGGTGCTCAGTCTAGCCTAGTTCAGGCCCACAAGTGACCCTGTCTCAGAAGTAGACGGTCTCTCTGTGAATGGCACCTCAGGCTGTCCTCTGGCCTCCACCTGCACTCACACACGTTAGCACGTGTCCCCCCCCCACACACACACACACTTCAGTCCTGAAATGGGTTGGGGAGGTATTTCTCAAGTCACCGCTAAGTGACCTCCTGCCGCTCTGCTTGGCATTTCGACCCGAGCACTAGTTCTTGTATCCTGTGTTATTGTCGCCATTGGGTGTGTCCTGCAGTCCTGACTTCATGGTGGCCCCCTGGAGCTCCAGGATGTCAGCGTCTGAGCATTCATCATGGTAGACGTCCCACCAGAGGAGGGGGACATAACCCGACATAGATCGTACCTTGTCTCAGCCAGAGTGCGGCTGCCCACGGACAATCCTGTGGCCCCGCTTCTCTATCTTTTTTTTTTTTTTTTTTTTTTGGTTTTTCGAGACAGGGTTTCTCTGTGTAGTTTTGGTGCCTGTCCTGGATCTCGCTCTGTAGACCGGGCTGGCCTCGAACTCACAGAGATCCGCCTGGCTCTGCCTCCCGAGTGCGGGGAATTAAAGGCGAGCGCCGCCGCCCGGCTCCTGTTCCCTTCTTACAAGCACTCTTCGCTGCCTGTTCTCCTGGGAAAGACGCTGTAAGGCCGACTTCCGGTCTGCCATCCAGTAGGAGGGAGAGCTGGAGTTGGAACGGCAGTCTCCCAGGTGTCAGATCCTTCCTTCCATGCACAGAGAGCATGGTGTTTCCTGCTGACATCCCTGTGTGTTTCCAGGGATCTCCTTCCGGCCCGGCACGGCTCCCTACGCTGCTGGCCACAACCTAATAAAGGCTCACGCGGAGGCTTGGCATCTCTACAACGACAAATACCGAGGCAGCCAGGGAGGCGTGATCTCCATCACCATCAGCAGTGACTGGGCCGAGCCCAGGGACCCCTCCAAGCAGGAGGACGTGGAGGCCGCCAGGAGATATGTCCAGGTCTGTCCTCGGGGAGCTCTCTCTCCTTGGCTATCTTCTCCCCGACTGTGGAGACCAGGAATCAAATGTTTTAGATCTAAGCCCAGTTTTGCTCTTACTTGATTTTGTGAGCTTGAGGGGAATTGCTTAACTTTTCTGGTCTTCCAATTTTTCATCTGTGAACTAGATGTTTCTTACTCAGAGGTTTGCTGTGACAAAGGGGACGAGTTATAAGAGACTGGGGTTTTTGTTTTGTTTTGTTTTTAAAGATTTTATCTGTTTGTTTTTTGGAGACAGGGTTTCTCTGTGTAGCCCTGGCTGTGCTGGAACTCAATTTGTAGGCCAGGCTGGCCTGGAACTCAGAGATCCACCTGCCTTTCCCTCCAGAGCAATGGGGTCAAAGGTGTGCCCCACCGCCACCACCACCACCGAATTTATTTTTAATTATGTGTATGTGTGCCTGTGAATGCAGGAGTCTGTGGAGTCCAGAAGAGGGAATCAGATATCCAGGAATGGTTGTGAGCAACATGACCAGGGTACTGGGAACCAAACTCGGGTCCTCTGGAGAGCAGCAAGTGCATTTGAAAACTGAACCTCCTCTCCAGCCAGGGACTGAGGTTTTTTTGTTTTTGTTTTGTTTTTTGGTGTTGTTATTTTTGTTTTGTTTTAGATTTATTTATTATGTATACAGTGTTCTGCCTGCATGTATCCCTGCAGGCCAGAAGAGGGCACCAGATCTCATTACAGATGGTTGTGAGCCACCATGTGGTTGCTGGGAACTGAACTCAGGACCTCTGGAAGAGCAGCCAGTGCTCCTAACCTCTGAGCCATCTCTCCAGACCCTGGGACTAAATTTTAAGTCTTAAAATATTGTCTGTGGGCTGGCAGGATGGCCAGGTAGGTGAAGGCACTTGCCACTACAAGCCTGGTGACTTGAACTCTAGCCTCAGAGGATGGTGTTTTCTGCTGCCATCCCTGTGTGTTTCCAGGGATCTCCTTCAGGCCCGGCACTGCTCCCTACACTGCTGGTCACAGCCTAACAAAGGAAGGAGGGGGCCGGAGCGATGGCCCAGCCGTTAAGAGCACTGTCTGGATCAATTCCCAGCAACCACACGGCGGCTCACACTGTCTGTAACTCCTGTTCCGGGGATCACCCTCACACAGACACACACGCAGGCAAAGCACCAATGTTCATAAATTACAAATAAATAAATGCTTAAAAAAAGGACGGAGGCGAGAAGAGACTCCCCAGAGCTGCCTTCTGACCTCCGTGTGTGCACTGTGGCACCCGCCCCCCCTCCACATCCCACCCACAGACGCACACACCGCGCGGCCGCCGCCGCCACCTCTGAGGATGATTTTTAACAACTGTTAGCACAGGGCTGGGGAGGCGACTCGTTTGGTCGGGTTCTGGCTCAGCGTGCACGGAGCCTGCGGCTCTGTCCTCGGCATAAGGCCGGTTGTGGTGATCCGTGCCTGTGATCCTAGCGCTCCGGAGACTGAAACAGGAGGACGGGGAGTTTACGGCATCCCTGGCTACATGGGAATGAAGCAATGTCCTCCACACTTTGACTACAGGAGGCTGTAGAGCCAGACTGTAGCCATTACCTCCGGGTGCCAAGAGTTCCTTATATCCTGAGGAACTCGTTAGTGTCCCCGATTTTCTAAGTCTCCAAACAAGGGTGTGCGTCTACCCTCCCGAAGTCTAGTATAGTAGACAGATGCCAGCAAGAAGCACACATGTTCAATGAAGACCCCTGACAGGGGGAGATGCCTCTCCCATGTCAGTTTCAACAGAGATTTACCCCTCCACACAGTTTATGGGAGGCTGGTTTGCACACCCCATCTTCAGTAACGGAGATTACCCGGAGGTGATGAAGACGCGGATCCTGGAGAGGAGCCTGGCGGCGGGCCTCAGCAAATCGAGGTAAAAGCTGTGTGTGTCCATGGCAGTGAGTGGCAGTGTGAGGGTCAGCGCCAGGAGGGCACCGTGCCTAGGGCTTGGGTCTCTGCTAGGAAGATAGCGTGTGAGACTCAGCTCAGTCTGTCTGGAAGCCGCTGTCCTTGGAGTCCCCTGTCACCTCTGACTCCCACAGTCTTCCCACCTCCTCTTCTGCGCATAGGTCCTCAAGGGGAGGGAGGGTTTGAGAAGACACCCCATTAGGACGCTCACTCTGCGCTGTCCAGTTGGGAGTCTCCGTGAATTCCCGTCTACTGCGAGAAGACGCTTTTCTCCTGAGAGTTGAGCGAGCCAGTGATCCATGGGTGGGTTTGACTGGTGTGTGTTTTGCTCTTTGTTTTTGAAAGAGAGAGAACAAAGTTGGGGGAGCAGGGAGGTGGGGAGGATCTGTGTAGAGCTGGAGGAGGGGAAGACAGATTTCTGTATAAGAAACATTTTTTTTTCTTTTTTAAAGATTTTATTTTATTATATATACAGCATGTATGACTGCAGGCCAGGAGAGGGCATCAGATCTCATTCTAGATGGCTGTGAGCCACCATGTGGGTGCTGGGAATTGAACCCAGGTCCTCTGGAAGAGCAGCCAGTGCTCTTAACCTCTGAGCCATCTCTCCAGCCTGAGAAACAAGTTTTTTTAATTAAAACAAAGCAAAACTAGGCTCAGAGCCTGGCACAGGAAGGCTCCTGATGAAACAGTTGCTATTGTTGTTGTTGTTCTCCAGGATAGCCACGGGAACAGTCCCCGGAGTGCCTGGTCCTAAGCAACCCATTGCCTCACTCCGAGGACACGTTCCCAGTTCACCTCCTCTGGTTTATCACCAGAAAGCTCTTGCCTGGGGACTGTCGGGCACACGCGTTTCATCATTTGGCCAGCAGAGGGCAGTGGTGTGCAGCAGCGTCCCTGCGTCCCTGCTCTGTGGCTTCCACAGCTGCTTTTATTACTAAGGATGAGGACTAAAGGCCAGGGCAAGAGTGCTCCACCACCTAAGTGATGTTCAGAACAAGGCTGCCTGTACCAGGCTCTTTCTTTTGGGCCACCAACCAGCTCCCAAATCCCGACATACAGACTTTTTAGTTTTGAATGCTCAGCCCAGCTTAGGCATGTCTCTGGCTAGCTCTTTTAACTTAAATCACCCTGTTCATCTGCCCTTTGCCTCGGGGCTTATTGCCTTTCTTCCTTCTGTCTATCTATCTTACTTTCACGGCTTCTCTGTGTCTGGCTGGCGTCTGCCTGGCTTGCCCTGGGCGTCTCCCTCCTTCTCCTTCTCTCATTCCCTCTCCTTCTCTTTGAGCCTAGATTCCTCCTCCTATTTATTTATTTATTTATTTATTTATTTATTTATTTATTTATTTTGGTTTTTCGAGACAGGGTTTCTCTGTGTAGCTTTGTGCCTTTCCTGGATCTTGCTCTGTAGACCAGGCTGGCCTTGAACTCACAAAGATCCGCCTGCCTCTGCCTCCGAGGATTAAAGGTGTGCGCCACCACCGCCCGGCCTTCCTCCTATTTATTCTCTCTGCCTGGCAGCCCCATCTCTCCTTTCTCTGCCCAGCTATTGGCTGCTCAGCTTTTTATTAGACCAATCAGTGCTTTAAGCAGACAAAGTAACATAGCTTTGCGTAATTAAACAAGTGCAGCATAAACACATGTAACACTTCTTTGCCTAGTTAAAATAATATTCTACAACAGCTGCCTGCCTCCAAAACCAGCTGGCACTGGAGGTGTGGCATGTGGAAAGGCACAAAAAGATAGTCCCTGGCTGTATGGGGACAGACCCACAAACTCTACACTAGCTCATGTGACCAGTGGAGGATGAAGGGATCCAGCGGGTGTACACTCCTAATAGCCCTTGAGTCTTTCCGCCCAAATCTGCCGTCTCTCCCTTCTTGGGATAATGGAAATTCTGGTTTATGCCTTGTACACACACCCAGCCTGCCGGGCAAGGTCCTGCTGGGCCAGGCAATGCCAATGTGTCTGATGTACCAGTGTGCAAGTGCGCATTCTGGTCCCTGCACACGGCTTTGCTGGGCAGCCGCTGTACACTTGGGTCAGGAGTAAGCGGGTAGGGGCCCTAGGCGAGTCGGGCTCCTCCAGCTGTGACAGGCCAGCAGGGAAGAGAGGCGGCATGGGATTCTATTTCTCAGTTCCTTCAGGAGAAAGAAACTCCAAAGAGACCTGGGAGGCTGGTAGGCCTGGGGATTTCACAGCCGAGGCAGGGCACTGGTGGAGCCAGGCCTTCAGAACAAGAATGTGGGGGAGCAGAAGCTGCTGTGTGTCGGGTTACGGTACAGACAGAGTAAGAATGAGCAGATTGTATGCAGCAGAGTGGAGAGGAGCCTGCTGCAGGAGAGCCTGGGCCACATGGAAGCCAGATGGGGCCTCGGCCTTGAGGCCACCAGCTGAGGAGCTGATACAGCTCTCTCCAGAGACAGAAGGGTTGAGAACACCAGTCCAGTGAAACAGCCAGAGTGGAAAAGTCCTCATATCCAACATTCAGTTCTCCAAACTCCCGTTAGTGAGGACAGACATGGAGGGCACCTGAGTAAAGCCAGCCCGGGAAAGCGCAGGGTCAGAGGGCGAGCCGGGGGGAGGCAGGTGACGAAGACTGAGTTTACGAGCATAAAAACAGAGTTCAAAGGCAGTTACCTCAGACACGCTCTTGGTTCTCAAGTCTGTCATACATGGCAGAAGTCAGAATGTCTGAAGAAAATGGGGCGGGGTGGGGACAGCCTGCGGGAGGCTTACACAGGGCAGTGAGGCCAGCGGCCGAGTGGCTCTGTGGAGAAGGGATGTGGCAGCAGCAGGAGCACCTCCTGAAGGGCCTGCCTTTCCAGGGAGCTGTTCTAGTCCCAGCCGAGTGCCCGGAGTTCCGAGTGCTCCCCTGAGTGCTCCCCGCCCTGTCTGGACAGTCTCTCTGCAAAGTGCGATTCTTCCTGACGCTTCTTCCCCTAACGGCTCCCTCCTCCCAGGCTCCCGGAATTTACCGAGGCTGAGAAGAAGAGGATCAATGGCACCTTTGACTTTTTCGGGTTCAACCACTACACCACCGTGCTGGCCTACAACCTCAACTACCCTGCGGCCATCTCTTCCTTCGATGCCGACAGGTAAGGTGACCGGTGGGGCACCTGAGGCAGAAAGTGCCCTTTGCCCAGCTTGGCCTCAGGTCTGCTTGGCCTCAGAACGTACCTCACGGTATGTATGGACACCGGGGTTTGCTTGATGGCACTTGATGGCAAGTGACAGGCATCCCACACTGAACTGCCGTCCGCTCCCCACACGCCCTTGGTGTCTGTGTCAATAACAGGCCACCCTGCTACACGTGCGCTATGTAAATAGTGCATGCTCAGGGCGGGAACACTGGGAATGACAGTGAGAAATTCCTGCACGGATGACTTCAGAAGTGATCTAGAGGACACCATCTATGGTTTTCATTATTATTTGTCATTGTTATTTTCTTAGTTGCAATTTATGTATTTAAACAGCAAGGGTTGTATGTATACACATAATCTTTCTGTACCTTTTGGGTATGTGAATGTTGGTGTGTGCGGAGCAATCCTCCTGTCTCCACCTTCCCAGCACTGGGGTTACAGGCAGGAACGGCCATGCCCAGCCTCCCCCTTTTTAAAAACATGGACTCGTGCTTATAAGGCAGGCACTTTACGGAGACACCTCTCCAGCCCTTCTTTTGAATCCGCACCAAGCATCTTTCTGGTTCTTTCTTTACAAACAAGCCTTGTGTCGGCCACCCCTACTTGGAACCAGAGAGTCAGACCCCTCTGCTTGCTCCGTTAGAGCCCTGCAGTTCTGAGACTGTTTCCCCAGAAACCTCCACCAGAGCCTATGAGACGCGACAGTCAGTTCAGCTAAGTGGAGTCCAGAACCGCGAAGAATCTGGGGATGGAGAAGTCTTTGTCTACGGAAACACAGGGCTCGTCAGATACTTGAGCTTTGCGTCTTCCCCCAGCCGGCATTCCACACCATGAACTCTTCCCCTTCCTCTTCCATCATTCCAGAAGGGCCAGGGATGTGGACATTTGGGGTGGTCATCATCTGATGCCCATCACTACACAGATGAGGACCTCCAGAATGGGGGTCATTAACTGGACGTAGGACTTGGGGACCATTCTCTGAAGGTAGCACTGACATTTCAGCAGGACACAGGACCCCGGAAGGTTAGGTGCCACAGCGGAGACCACCCCCTGGGGCTTGTAAGCAAGACCTCATCTTCACTTTGTGAACTTGCAGGGGAGTCGCCTCCATTGCAGACAGCTCTTGGCCAGAGTCCGGCTCCTTCTGGCTGAAGGTGACCCCTTTTGGCTTCCGGAGGATCTTGAACTGGCTGAAGGAGGAATACAACAACCCTCTAATTTATGTCACAGAGAATGGAGTCTCCAGACGGGGGGACCCAGAACTCAACGACACCGACAGGGTCTATTACCTCCGCAGCTACATCAACGAAGCCCTCAAAGGTGAGAGCGCCCGCCTCCACCCTGCCGGGCCCAGGAGCGCCCTTTCCTGCTGGAGCACCCGGGTCTGTAGGAGGGCAGTCTGGCACCCTCAGGACAGTCATGAGAAGGCCCTTTGCTCGAAGGAGCTGGAGCATTTGTTGGAGGCTAGAACCTGAGGTTTTTTTTCCTTCCTGGACTTGGCCACCCCCAGCAGATAGAAGCCACTGCCTGAGCTGGCTGACCTTAGCTCCGACCTGGGTCCTCTGCAGCCTGTGGTCTTTCTTGCTCTTGGGCCTCTCTGCACAGCCAGGGTTGTCTGGTGGCCGCCTCCAGGGCCTTTTGTTTCCAAGGCAAAAGGACCGGGAAAGTAGCAGTTGGTGAAGTCTCGGTGTACAACCCTGAGAGCCGAGTGCAATCCCAGCCACCGTGTGCAAAGCTAGGCATGGTGGTGGGTGCTAGAGAATGGGGCTCTGGTTGCCCAGCCTGGCCTACTTGTCTCAAAGAACAAGGTGGACAGCAGCTGAGGCTCCCATCTGGCCTCTACATGCACCCACACATAGCCCTCACGTGAACACATAGCTACAAACTGTGTGTGTGTGATATATATGTAAACCCCGGCCCCACTACAGCCTAGGAAATGGACCGGAGGCCCTATCACAGCTCAGATCTTTAGTTCTGCACACCCCTGCCTCTCCATGGGTGGGAGTATTTCCAAGTCCTGACTCAGACCAGTCCTCTGAGCTACAGAAGCTGGGAGATCAGCTCAGGCTATCCAAGTTCCATTCAGAAGCGAGCCTTTTTAGAGATACCGACGGCCCTGCGTGTCCACTAGAGAGGACCTGCTGGCTCTCAGGAAGGGGCCTCAGAGATGGAACTCACTCTGCAGAGCAGGACAGTGGGGGCAACTACGAGCCCGGCTTCCGGAGGCCTGGCACACAGGTGTCTTGATGTGACGTGTTCATAGCAGGCCTGTGTTTCAGCCACTGTGCAGGATAAGGTGGACCTCCGGGGATACACGGTGTGGAGCGTGATGGACAACTTCGAGTGGGCTACAGGCTTCGCAGAGAGGTTCGGGGTGCACTATGTGAACCGCTCTGACCCGTCTCTGCCAAGGATCCCCAAGGCATCGGCCAAGTTCTACGCCTCTGTTGTCCGCTGCAATGGCTTTCCTGACCCTGCACAAGGACCTCATCCTTGTCTCCACCAACCAGAGGGTGAGGTGGCTCTGGGAGGGAGGGGGAGCTGACCTTCCCACCGCCTTCTGCCTTTCTGTCCCCTTCACTCATTAGCACGAGCTCCAGGAGCCTACAGAGACTCCACAGAGCCTGTCTCCCCCGGGACTGGGCCCTACTGTAGGAAGGAGATCTAGATTCCTCCAGTCCTACCTCTAAGGCACTGTGGCCCTTCCTTGAGAAGGGCAGAGGCTGCCAGGCAGTTACTAGGTCAAGTTAAAAGGTTGTCTAAACACTGGGGCTGTTACTTACTGGGTGACTATAAACTATAAATGGCCATGACAATAAAAGACCGTTAGCCGATTCAGGCTGCAGTTTAGTTGCCCAGAGTGATGCTTGAAACGGGGCTAAGGATGCGCCTTAGTTGATCGAGAGCTCACCCAGCATGCCCAAGGTGATAGGGCTCAGTTACCCAGCACCACACCAACAGGGTACAGTAGCTAGCATAGCCCTGTAAGCTGAGTACCTAGGAGGTGGAGGCGGCAGAATTTGAAGTTCAAGGTCATCCATGGCTACCTAGCTAGCTTGAGGCCTGTCTGGGCTACGTGAGACCAGTCTCAGGGGAAAGGGTATGTGGGGTGGGGTGGGGCACAATGAGATGGCTGTGGCTCAGTCGGTCAAACGCTGTGGCCGAGTACAATACTAGGAACAGGAAGGGGAACAGAGAACTCCTGAAGTTGTCCTCTGCCTCTCCATGGGCATCATGGTATGCACACGCACACAATCATAAAACACAACACAACACAATGGGCTGAGAGACAGCTCAGCGGTTGAGAGCACCGCTCTTCAGAGGACCCGGTTCAGCTCCCAGCACCCGGAAGGCAGTTCACAACTGTCTGTAACTCCAGTTCCAGGGCTTCTGACACCTTCACACAGACATCCATGCAGGTAAAACAGGGAACAGAAAATAAGAATAAACAAATTCATTAAAAAAAGCACAACATGGGGCTGGAGAGATGGCTCAGAGGTTAAGAGCACTGGCTGCTCTTCCAGAGGTCCTGAGTTCAATTCCCAGCACCCACATGGTGGCTCACAACCATGTGTAATGAGATCTGGCACCCTCTTCTGTACACATAATAAAAATCTTAATAAAAAACACAACAGCGAGGGAGACCCATGATGATACACAGTGTTGAGTGAGCTTGCTTTTGCTGTGTGTGTTTCGGGGGTGGAGTGGGGGGTGGGGGGTACTATGCAGCCTCTGGACTGCAGGGATCATCGAGACCCTTGCAGAGTGGTAGCTAACAGTGCCAGAGCCTGAGCCCCCCATTGTCCTCTCCTAGATGCTGGACCGACTGCCAGCCCTGTGAAGACGGAAGTGCCCTTCCTGGGGCTGATGCTGGGCATCACAGAAGCACAGACAGCGTTGTACGTACTCTTCGCCCTTCTGCTACTTGGGGTCTGTAGCTTGGCCTTTCTGTTATACAAATACTGCAAGCGCTCCAAGCAACGGGAAACACAGCCAAGCCAACACAACCTGAGTCCAGTTTCCTCCTTCTAACAGTCTCCACCTCCTCACTTGTGCAGAGATGCCCAGTTTCTTTGGACAGGTAGCCTGTGGGCACAGACGACTCCTGCCCACAGTGGACCTCCTCGTCAAGGCTTCCTGCACTGTGGGAGACGATTTCCATCTTGAAGCTTTTCACGTTCTCACTTGAAATGAAAGCATCTTCAGCACTGGGAATTCTCCTGTGGACTCTGAGACCTGCCAAGTACCCCTGTGGAAATGCAGAGACCAAACTGTCTAGCGGTTCTCTGCGTTCATTTCAAGGTGTGATGGTAGATTCCTAACTAAATAAGTAAACATAAAGCGCAGGTCTAGCCATGATAGCCCATGTCTGCCTATAATCCTGCACTCAGGAGGCACTCCAGTTTGAGGCCAGCCCCAACCACGTCGTGAAACCCTGCTTCGGGGTGAGAGGGAGCAGGAGATGGGGGCAACAGAGGTCAGGGACATAGCATGGTGGCAAAACACTTGCCTATCCGATTCAAAGGTTCAATTCCTAGCCCCTCACCCCCAGTTTCTGGCTAATTTAAAAAGATTATTATGTGGCTAGAGAGAAGGTTCAGCAATTAAGAGCACCCACCGCTCTTCCAGAGGACGACCTGAGTTTGATTCCCAGTGCCCATGTGGCAGGTGGCACTGTTGGTAACTCCAGCCAGAGGATCCAACGTCCTCTTCTGGCCTCCCTGGAAACCAGGCATACGTGATGCACAGACACACGTGCTGGAAAAATACCCACACCCACAACAATAAAACTTAAAAATAAGTAAGCGTGACTATGTCTGCAGTTCTGCTTCTTACAGGCATCCTAACCTGCAGTATTTCCATAGAAACTTCCTACCCAGGGACTGGAGACGTGGCTCAGCAGTTAAGAGCTCTGACTGCTCTTCCAGAGGGTTTGAGTCTCAGCAGCCATACCGCAGCTAACAACTGTCTGTAACTCGAGTTCTAGGGATCCAGTGCTCCCTTCTGGCTTCTGTGGGCACTGTATTCATGTGGTACACAAACATGTAGGCAAAACACCCATCCATATAGATTGTCTTAAAAAACAACAACCCTATCCAAAGGTTCTAGGACTAGCTTGGCAGTCAGGAACTTTTAGTGAGCGCACATCCTTTTTCTTTTGATAGGAAAAGCTGCCAAAGGGAGCAAAGGGAGTCTGGTTTTGTGTCTTTTGAAAGAGGGCATCACTTGCTACCCTTGGCTGCCCTTGGCACTCTATGCAGAAAAAGCTAGCCTTGGATTTTGGGTTAGCTTTTAATTAGGCCCGTGCTTGAGAATACAGGGATTACAAACATGCACTACAATACCCTAAATGTGGGTGCTTCCAAAACTGGGTACTGAGCCGGGCATTGGTGGCGCACGCCTTTAATCCCAGCACTCGGGAGGCAGAGGCAGGCGGATCTCTGTGAGTTCGAGGCCAGCCTGGTCTACAGAGTGAGTTCCAGGAAAGGCGCAAAGCTACACAGAGAAACCCTGTCACGAAAAACCACAAAACTGGGTACTGGGCATTTCTTGAACAGAAAGATTCATGATCAAATGTTAGCAGCTGGAGTTAGAGAGATGGCTCAGCAGTTAAGAGCACTTGCTGCTCTTGCAGAGGTTCTGGGTTCAGTTCTGTGGACCATGATGGCCTACAATTATCCCTAACTTCAGTTCCAGGGGATATGACACCATCCTCTGGCTTCTGCAAGCACCAGGCAGCAAGTAGTATGTTTATATACATTTAAGCAAAACATTCATACACATGAAGTAAAAATAAGTCTTTAAAACATAAACACTAAGAATATTAGGATAGCCAGGGGGTGGTGGCGCACACCTTTAATCCCAGTATTTGGGAGGTAGAGGCTGCTAGATCTTTGAGTTTGATGCCAGCCTGGTCTAGAGTTCCAGGACAGCTGGGGCTATACAGAAAAATCCTGTTTCACACCCCCACCACATGCAAAGAATATTAGAATATGAAACTCAGACTTAGGTTTTGAAACGGAAAGATATCTGTGAGACCGAAGACCTAGAGGATAAAAAGAAACACACTGTCGGGGCTGGAGAGATGGCTCAGTGGTTAAGAGCACTGACTGCTCTTCCAAAGGAACTGGGTTCAATTCCCAGCACCCACATGGCAGCTCACAACTGTCTGTAACTCCAGTTCCAGGGGACCCTCAGACAGACATACATGCAGGCAAAACACCAATGCACATAAAATAAAAATAAATTTAAAAAAAAGAAACACACTATCTGACCGTGTACAAAAAATAAAGCAGGCCCTTGAGATTGCTCAGCAGTCTCAAGTCTTACGACCTGAGCTTGTTCCCAGGACGCGTTCGGGGAAGAACTGATTCCCACATATTATCTCTGACCCCCTTCCTTCCTGCCCTAACTGTAACAAAAAACGGTTTTAAGGAGGCTGGAAGACTGCTTAATATTTAAGAGTGCTTGTTGCTCTTGCAGAGGATCTGAGTTTTGTTCAGTTTCTAGCCTGTAACCTCAGGTCCATGGGTTCTCAGACTCTTCTGGCTCTGGTGTGCACATACCCATATGTACATAAAAAATAAATCTTGAAGAATAAAAAAGATTAAAGGACAAAATATTCACAGCATATGCTGGTAAAGGGTTTTCTTACGTGCACAGAGTTTTTACAAATTAGTAGGAAAAATATAGAAGTAAAACTGGAGGACAGTTTCAAAACAGGTCAGCACTGCCAGGAGCACGGAAAGACCACCTCACTAGTCATGCTGCAACCTTCAACCCCAGCCCTCAGGGGCAGAGGAAGACAGATCGCTGTGATCCACAGCCAGCCCGGTCTAGTGAGTCTGCGCTGAGACCTGTCTCAACGCCCCCTCCCAAAGTCCACGTTCGTTCCAGCTGAACAGTGCACATAAATTCAACATTACCTCCATCTACGGTGTTGACAAGGATGAGGGATGCACAGATGGCGAGGGGTCCAGTCTCACACTGATGGGAGAGTACGTCAGTTCCTACAGCCTCAGAGAACATCTGGCATCCTTCATAATCTAAACCGCAAATATCATTTAAGGTAACAAACCATGTCCCATGGGTCCACTTCCTCAGTCAGAATACAGCTCCCCTCAGGGTGTTTGTACACAAAAACCAAACAGGCCATTTTTGTTTTGTTTTAGAGATAGCGTCTCACTGTGTAACCTAAGTCAGCCTGGAACTCACTGTGTAGAACAGCCTGGCTTCAAACAGAGATCCTCTTGTTTTTGCCTCCAGGCTGGGATCAAAATCTTGTGTTACCACATCTGGCCTAACCAAGAAACTTTTTTTCCCTTCCATTTTTGGAGACAGGGTTACACTGTGTAGCCCTGGCTGTCCTGGAACTCAGAGATCTGCCTGCCCCTGCCTCCCAAGTGCTGGGATTAAAAACATGTGCCATCACTGTCTGCCTCAAACCAAGTAATTTTTAATACCCATGGAAGAGAACCAATGGTAATCAGTTGGGTCCTTGCATTCAGCAAACTGCTCCAGACAGGAGTAAGACTGAGGCAGCCAGCTGTGTGTGGACAGGTCAAGATCTTCGAAACTGTAAGGAAGGAGAAAGATGCAGGGTAGTACATACAATATGATCCCATTTATTTAAAAATAAAGATTACATATTTGCTTATATGCATAAAATTTTTCTGAAAATTACATTAGAAATTATTAATAGAGGTTACCTCTGGGGAATGGTAGTGGGGTCCAATGCCAGGAGAGAGACACCATTTTCTCTATTTTGGAGCTTTTGAACCATGTGGACTTTTTAAAGAGATAAAGCTAAAGAGGAACCCTCTACCAAAACATGAATTATGTACATTTTAAGATTTGTATTTAATCTTCTTCAAGACAAACTGACTTGAGGTACTTAATGTTTTTCCAGGATTCATACCCACTTGACAAGTATTTTTTTTAAAAAAATCATATATTGCCTCGCTATTGTGGAGACAGGATCTTATTCAGCCTAGGTTGGACTTGAACCTGTACCTGAGGATAAACTTGGTACTCCTGCCTCCTCCTCCTCCCAAGTGCTCGGATTACAGCATGAGACACCACCCTAGCTGGCTGCATTTTAGAAGACTGGATTTTAAATGAGTCAGTTACTAGAAATTTTTGAAAACTCACATTTTTGTTGTTGTTTTTGAGACAAGGCTTTTATCTTGTAGCCTTGGCTGGCCTGAACTTGCTATGTAGACCAGGCTGGCCCTTAAACTCATAGACTGCCTCTGAGCACTAAGTGCTGGGATTTTAAGTGTGAGCAAAACTCTCTTTAAATAATGTAAATATGATCAATGCAGAAGACTGGGAAAATTCAAGAGTACAAAGAACTAAGACATACAGCCATCCATTAACAATGTTTTCTTCTTTCTTTACATACTCGTTAACTCACACAAAACTTACTCACAAAGTGGGACTCATCCTATCCTACGCTAGGTCTCCTACCTTTCTTGTTTTTCACTAACACACAGCAGGCATTCAGTAATATGGCAAGTGCTGGATTAGTATGTACCGTTTCTCAACAGAAATTACATCCACAGAGAGCATTTAGTTGTTTCCAGTTTTTAAGTTAAACTAGTAATTAGGTCTAGACATAGCTAAACTTTTGCAATGATGATCACTACTTAGAAAAAGTTACTGTGTCAAAGCATGAGACATTTGAAGTTTCTGGGCATGTTTTCAGAAGGGTTCTGTTGTCCCCAGCAGCTCAGCAGCTCCTGCTTCCGGCCAGCACACCGTCCCACAAGCCTGCTATCCCACAGGGTTGGACAAAGTCCTTCCTCCTCTCACAGATGCGGCGGTCTTCTCTGACATGCGGTCGTCAGGTCTCACCCATCACGACTTTTAGAGGAAGAAGCAGGAAGTTAGAGAATGTCTTCCGAACTCAGGAAGAACCGCAGTGAAGGAAGGTGTGTCTGCTCTTCCCTAGTCCTACCCTTGGGTCCTGAAGTGTGATTGCTGAATGGGAAACTTCAGCACAAACGTGAGTGTGCACACGAGGCTGCAGACTATCCATCCTCATCTGTTTGGCATCGATGAGAACAGATCATAAAACAACAAATGCCTCAGTGACCTAGGACACGTGGGACCTGGTGTCCGGAAGATCCAGAATCCCTGAACTCTCTATTTTAAAGGAAGCATAGCCAGTTTTTTGCTGACATCTTCAGGGCAGCGCTGGGAGAGAGAAAGTCAGACAAAAGTGACCTTGATACAGCCCTGGACAACAGAAAGATGCTTACAGCAAAAATAAAATTATTCTCATTTTTGGAAAAAATTTTTTATTCAAGGTTTAAGTAAGATCAAAACTACAAGATTTTGTTTGCAGCTGATGAGTGCAAAGAGAAATGCTAACCATCATTATCGCCTGATAGCTAGTGGAAGAGCTCTAGGGTCAGATACCCAGTGACACACCAATTACTTTGTGTGGCTTAGAAGTCTTGCAGCAAAAAGTATTCTAAATGAAACACTGGGCTGGAAAGTTTGAGCAGGAACTGGTAGATGGCTGAGCGAGCAGCTGGTTACCCTATACAAGGACCTAGCATCCAGCTAGTTCCTATTTTGACTTTTTCAGGTTAAACAACTTGAACTCATAACCTCTAAGCAGAAATAAAGAGTGTACCCATGGTCTGAAAACATAAGCAGCCCCACTGGTCCAGCAGAAGCTGGAGTGGCCTCCTGGGGAAGCAGTGAAGACTGTCCCCCTGTGCGCGGCGATCTACATCTGCTGCGTGGAGTTCCCGTTCCAAGTGTTGTTCTCATCTTCGCCATCGTCTGGAGTCCTCAGCCTGTATATCTTCCCTTCCTTTTTAAAGTCCTCCCCACGCTTCTCCAGCACTCTTTTTCGGACTGGTTCCCTGGTATGGCAGAGGAGGAAAGGGGAGGTGACACAACCAGACAACACGAAGCTTTTTCTTCACACTTCTGCTGATAGAGGACTGGGACCGGCAACCGTATTTTGTTTTTAGCTCAACAATGAAGTCTATGGGCAATATTTGTATCTCTTCCTGCAATAATTGATTTTATTAGCCTTTACTAATTTAATCTCCTCAGTTCTGTAAGTCAACCAGTCAAATCATGTCCATTTTCCTGATGACTTACTAAACCTCAGAACATGATCATTTGCTAGCTAGATTTCAAAACCTCATACAAGCGGACACACATACTAAGATATAACTTACAGACCACCCTAGAGGCTATACAAAGCTCCGGCTGTACCTTAACTCCTAGAAATGGCCAGTCATTTGCAATCCTTTCAAAACCTTTACAGTGACTTACAACCAAGAACAAATAAGACTTCCTATCTGGAAACAGGAAGGAAAGAGTCTAAATTTAAACAATTATTTGTTTGTTTTTGTAGACAGGATCTCTCTGTAGCCTCAGCTGTCCTGGAATTCTCTCTGTAGACCAGGGTGGACTTGAACTCACAGAGATCTGACTGCCTCTTCCTCCCAAGTGCTGGGATTAAAGGCATGCAATGCTGCCACTACCACCCAGCAAGTTTAAAGAATTTTATTAACAACAGAAAATGAAAAAATAGTGGAACACGAAGCCTTACCCTTTCACAGACACATTCACTCTCTCCTCTGCCTCAAATTCAAGTCCCTTTCCCTCACTTGAGAAAAGTCTGAATGGTTCCCTTGGCATCCTATTCCATACTATAGTAATCACAGAATTAAACATTTCCACCTACTCTTCAGCAAGACTAAGGATGTTATTGATCTTGTGGCCTAACACTCAAGATATAGGCCATATCAGTTAATCCCAGTATTCACACACATCACCAATCACACAATCAGTGAAACACTGGACTAGGTGTCTCCAGACAGCAGAGTAGTGGCTTCCAGGGCTGATACAATGTCTACCATAGGCCCAAGAGAAGTGGGAGTGTAGTGAGTAACTGTACCCTAGTACTAGGGAAATGGAGGCAAGAGGATCAGGAGTTCAAGGTCACAGACAGTGAAGAGGCCAGCCTGAACTTCTCAAAACACCTCACCCCTGCAAGACCAGCGCTAACAGAGCGTGTTTAATGAGAATAAGCACTGTCGGATGGTGGCCCCCTCCTCTTCTGGACAACACTTCCTGTTAACCCATTTAGATCACGCGTCAGAGTACAGGCTACAGCTACCAGTGCTGTCTGTACAACCAGATCTCCGCTCTGCAATCAATTAAGGCCAAAGTAAGGTTAAGTCAGTCTCAGGGCATCATTTTTCTTCTTCTTGTTTTTCATTTCCCGTTTTGCTCAGGGTTTCACTGTGTAGCCTAGAAAGGACTCAGATTCATAATCCCCACCCTCCACCTGCCTGCCCACCAGGTTCTCAAGTGCCAGAGATTACTATGGACCCTGACAAGTCTGGCCATATTCAAGGGAGTATTTAGTTTTTCAGTGTGATTTTCTTCTGAGTGACGCAGACAAGGAAATCAGCCAGTAGATTAAAGAAAGCTCAGACTAAATTCCTGTAAAGAAATGATGCAAGACTAAGCAACTAGTGGCATTGTTTTATGCAAAACATGGCTAGCAAGGCGGCCAGGTGTGGTGGCACAGACCTTTAATCCTAGCACTTGGGAAACAGAGAAGGGAGGAAGACACCAGGCTGTGAGTGTGATGTCAACCTGACCTACATAACAAGTTCCAGGCCAGCCAGGGCAACAGAGAGAGACCTATCTTAAAAACAGATGGACAACAACAAAACATGGCTACATGGCTAGCCACAAAGAGAGTACAGACTGGGAAGAAACACTGTATTAGTAATGACGGAATAGACAGAGCTCACTGACTGGGGAAAAAAGAGGCAAAGCAGATTTTTTAGCAACTTTTTTCTAGCAAGGAGCAAGAGGCCTACTGGACATGACCTGGGTATTTGACCAACAGAGAAGACCAGAACACATACCTTTTCTCTGACTTGGTGGATGACGCAGGGTTGGAAGGCTCTGTGGGTGTGGCTCTTGCTGACCTCTGTGCAGGAGGATTACTAAATAAAAAATTGCTAATCAGTCTCCATATGGCCAGGAATGGATAAAGCACCGTCCCCAGTAACGTCCAAAGGTCTCTACTGGAAGAGTGGACAATGGATGTGGCTGGCCGTCCTGCCTAGAAAGGAAAAAATTAAAGGTAAACAAGCAAGTAAGGACTACATCAGTACAACTGAATCACACTTAGATGCTTCTTTTATCTGGAAATGAGACTCTACTGACTTTGTCTCAATGCAAGGGAGTAAAAATGATCATCTTTTACTACTTTCCATGTGCCCACGAACTTGTGGGGACTCCCAGAGCTGTCTGTCTGTCTGTCTTTGTTTCTTTCTATTTTTCGAGATGGGTCTGGAACTCACTCTGTAGACCAGACTGGCCTTGAACTCATAAAGATCTGCCTGCCTCTGCCTCTACCACCCAACTACTGGGATTAAAGGCATGCACCATCACACCTGGCTAATTTTACTTTTTAAAAAGCAATTAATTTTATGTGTATATGTGTGCCTGAATGTACATATGTGCATCATGTGTGTACATGAGCCCACAAAGGTAAGAAAAGGGCATGGGATCCCCTGCAACTGGAGTTACAGACAGTTGGGAGCCACCATGTGGATGCTAGAAACTGAACCCAGGCCCTCTGCAAGTACAGTCAGTGCTCTTAACTGCTGAGCCAGCTCTCCAGCCCTTATTTATGTCCCGAGACAAGCTCTCAGAGTGTAACTTACTATGTGAACCAGGCTGGCCTTCAACTCACAGAGAGATCCACCTGTTTCTAACTCCCATGTGTTAGAATTAAGGAGGTGTGCCACACACTGGGCTGAATCAACTCAAAAAAAAAAAGGAAAGATTTAGTCTTCTTTTATGTGGATTAATGTTTTGCCTATATATGTGTACTACGTGTGTCTGGTGGCCAGGGTGACCAGGAGAGGACGTCAGAGCCTTTGGACCTGGACAGCTGTGAGCTGCTGTGTGTGTGCAGGGAACTGAACTTGTGTCCTCCAGGAGAGCAGCACCTTCTCTAATTGCTGAGCCATCTCTCTAGCCCTGAACCAACTGTTTTTAAGAAAAGTCAACTTTGGCAAGAAAATTAACAACTTTGATAATAAAAGTCTCACTACCTAGAAGAGAAAGGCTTAAAAAAAAAACAAAGATTAAGATTTCAAATCCAGTGAACACCATGAAACCATTCTGCTCGCAGGGCTGCTCCAAGGGTGAGGCCCCTCTAGTTTAGAGCAGGAAAACTGTACTGACCAGGACAAAGACTCGGCTGGCACTTCAGGTCGGACCCTGGCAACATCTTAGCTTTCTGAGCCTCTTTTCTCCATGAGGGATCAAAGTGCTACACTCATTGGGTGTGATGGCACACCCCTTTAGTCCTGGCACTCAGAGGCAGAGGCAGGAAGACCTCTTTGAGTTCAAGGCCAGTCTAGTCTACACAGTGAGCTCTCAGACACAATAAGACCCTGTTTCAAAACAAAAAACAAAAAAAAAAGCAAGCTATACTTGAAGAATTCAATGTTTGTTTTTTTATGTTATACACATATTTTTAATATGGTAGACAGTAGAGTCATAGGCTAACAGTCCACAGAGAAAACAATTCAATATTTGTTTCCCTCTGTTCACTTTTTTTTTTTTTTTGCGTACTCAACAGTTGAAAATTCAAAGGCTCACAAAACATTAGCACCACAGATTTATGAGACAGAATAAATGGCACTGTAAACGGATCCAATTTGGCTACTTTGTGTTTTCGTTACCCACGGCCTTCTCTCCTGTCAACTGTAGAGCGACCAAGCCCAGGGCTGGGGCTTACCGGCAGCAGCACCACGGAGGCACTGGGGGCCAGCTCCAGGTCCAGCAGCTTCCTCTTATAGTCTTCTTTGGTGAACTCCCTCCTGGGAAACATGGTTGCTAGAGAAAAGTTACCATAGGTGTTGCCAACAGTCTGGAACAGAGAAGTGAACGTGAAACCTTAGAAAAGGTGCCTTTAAAAAGTAAGCTACTAACACTATGCAGCATTTGGGAGTCTAAAATGACTGCTAAAATCGCCTTAATTTATAAAGTACAATTAGACATAAATTCAAAAATCACTTAGCAAAAAAATTGTTTTAAGAAGTAGTTGAGGGGTTGGGTTTTTAGCTCGGTGGTAGAGAGCTTGCCTAGCAAGCACAAGGCCCTGGGTTTGGTCCTCAGCTCCGGAGGGGGGGAAAAGTAGTTGAGACATACCAAATCCAAATGGTTTAAAAGCTTTTAACATCTAAAATATGACCACTGTCTCGCTGCGGGTAAATGGAGGCTGTGTGGGTAAAGAGCTCTCCTCTGTGGACAGCTAGATGGCTCACTGTTCAAAGTCCCTGCTGCCGGGCCTGACAAACGAGTCAGGTCCCCAGGGGGAGAACTGACTTCTCCAGCTGTCCTCTGACCCCCACATGTGCTGTGGTGTGCACATGCCTCCCCCCCCACCCCCACAGTACTCAAAACACGCCACAAAGTGGCAGCTGTGCCTTTAAGCCTAGCAGCAGCTGGGTCTTCACTAGCATTTGGCTTTTCTGGGACACAATAGTCAGAAATAAAAATAAAATAGGAAAAAACGGTATCTGTAGAATATGCCGAAATGGGTTTGCCTATGTATTAAGGCGAAAATGGCATTGTGGGTTTTTTTTTAATGTATTTGGAGACATGATCTCAGTGTGTATGCCGAGCCATTGCAAATTTTTGATAAGAAATATGATAACAATCCAAGTGTGTGTTGGTGAGTCATGAGCTTAGTTTTCCAAATGCACACCATAGCATTTCAGTCATTAAAATTACATTTTAATAATAGGTCAATTCTTCTTATGAATGTAATATGTAGTCAAGTACACATCCATTGGGTTCATGTACTTTTTTGTTGTTGTTGTTTTGGTTTTTTTTCAAGACAGAGTTTTTCTGTGTAGTTTTGGAGCCTGTCCTGGGTCTCGCTGTCCTGGGCTGTCCTGGCCAGACTCTAATCAACCATCAGAAAACAAGAGAAACCACCTCCTTTCCAGGACAGACAGGTCCTCCAATAATTCCTCTTGTTAATTAAGTGCAGTAATAGAATTTTCCTGAGCCATTTTTCTGCTTGGGAACTTGTCCTGAAAGATTTTAATAACCCACACATCTGTCGTTATAAACTCACCTGTGCGGCAAACTGCCTTGCTTCTTCTAACGGAGCATCGGAAGGAAACTGATTTGTAAAGGAAGAACCATCGGGCAACCGGAACTGAATTCTTGCAACAGTGCTAGGAAAAAGTCAAGCTGAAGTCAGCACCTTCAACTGCAGATTCTCAAGCAGCGTCGTTGACCACCAGACAAAGGGCTGTGAGACAGGTCAGGACACCGGGAAGGAGAGACTGACTCCCCTAAGCGGTCACCTGACCTCCATGCATGCACATGGTGTCCTGCTCCCACCCTCCCTCCCTCTTTCTTTCTCCTTCAATTCAGCTGAGAGTAGACATGTCCTTTTTGAGGCAGGCATGATGGCTCTTGCCATGCTAAAGCCTGTCAACCTGTAATCCTATCACTTGAGAGGCTAAAACAGGAGGATCCAAAGTTAGAGGCAAGCCTGGGCTACATACCCAAGGAAACCATGTCTCAAAAACAACACAAGGGCCTGGAGAGATGATGTAAGCTCAATCCCTAAGCGCTTACCTCCATGGAGGAAGTGGAGAACTAATTCCTGAAAGCTGTTGTTTTACATTCATATGGACACCATGGTACACACACAACCCCCCTTCCAGGTCCCAAACAAATGTTGAAGAAAGTTTTTTTAAACCACAAAAACAAAACAATAAACAGAACCATGTAGCTATCACACTAACTAGACTATTTCATCACTTCCCAAAGTAACCCTGAGCCTATTAATAATCACTCCCATTTATCTCCCAGGCCCTAGCAGCCATTAACTGATTTGCCTAGTTGTAACCTCTCATCTAAAAGAATCATATTATATGTGATCTTTCATAGAGCACTGACTTTTTTTTTTTTTTTTTTTTTTTTTTTTTTTTTTTTTTTTTTTTTTTGAGACAGGGTTTCTCTGTGTAGCTTTGCGCCTTTCCTGGAGCTAACTTGGTAGCCCAGGCTGGCCTCGAACTCACAGAGATCCACCTGGCTCTGCCTCCCAAGTGCTGGGATTAAAGGCGTGCGCCACCACCGCCCGGCCCACTGACTTTTGAAAACATAATGCTGTATCAGTTCTGGATTCTTTTATTGCTGAATCTCATCTTAAACTGACAAAATCTATGATCACATTTTGGCCTGTTTGAATAACATGAGCATTTACATACAGGTTTTTGTGTGGACATACTTTTAGTCCTTGCATTGGCTGGCTTTATGTCAACTTGATACCAGCTACAGTCATCAAAGAGGAGGGAGCCTCAATTGAGAAAAATGTCTCCATAAGATCTGGCTGTAACTTGTGTAGCTTGGTCTGTCTGTAGGCCCCTAGCAGCGGGACCAGGATCTGTCCCTGGCACGAGCTGGCTTTTTGGAACCTATTCCTTATGGTGGGATGCCTCGCTCAGCCTGGATGCAGCGGGGAGGAGCTTGGTCCTGTTCAATTGATACGTCATTCGTTGTTGACTACTATGGGCGGCCGTACCCTTTCTGAGGAGTGGATTGGGGGGGACGGGCAGAAAGGTGGTAGGGAAGGGAATGGGAGGAGAAGGGGACACTGGTTGGCATGTAAAATAAATTTTAAAAAATTAATAATAATAATAATAATAAAAAAGATCTGGCTGTAAGGCATTTTCTTTCTTTTTTTTTTTAAGATTTATTTATTTATTATGTATACAGCGTTTGCCTGCATGTATACCTGCAGGCCAGAAGAGGGCACCAGATCTCATTACAGATGGTTGTGAGCCACCATGTGGTTGCTGGGAACTGAACTCAGGACCTCTGGAAGAATAGCCAGTGCTCTTAACCGCTGAGCCATCTCTCCAGCCCTGTAAGGCATTTTCTTAATTAGTGACCAATGAAGGAAGAGCCAGTCCATTGTGGTGGTGCCATCTCTGGGCAGGTGGTACTGAACTCTTTAAGAAAGCAGGCTGAAGGGACCAAAGCTGTTTCCTGAGACACAGACTCCACCAGCTCCTATTGGACCAAGAGAGCCTTCATCCAGTAACTGACAGAAGCAGATGCAGAGATCCACAGCCAAGCGTCAGGCTGAGTTCCAGGAGTCCAGTGGAACAGAGGGAAGAGGGATTCTATGAGCAAAGGGCATCAAGATCATGATGGGGAAACCTACAGAGACAACTGAACCAAGCTCAAATGACCTCATGAACTTTAGACTGACAGCTGAGGAACCTGATGGGACCAGACTAGACCCTCTGCATACAGGAGACAGCTGTGTAGCTGGGTCTGCTTGAGGGGCCCCTGGCAGTGGGATCAGGATCTATCCCTGGTGCATGAGCCAGCTTTCTGGACACTTTGCTGACCCCTGATGCAGCGGGGAGGGGCTTGGTCCTGCCTCACCTGAATATACCAGGCTTAGCTGTCCTCCCATGGGAGAACTTACCCTGTTGGAGGAGGGGAGGAGGGGTGGGGGGAGGCGGGGGTGGAGGGAGTGGGAGGAGGGATGAGAGGGGGGATCTGTGGTTGGTATGTAAAATGAATAATAATAATAAAAAAGATGTGTGCCACCCAAAAAAAAAAAAAAAAAGATAGCAGGCTGAGGTGGTCATGGGAAGCAAGCCAGTAAGTAGCACCCCTCATGGCTCTGCTTAGGTTCCTGCCCCGTTTGATTTCCTGTCCTGACTTCCTTTGATGATGAACGGTGATATGGAAGTGTGAGCCAAACAAACTCTTTCCTTCCCAAGTTGCTTCAGTCATGGTGTTTCACCACAGCAATGTAACCCTAACCAAGACAATCCTCTTGGACATATATCTAAGAGTGAGTGCTGGGCTACTTGGTAACTCCATGTTTAATATTCTGAGGAATTACCAAATGTTCTAAAATGGCCACACCATTTTATAACCCATTGATAATGTAGAGAGGCTCCAAATGCTCTAACTCCTCACAAACATTTGTTTTTTGTTTTTTGTGTTTGTTTTGGACTTTTGAGACAGGGTTTTCTTTGTGTAGTTGGTGCCTATCCTGGATCTCACTCTGTAGCCCAGGCTGGCCTCAAACTCAGAGATCCACCTGTCTGGCTCTGCCTCCCGAGTGCTGGGATTAAAGGCATGTGCCACCACCGCCTGGCATCTTTTTACTTTTTATTGTATAAGACTTATACTTTTGTTAAATTTATCAAATATTTATTGCAATATCTAAGAAATTTTGATTCTATTTATTTTTTGAGATTTATTGTATTTTTATTTATGTGTTTGTGTGTTTGTGTGTTTGTGTGTGTTTGTGTGTGTGTGTGTGTGTGTGTGTGTGTGTGTGTGCACGTGTCTGTGTGACTGTATACAAGTACAGGTGCCTTAGAAGTCGGAAGTGAGTCTTAGATCCTCTGGAGCAATAACGGGTGGTTTTAAGCTGCCTGATGTGGGTGTTAGGAACTGAACTCAGGCCCTCCTCTGTGCCATTTCTCTAGCCCTTCTGAGAAATCAAAATTTTAAAAAAGTATTTTTCTCAGACCGGGTCTCACCATGTAGCCTTGGCAGGCCTGGAACTCACTATGTAGATCAGGCTAGCCTCAAACTCAGAGATCAGCCTGTCTCCCGAGTCCTGGGATTAAAGGTGTATACCACCACACCCAGTCATAATATTTGGTTATGAAAGTTAGCAATTATCAAATATCAAAATATACATAAATCCTAACCAAGAGCTGGGCTTGGTGCCCACACCTTTACACCCAGCAGTTTGGAGGCAAAGGCAGGTAGATCTCTGTGAGTTCAAGGCCAGCCTGGGCTACATAATGAGTTTTAGGTTAGCAGGGCAACATAGGGAGATTCTGTGGAAAATAAAAAATAAAAATACATAAATAAACAGCCCCCAAACGCCTGGCTATTTGAGGGTGACATTTATAAAGCAGTACTACCTTCTGTCTCGAGCAGAAGCCTCCCTCTTGACGTCCGCTTCGGCCTGTTTGGCCAGCAAGGCAGCAGCTTTGGCAGCCTCGACTTCCTTTGTCTTTGCAAAGCGGGCAGCTCTTTCTGCACGGTCCTTCCAAGTCAATGAGACACCGTTAGACACACACTTCTCACTGTCAGCACCTACCCATTTCTAAACACAAGGAGCAAACATAAATTCATGGCCTTCCTAAGTGCATAGGCAAACCTCACACACTGAAGACTGGAGTTTGTTTATTTTCTTCATTTAGGCAACTGTCAAGAATCTGAGTTGTGCCTGGCGGTGGTGGCACACGCCTTTAATCCCAGCACTCGGGAGGCAGAGGCAGGCGGATCTCTGTGAGTTCGAGGCCAGCCTGGTCTACAAAGCGAGTTCCAGGAAAGGCGCAAAGCTACATAGAGAAACCCCGTCTCGAAAAACAAAAACAAAAAAAGAATTTGAGTTGTTATTACAAAAAAAAGATGAGCTGGCTCCATAGCCAGGAACAAAGTCTGATACAAGGTTGATGTTTAATGGATGTTTGTCGAATGACCACACGAATAAACAATATTCAGAGGTGTATACAATAGCTTAATTTAAAAAGCACTTGTTATGGCTCGGTGGTTCAGCACTGACTGCTCTTCCAGAGGACATAGGTTCCAGCATCTGGCGGCTCACAAACCCCTGTAACTCCAGTCCCAGGGGACCCAAAACCCTCTTCTGGCCTCTGTGAGCACTTGCATGCATGTGGTGTACACACATACACATATGCAAAACGTTTATACACAAAAATAATTTAAAAAAGAAAAGCAGCTGCTGCAAAACCATTCTAGACTTTGAGTTGTGCCTACATCTTTTCAAAAGTCTCTCTCTCTCAAAAACAATGCTTTTATAGACTACCAAGTAACAGGGTTTCACTGTTTGGGTCTGACTGGCCTGTGACTCATGAGCTCCATCTCCATGTCTCCTGAGTGCCAGGATTAAAGGCATGCACCACCATGCCCAGCTAGAGAATCTTTTAAAGCTGCATTTTCTTAGAAATTCTTAGTAACTAAGAGGGTGGGGTAGTGCATGCCTTTAACCCCAGCACTTGGCAGATCTCTGTGAGTTTGTAGCCTGCCTGGTCGAAGTATCACATTCCAGTGCAGCCAGGGCTGTACTGTGAGACACTGTCTCAAAACATAAAGTAACATGGAGAAAATAACTTTAAAAGGGTTTTGGGTGGCCAGAGAGATGGCTCGGTGGTTAAGAGCACTTGCTGCTCTTCCAAAGGACCTGACTTCAGCTCCTAACACACATGTAAGGAAGCTCACAACCATCTGTAACTCCAGTTCCAGGGGATTTGACACCTCTGGTTTCTGAGAATATCTACACTCTCATGCATATGTCCACATCAGATACACATACCTGCATATAATTAAACACACAAATACATAAAAAACAAACAAACATAACAACAAAACCTAACAAAACAAAACACCCAATCTTGAGCTAGTGAAATGGATTCAAGGGTAAAAGCAATTGCTGCATGAGCCCGGTGACCTTGAGTTGTTCCAGAAACCAACCTTGAGTTCCAGAAACCATATAAAGGTTGAAGGTGAGAACTGACTCTACAAAGTTGTCCTCTGACCTCCAAATATGTCATTACACACAGGCACGCACACACGCACATGCGCAATTTTTGATAGGGTTGGGTGGTAGAGATGGCTCAGTGGTTTAGAGAACCTGTCCCTCTTGTATAGCACTCTTGTATAGGTTCAATTCCCAGCACCGACGTGGTGACTTAACAGCCATCCCAAAGGCTCCAACACCCTCTTCTGGCCTCTGAGGGCACCAGGCACACAACTGTTATACATGTATTCATGCAGGCAGAATACTCATAGATGTGAAATAAATAAATCTTTTTTTTTTCTTCCGGTTTTTCGAGACAGGGTTTCTCTGTGTAGCTTTGCGCCTTTCCTGGAACTCGCTTTGTAGACCAGGCTGGCCTCGAACTCAGAGAGATCCACCTGGCTCTGCCTCCCGAGTGCTGGGATTAAAGGCGTGCACCACCACTGCCCGGCGTGAAATAAATAAATCTTAAGAGAAAAATTTTACAAACATTTTTTGAGGAGTAGCTACATGGGAAAAAAAAGAAAAATGTTCAAAACTAAAATAATTATCTATTAATGTGTTCTTAACTATTTCAATTCAATATATAATTCCTTTAAAAAGGGAAGCCCAGATGATATTACTAAAATGTGCTATTGTGTGCACTGTTGGTAATGACTGAAAAGCATGAAGAAACAGTATCACAAATGTCAGAGAGGCAAGCATTTAAAATAAACTGCAATGCCAGTGGCTCCCTTGGGTAAGTAAGGCCAGCACTCAGCAGGTTCAGTTAGAGAAGGAAGGTCAGGACTTCTCCTGGCTCCAGAGTCTCCAGATGAACCACCGGAGACACGGGGAAGCTCACCAGTGCGATCTGCTGCTTGATGCGCTCTCGAGCCGCTCTGTCCTCTGCCTTTTCTCGGCTTCTTTCCTCTAACATTCTTTTTGTTAATTCCTCTTCTTGTCTTCTTTTATAATCCAACATTTCCTTTCCAGTTTTTCTCCTTTCAATTTCCTTCTTAATCTCTCTCTGAATCAAAGAAAAGAACTATGAACCAAAGCCGTAATCCAGTCTTCTGTCCCAGATCATATCCTGATGTAAGGAAAGCTAATCACAGAACGTAGTTAAAGAACTTCATGAGATGTCTGCTGTGAGGTGCTCAGTGAGTCAAAGGACCTGCCATCAACGTTTACACTATGGACTCACACAATGGGAAGAAAAAACGGACTGCTGTTAAGTTGTCTGCTGATCTCCACATGTTTGCATGTGCACCCGTGCACACACACACTAAACAAATGAATGAATGAATGAATGAATGAATAAATGTCATTTTTTAAAAAGGAGCTGAAGAAGCCAGGTGGTGGTGGCCTTTAATCCCAGTACTTGTGAGGCAGAGGCAGGTGGATCTCTGTGAGTTCCAGATCAGCCTGGTCTACAGAATGAGTTCCAGGACAGCCAGGACTACACAGAGAAACCCTGTTTTAAAAAACACAAAACAAACAAACAAAAAAAGAGTACAATGTCCTCAGTGTAATCTATATCCAAGCAGAATTGTAAAGTCTTTAGTTTCTACAGCATATGTGTTATCCTTCATGGACAACATGGATCAATTATTTGTCTTGAAAAAAAGATAATCTATATGAGACCCCAAAGAGATGGGGCACAATTATTGTGAGAAAGATGAGGAGTACACCAGAATGCAGCATTAGATACAAAATTCAGGAGGATGTCTACAAATTTGACTTTCCTCAAATCTAGCAATTTTAGACCAACTTCCTTTAGCTAATTAGTACAAAAGGATCAATTCACAGAGGAAAGAAAAAGATTAGTCAATTATTCTTGGCAATTTACAAAAAGAAAATAAACAGGTAGGCAACCCTAAGATTTCTGGTCCAGCAGGGACTGCATGGCAATCATGACAAACAGACAAACAATAACCAACATCCTAAAGTGTATACAGTATAACCTGAGTGCAGAGAACACATAATTTCCTTCCCCACAGGACAACACTGAGCTCTAGGGATGTCACCGTAGGTCTGATAAACTGGACAACACATCAGAAATTCCCTCAAGTAACCGAGAGTGAACGGATGCTAAGTGTGAGCCCTACCTGTTCTTCTTCCTTCCTTTTCTCTTCTCTCCTTTCTTCAAGTTTTTTTGTGAGTCTGTTTAAAGAACAAAGCACCAAGATGCATTCTATTATTCAAACACAACTAAGAATTTTATTGGGGCCGGCAGCAGGGGTGGGGTGCACAGCTTTCCCATCAGCACTTAGGAAGCAGAGGCTAGCTAGGAGAACACAATCAGCTGTCTCCAAAAGGATTTAGTTAGCTAAAACAAAGGGAAATATGGAAACCAAAACAGAACTCTCTGAAAGTACAACACAGTTTATCTGCACATCTCCTGTTCCCCACAGAGATCTAGGACCCCACAGGAGTCGTCAGAAGCCTGTTTCCAACCCTGTTTTAGACTAGATTTACTATTAGAGTTCTCACTTTTTCATGGTTTATCGGATTCATAGTGCTTGAAAAATATATAAATCTAAGCTGAAGAGATGGCTTAGCAGTTAAAAGCTTCTACTGTTCTTGCACTGGACCAAAGTTCGATTCCCACAGCCCACTTCTTGAAGTTCACAATTGCCTGTATTCACAGCTACAAGTCGTGAATTTGAATGTTTATTTATTTTTTTCTGTCGTTCTTCTGTTCTGCAGAGCTGAGGATTGAACCCGGGACCTTATGTCTACTAAGTATTCTAACATTGAGCCAGACTCCATTGTCTTTTTGTTTTGTTTTCTTTTTTGAGACAGGGTCTCTCTGTGTAGCCCTGGCTGTCCTGGAACTCACTCTGTAGACCAGGCTGGCCTCTAACTCACAAGATTCGCTTGCCTCTGCCTCCTGAGTGCTGGAATTAAGGGGACAATTAAAGGGGTAAATTTAATTTAAATTAAGTTCATTTCCTTTAATTAAAGGAAACTAAAAAAGCATTTTTAATTTCCACATAATATTAAAGGTTTTTATGTTGAGATTAGAAATATTAGCCATTTACTCACACTTTTTAATTACCACATAACAGATAAATTCAGTTACTGCATTTTTTTTTTAAAGATTTATTTATTTATAATGTATACAATGTTCTGCCCGAGTGTACACCTGCAGGCCAGAAGAGGGTACCAGATCTCATTATAGATAAGCCCTAAACTAGAAACTACAATAAGTCAGAGACCTTTACTATTAGTTCAACCAATAAAAAAATGACATTTAGGGGGCTGGAGAGATGGCTCAGAGATTAAGAGCACTGGTTGCTCTTCCAGAGGTCCTGAGTTCAATTCCTAGCAACCACATGGTGGCTCACAACCGTCTGTAATGAGATCTGGTGCCCTCTTCTGGCATGTAGGAACACATGCCGGCACAACACCATATGTATAATAAATAAATCTTAAAAACAAAAGAAAATAAACAAACAAACAAAAAAACCTAGGAAGAAAAGACCTTAGAAATGACATTTAGTAGTTATTCAGAACCCCAGCTGAGTGCATATGCATAATATGAGCTGCATTTTTGTTCATCTGGAGCTTATTTTTCTTCTGATATAAAGAGATAAAAGCAAAAGTGACAGATGGACACACATGCATGTACCAAAAGGACTCTTAGAACAAAACGTTCAGATCTACAGTTGACTGACAACTTCAAAGATACAGAAAAGCTGTACCCTAGTTTTAATTATCATGGAATAGTTAAATTATTGAGGCAATCAAAAATTTAAAACTGCAATTCTGAATCTTCATTTGCATTATATTTAGGTTTCGTTCATGTTAACAAAATAACTAGAAACTAATTTTTTTTTTTTTAAACAAAATGCTTTCTACAAAAGTAAAAGCAAACCTTTCCACTCTAACGGTGAGATCCTCTGCTGGTCTCTGGTTTGAACATCCATGAGGTTCTTGGGAGGGGTTGTCACAACCTGAGCATTCTCCTCCTTAATTATTAAAAGAAAACAAAGTAAGAATATTGCACATAATGCAACTTGTAAAAGGTATAAACCATCTGTTAGCCTTGTCTCTGGAATACTAGGATGACAGAAATGCACCACTGTGCCTGATGGAATGCCAGACAAGCACTCCACCAGCTAAGCTAAGCCCTCAGCTCGGTTTGGGTTTATCAGGGTGTAACTGCATTTGAAAGGCTTGATACTGTCTGTCTGGGATGCTATAGTGAGACCACCCCACGCCCTTAAATGTGAAGTGAAGGAATACTCTTCCTGTACCTGCTGTAGTATCTGACTTTGTGTCGGAAGCAGCTGGTGTCTTACAAAGCTCTGTGTGTCTGGACTCAGTATTTTCACATACGGCATTAGGCTCAAATGAGGCAGATGGGGTAGATACTGAACTTTCTGACTGGTTGTCATCTGTCACCGATGTTTCACCTTTTGATGAGTGCATCTCGGGAGAAAAGAAATTGGAACTTAATGGGACACTCCATAGCCATTTAATGGTAGATGAATTATGAACACACATACACACCCAGAGTAGAAATACTAAACCCTCAGTAAAGACAAACAATTCAATTACAAGCTGGCCAGAGCATAATTTTCCTTCTTCAGTCCTGGGGGATGAGCTCTATCTCCAGCCCATAAAAGGTTTTAAAGCAGAGGGACCGTCTGGCCAGGGGAGGGACTCAAGACACTTGCAAAGGCAAGGCAGACCTTCTGATGGGCAACACCACACTCCGGACTGGAGAGCTCACTCCTCTCAAGGGTCCCATCATTGCAGGTGTTGACAACGCTGCTCCTCTGAGAAATGGGTCACTGGCTGGGGTAATACTGCTTTGTCAAGCTACAGGAATCAGAGGGCAGTTCTGTGCTACCTTCAGAGAATACCTATTGCTAAAAACTGAGCTATTCCAGGGCCTGAGATCAGAGAACATACACAGGGTGGGAAGCATCAACTGGCCTGCCACAGCCCTTGAGTGAGAAAGTCCAGACAGCTGTGGGGAGCAGGAGGGAAGGACTCCATGAGCTGAAGAGTGCAGGTGGGAGGAAACTGGCTTGGGCTAGGGAAAATGCTAAGAGATATCCCTGCACACTCAGAGGCCAAAACCTGGAGCTTGATAGCTCTGAACTTGAGGCCAGTGTGGGACTCCAATTCCGGAGTCACTCTTCCTCTCTTCACTGCTGCATCTGAGAACTAAGGTTCGAGGAGTGTACTTGATACTCACTCACATAGGCACGCCTCCCTCTAGAAGGGCGACTGACACTCAGAAGCCCTGAGACACACAGGCAGGTCTTCACCTGTACCAACCTCAAGAAAACCACCTGTTGTTTCCTACACTCAAAAAAATGACTAAATGAAAAAATAGCCTTGCACCCCAAAGTTCCAAAAAATATGAACAATCCAAATCTTGAAGCAGTAGATAGCAAGAAATAATAATGATGAAATTAATGGCCGGGCATGATGGTGCACGCCTTTAATCCCAGCACTCGGGAGGCAGAGGTAACTGGATCTCTGTGAGTTTGAGGCCAGCCTGGTCTACAAAGTTAGTCTTGGACAGTCACATAGAGAAATCCTGTCTTGAAAAACAAAACAAAACAAGACAAAAATTAGTAATATTTAATGAGAAGGGGGAGGTTACTACAGAGCGTAATGAAATACAAAAAAAAAAAAAAAAAAAAAGAGAGACATTTCAAAAAACTAGAAAATCTCTGAGGCTGGAGAGATGGCTCCTAAGTTAACTGCTCTTGTAGAGGATTTGGGTCACTTACATCAGATGGTCACAACCGCCTACAAATTAGCTCCAAGGGATCCAATGCCCTCTGACCACCTTGAACACCTGAATGCATGTGGTGCACATACATACAATCAGCCATATACACACACAAGCAAAATAAAATATATGTATTTTTAAAACTGGAAGATCACCAGGCATGGTGATACATGCCTTTGATTCCAGCACTTAGGAGGCAGAGGCAGGTGGATCTTTGAGTTTGAGATCGGCCTGGTCTACAAAGTGAGTTCTAGGACAGCCAGGGCTACACAGAGAAATCCTGTCTTGAAAAACCAAAATAAATAAATAAATGAATAAAATAAATATAAATAAATAAAACTGAAAAATCTAGACAAAATGGGAATTTCCCTGGACACCTATCATGTAGCAAAAATTAAATCAAGAAGATATAAACAATTTAAATAGATCCATAACAATTAATGAAATGAGGCCAGAATTTTAAAAAAATCTACCGGGCCATGGTGGCGGACACCTTTAATTCCAGCACTCCGGAGGCAGAGTTTGAGGCCAGCCTGGGCTACATAGTGAGTTCCAGGACTGGCTCCAAAGCTACACAAAGAAACTCCATCTTGAAAACCAAAACAAACAAACAAACTTCCAAAGGGCTACTGTGGATTAAAAACAAAAACAAAAGTTTTTTTTTTTTTTTTTTTTTTTTCAAGATAGGGTTTCTCTGTGTAGTTTTGCACCTTTCCTGGAACTCACTTTGTAGACCAGGCTGGCCTCAAACTCACAGAGATCCGCCTGCCTCTGCCTCCCGAGTGCTGGGATTAAAGGCGTGTGCCACCACCGCCAGGCAAAAAACAAAATCTTAAAAAAACAAAAAATAAAAACCAAAAAAGTAACAAACCAACCAACCAACCAACAACAAAGAAAAATCTGGGAGGGTGGGGGCACACCTTTAATCCCAGCACATGGGAGGCAGAGGAAGCTAGCTGGGTTTCTGTGAGTGTGAGGTCAGTCTGGGCTACAGAGCTAGTTCCACAACAGCCAGGGCTATACAGAGAAACCTTGTCTTGAAACCTCCCACTCCCTAAAAAAAGTTGATTCCTTCTTACTTGCTGGACTTTGTGAATTCTTGTAACAAGTTCATCTGCAGAAACACTCCCTGCTATTACTTCCAAAGGGATTCCGCTGTCTCCTATAAAGAAACTGGATGGAACACAGACTACAGGATCTGTACACGTTAATTAAGTCTAATAGTTCATGTGTGAAACAAGAAGTCTTATAAAATACAATAACATAGCAAAACACATCATCTTAGTGGATTTTACAATGTTCCTCACCCCAATTACCATATCATGCCTCTAGTGCATGTGATATGTAAAATGATATACGGTTTGTTTGGCATATTGGAGTGAAAATGTATTTCATTTTCCTACATCATTTTATCTAATTTGCCTCTTGCCACCTGCTTTTAACATTTCAACCAAATTACTCCATACTGCTCTTCAGATATTCACATTAAAAAAGAAAACATTGGTTTAGCATCCATATGGCAGCTCACAACTGTCTGTAACTCCAGTTCCAGGGGACCCAATATCCTCACACAGATATACATGCAGGCAAAACACCAATGCACGAAAATTTTTTTTAAAAAAATTAATTAATTAAAAAAAATACAAAACAAAACAACAACAACAACCAGGATGATCTTGCAATTCTGCAAGGCCATTAAAAACAAAAAACAAAAAAAACGCCGGGCGTTGGTGGCGCACGCCTTTAATCCCAGCACTCGGGAGGCAGAGGCAGGTGGATCTCTGTGAGTTCGAGGCCAGCCTGGGCTACCAAGTGAGTTCCAGGAAAGGCGCAAAGCTACACAGAGAAACCCTGTCTCGAAAAACCAAAAAAAAAAAAAAAAAAAAAACAAAAACAAACAAAAAAAAAAAAACAAAAAAAACAACCCACCAAAAACATAAACATTGGGGACTAAAGAGAAGGCTCAGAGCACTTAACTGGTTTTCCAGAGGACCCAGGTTCAATTCCCAGCACCCACGTGTCAGCTCATGGTTGTCTCAAACTAAAGTTCCAGGGGACCTGACACCCTCACCCGGGGAGACATACATGCAGGCAAAACTTCAATGCACATAAAGTAAAAATAATTAAAAAAAAAAAAGAAAGAAAAACATCTACTTTGCCATTAGCTACAATGTATTACCTCAAAAGACTGCAACATTACTTCTACCAAAAGATGTTTTCTTAAATAAAACTAAATTCTAAATTTTTTAATTAAAAAAAGAAAAGCAAATATAATATATATGAAACCAATTCTTCAATGAAAGGATACAAATCTGTGAAAATTGCAGACAGGCTTCACTGTAAAAAAACAAAATCAAGAGAAAAATCATAATATGAATTCAACTATTTTCTAAATACTGGGTTGCTTTCATTAAATTTACTATACTAATCACAAGTATATTTTAAAAATTACTAGTTGTCATAGCAATAAGCTAGAAGGACAGAAATAAGAATTTTATTTAATTTTATTTATTTATTTTTAGTTTTTCGAGACAGGGTTTCTCTGTGTAGCTTTGTGCCTTTCCTGGAGCTCACTTGGTAGCCCAGGCTGGCCTCGAACTCACAGAGATCTACCTGCCTCTGCCTCCCGAGTGCTGGGATTAAAGGTGTGCGCCACCACAGCCTGGCAAAAATTTTATTTCACAAGACAATTTTTGTTCATTTTAATTGTTGTTTCATAATTTCCAGATTAAACAATCCTTTCTTCTTATAACCCACAAAGTGGTGGCTGGGTTTACAAGTTAAAAATGTCTGTCTTGCTGGGTGGAGGCAGAAGTGGGAGGATTTTTATGAGTTCAATGTCAGTCTGGTCTATTCAGTGAGTTCTAGGACAGCCAGAGCTACATAGTGAGACCCATGGGGGGGGGAGGGGACACACAAAACAAAAAGAATATCTCGTGTTGCTTCCTTAATAGAAATATACTTAAATAAAATCTTGGGGGCTGGAGAAATGGCTCAGTGGTTAAGAGCACAAGTAGCTCTTCCAGAGGACCCTGTTTGACTTCCAGCACCCACATGGTGGTTCACAATCATCTCTAACTCCAGTTCCAGGGAATCCAACGCCCTTTTCCTTGGGCACTGTACGAACATGATGCAGACATACATGGAAATACTCATATAATGCACATAAATCTTTAAAAAACCTTAGCCTTTCATAAGATACGGTGACATAACATACTACTCTGTGATAACAAGGATGAAAACACCTAAATGTCCATTAAGAAAACCGGTCTAAGAGAATTAATAGGGAAAAGGTATAGAAAGTTGTCAAATACCATCATTTCTACAAAAAAAGTCAGAGGGCCACTGAGATGGTTCACTGGGTAAGGTAGCTGCGGGGCAAGCTGAACAATCTGAGTTAAATCTCCAGACCATACAGGAAGACGGAAGAGAACCAACTCTACCAAGGTATCCACATGCGTGCTATTACACGTGTGTTCCTTACCCTATGATAATAATAAAAAAATTTAAAATTGGAAAATATATATATTTTTTTTAATTCTTTTTTTTTTTTTTTTTTTTTTTTTGGTTTTTTTGAGACAGGGTTTCTCTGTGCAGCTTTGTGCCTTTTCTGGAACTCACTTTGTAGCCTAGGCTGGCCTCGAACTCACCGAGATCCGCCTGCCTCTGCCTCCCGAGTGCTGGGATTAAAGGCGTGCACGCCACCACCGCCGCCCGGTGGAAACTGTATTTTAATCATTTACTTAGCACCAGTAAAGAGCCCGGTGGTCAGGATAGGAGAGAGGGCTCAGGTAACAGTAAAGCACATGCCTAGCATGTATCATCCCTCAATTCAACCACTAGCAAAACACATGAATGCCGCTTACACACACAGTCGGGAGTAAGAGAGACTTTTCAGAGTAGTTAATTAGATACTGAACAAAGCCAGTAACCTCATAATTCCCAAGTACTGCTATAAACCCAAAACAACATGTTGGAGAGATGGTTCAGCAATTAAGAGAGCTTGCTGCTCTTCCAGGAGATTCTAGTTAGACGGCAGTACCCACATCAGGTGCCTCACAAATACCTACAACTTTACTTTCAGAGGAACCGAGACCCATTGCTGGTCTGCAGAGACACTGCATGCACCTGGGACATACATACATACATACATACATACATACATACATACATACACACATACATACACGTAGGCTCCGGCAGGCACCTACACACACACATGAATAAAAATAAACAAAGTAAAACATAAGCTATATAGTTCAGTAATATAAAACAGGTCTGCTTTATGCTACTTTTGTTAATATGAAACAATGTAAGTGAAAGTTTTATGAGCTTACAGGTAAATTTCTGAACATTCATGTATTTAATGTGTGTGTATGTGCACTACATGTGTGTCTGATGTCCACAGAGGCCAGAAGTGGGTATTGAATTTTTTTTTTTGTAATCCCTGGAACTGGAATTACAGTAGTTTTGAGCCTCTGTATGGGTGCTGTTAATTGAACCTAGGTACCCTCAGAAGAGTAGCCAGCGTGCTTAACTGGACCATTTCTTCGGCCCCCTGAACCTTTTTATCTTAACAATGTTTTTCCAAGCATGTTATCTATTTTGAGATGAATATTGAAAAGACATTTGTAACAGTTAATAAATTAAAGATCTTACAGTCTGAAAAGTATTGCCAGGCTGAAATCTAAAATCCAAATCAGCTGGGAGGATGAGACAGGAGAACAAGTTCTAGACTAGCTTGGGCTACTGAATGAGTTCAAGCCCACCTTATACAACTTTGTAAGCCACTGTAGCCAAGTAAAATGGCAGGTATGGTGACGCACATGCATAACCTCAACACTTAGGAGGTAGAAGCAGGAGGGTCAGTAACTCAAGGTCAGCCTTAGCTACATAGCAAGTTTGAGGCCAATTTGGGTAACACAAGTTCCGTCTCAAAACACACACACACACACACACACACACACACACACACACACACACACACACACACCAATAAAAAGGACGACAGAGAATAAAACAAAAGTCTGTTTAACAGGAACTATGAGGTCCTATAAATGTCTTTATTCTCTTTGACTTATTTCCTTATGTGTGTGTGTGCACACACTCATGAGTGCATACACCCCATGGTGCATATGTGGAAATCAGAGGATAATTATAAGAGTTGGTTCTCTACTTCCAGCATGTGCGTTCTGAGGAATCAAACCTGGGTCACCAGGCTTGGTGGCAAGTGACTTTATTCAGTATGCTATCTCACCCTCCTCATTCCTTTGAAATTAAATGGCTCCATTCCCAAAAGGAGTCCAAAAGATATGGAAAAGCACTTGTTGCAGATTTAACCTAATCTTTATAGTCACTTCCAGGTTCTTCCAACCTAGACACTACAAATCTTTTTCAGACAGTAATTTTTTTCACATTCGTTTATTTATGTAATATATATGCATGTGCATATGTAGGCAGACATGTGCACACCGTAGAAGTCAGAGGACAACTTGTAGAAATTGTCTCTCTCTTCCCACCATGTGTGACCTGGGGACTGAACTCAGGCTGTCAGGCTTGGTGACAAGTGCCTTTACCCGCTGAGCTGTTCTGATAGCCCCCCAATCATACTTTTTGTTACATGCTACATGGATGTGAGGTGGACAAGAGAAATTAATTTTTTAAAAAATCAAGGTGTAATAATGAATTTGAAAATGGTAACCAGAAAATATTAATTGCCGTGAAAATATTAATTTTGACTTACAACTTCTTTATAATAAAGTTTAAATAGTAATCATAACAAAATAATTTAAATTCCCATAACTGGGTGCAGTGGTATACTCAAAAGCAATAAAAAAATATTTTAAGTTCCCAATATATCTTAGTGCCTTAGTGTGGTGATATTTTATTTGTATGTTAATAAATAAAGTTTGCCTGGAGATCAGGGGGAATAGCAAGCCATTTTAAGTAAACACCAAAGTCAGGCAGTAGTAACACATGCTCTTATTCCAATCACTTGGCAGGGTCTGTGTTCAAGGCCATACTAGGGAAGCGTGGTGATACATGCCTTTAATCCCAGTACCAACCATAGAGACCTGGAGGTCTGCACAGACAGCGACAAGGAAGTGAGGTAAGAGCCAATGAGAGGGCAGAACAGCAAGGCAATAAAGGCATGGGTAGACAGGAAGTAGTTCACATTTGGAAGCTGCGGGCGCGTGGTGACGTAAGGTTAGCTGGTGGCTATTCCTATTTCCCTGATCTCTAAGGCTTTCACCCCTATATTTGGGTCCATGTTTTTTATTTAGCAAGACTGCTTAGAAATTTGTCTATACCATAGATATGTGTACTCATAAAATTAACATTCTTAATAGTCTAAGAGTATCCTCATAATAACAGACCATTATTACAAAATAAAACAGTAACGAAACATTAAAGCATAAGCGTACCTTTTGGTGTCGATTTTAATCGCAACGAAATTGTTTGCAGACGCTGCTGTCACTTTCTCATCTTCCCAGCTGGCGGCCATCTGTGTGGACTGCTCATCGTCACCTGAGAGAACATTTCAAGAACTCTTAGAAATGCCAAGGCCAGGACTGCTAATTCTAAATTCTTTCCCCTGTGAAACTAGAACTCCAAATAAAATATAACCCACAAATATTTTTCTTCCAAATTTTATTTTTTATTTTATGTGTATAAGCACTCTGCCTTGCATACACCTAAGAGCATCACAGTGTGTAATGAATGCCTAAGGAGGCCAGAAGATGGTTTTGGAACCCCTGGAAATGGAGACACAGACAATTGTGAGCTGCCATGTGAGTGCTGGGAACAAAACCAGTTGTCAGTAAGAGCAGCAAATGTGTTTCTCCTTCCTTCCTTTTTTTTTCTCCCCCCTGAGACAGTCTGTATGTGGTCCTGGAGCTCACTGTTTCTGCCTCCCAAGTGCTAGGATTAAAGGCGTGCTCAGCCACACCTAGTTTAGCAAGTCCTCTCTTAACTTCATCAAACTTGAAAACTGATCCTTCTGAAGCTTGGCTGTGGTCAAGTGCTTGTCTTGAACGCACAACGCCCTTGGTTTGATTCCCAGCAGAGCAAACACACAAATGCGCCCCAAAAAATTTATCTATAACTTCAGCTGGCTACTTAAAAATACAAATGTAACTACTACTGATAACTTCCACTGCTACCACCTTGAGCAAAGTTAGCAGAGGTCACCCACACAATTACAGTAGCCTAAATGGTTCTTCCCGCTGAGTCTTTTTTTTAAAGATGTCTTTACTTACTTTTATTTTGTGTGTGTTACATTTACATATATATATAAAATCACATGTATGTCTATGTCTAGTACTCAAAGAGGCCAGAAGAGGCTGAGTGGTGGTGGTGCACACTTTTAATCCCAACACTCAGGAGGCAGAGTCAGGCAGATCTCCTGAGTTCGAGGCCAGCCTGGGCTACAGAGTGAGTTCCTGCATAGCCAGGGCTACACAGAGAAACCCTGTCTTGGGGGTGGGGTGGGAGGCCAGAAGAGGGCATCAGATGTGCTGGAATTGGAATTATGGAGTTAAGCTGCCATGCTATGCTGGGAGCTGAACCTGAGTCCTGTGAAAGAACAAATGCTCTTGGCTTGTTCACTCCCACTAGGGTGTCTGTTCTTACACAGCAATTGGTGGTCATGTAGCTTCTGAGAACTGAACTTGGGGCCTCGATAAGAGCAGCAAGTGCTCCTAACCACTGAACCATCTCTCCAGCACCACTTAACATTAAAAAGGTTTTAAAAATTAACTTTACTATAAAAAAAACTTGGACATAAAAACCATCACAGGTTACCCACTTTCTAATACACTATGTATCTTAATTATCTTTATTGTTTACTGTCTTTCTCTCCCAAATAGAAAAGATTCTAGGAGGGCAAAGACAGTTTTTCATGTTATCTTAAGATGGAAATCTCGCCAGGTGGTGGTGGCACACGCCTTCAATTCCAGCACTCGGGAGGCAGAGCCAGGCAGATCTCTGTGAGTTGAGTTTAAGCCCAGCCTGGTCTACAGAGTGAGATCCAGGACAGGCTCCAAAACTATACAGAGAAACCCTGTCTTGAAAAACCAAAAAAAAAAAAAAAATAAATAAATAAATAAAAAATAAAAAAATAAAAAGATGGAAATCCCTACAACAGAACTTGCATCTAGGCATAAAGCAGGTGTTCAGTGTTTACTGGAATAAACATTTAAATGTCTAGTGCAGTAAGCATACAGGCATGCCTACAATACTTAACTACACATCTGAATGAGATAAGAGCCATGAAAAATTTGGACATGAAAATGGGACAGATTGAAACCAATTAAAAATACCCTTTTTAACAGGCTCATGGAAGTTACAACCAAGAATAAAGGAAAGTTGATATTTGTAAATGAGAGCATTCCAAATGAAAATGTTTCCAGAGACAATGGAGTTGAAAGAAATAATAAATTCCCAAGCAAATGACTCTGCTATGAACCTAGAAAATAGTTATTTAGGAACATTCTTTATTCAGACACTTTAAGGAGGCAGTAAAGAGTGAGAAGTGTGATGCAGTCTTTCATTCACTCACTATTTTATTCTACTTCCGTTCATTTGTTCAGTTCATAGGCATTGGGCTTGTGTACTAGATATAAAATAAACACTGTTCTCAGCACAGCTTAAAGTCTAATATGTATTTCATATATTTATATTATTTATCCAAACAAGTAGACAACTGCGAACACTTAAAGCAGTAATTGCTATGAATGAGAGTGTTTGGGTTTGGGAAGACAGCTCAGTTAGTAACAAGAAGATCTGAGTTTGATTCCCAGAATGTGAGCACACATACAAATAAAGAAAATCTCTTTATCATGATCAGAGAAGCGTTCTCTGAGATGACAGGGTCTCTCTACATGGCCCTGGATGTCGTGGATCTCACTATGTAGACCAGGCTGGCCTTGAACTCCCAAGTGCTGGGATTAAAGACATGCATCATCATACCCATCTCTAAGTTGACAATTAAGGTGGACCAAAGAAAGAATGAGCCACACTAAGTACAGAAAAGTTCACCATGCAGAAAGAATACACGTACAGAGAAAGGTCTGTGTGGCTGGGAAAATAATAAACAATGGAGAACACGAGGCAATGGAACTGAAAAGTTAATGCAGGCTACCCACAGCGTGGATTATCTAACAGAATGTACAATGGTGACATTTAGCTAGAAACCCTGGGGGAGAATAACAAATGAAGGCAATAAACATATTTAAGCTTGAGCCAATCCTAAGGAGGAGACTACATTTTGGTTTTTCTTTTTCTTTATAAAGTTGCTGTCTTTCATTCCCCACCCATACTGACTGGCTAGGTTAGTGTCTCAATGTCACATTCCCTCTGACACTGTTCCTAACTCAGCCTTGTGACGGCAGCAGTAGCTGAGGGAAATCCTCGATGAGAGGCTTCTTTTTTTTTTTTTGGTTTTTCGAGACAGGGTTTCTCTGTGTAGCTTTGCGCCTTTCCTGGGACTCACTTGGTAGCCCAGGCTGGCCTCGAACTCACAGAGATCCGCCTGGCTCTGCCTCCCGAGTGCTGGGATTAAAGGCGTGCGCCACCACCGCCCGGCGAGAGGCTTCTTAATACTTACTAAGTTCCACTAGAACACGAGTTGCCATTGTCAGTATCTTTAGAGGCTTATTTTTAATCAAATTATCAACCACATTATAAAATTAGATGACCCTAAGATTTTAGGAGAACATATGCTCTACTTGGAGGTAGCAGCAATATTCAAAGTGAGGACACTTAAAAGTGTGCAAACAAACTCCGAAGCACAGACAGCTGCCTTCTTCCAGCCTCACCATGCAACCTAAGGAATCTCAACTGCTCCAACCGCACAGGCTTTGTGGTCTGTGTCAATCAAAGAGGGCAGCCAACAGTACCGGACATGAACAATTTTCAGCCGGCCTTATGACATCACGGACTAGACAGACATCTTTGCTTCTGCCTCCTCATCAGATTTTGTACTGTGGCACAACTGTCTTTATATCTTTCAGTTCAAACAGCTAAAACTGGAAATTCTTGTTAATTTGGTTGAAGTATTTCTAGTTTCTAACACAACTCTACAATTATTTAATTTTTATTTAAGTATTAAATGAATCACCTAATTCATGAAAATTATATTAAACAACACCAGATGTAGTAGCCCATGCCTGAAGTCTTAGGTACTTGGGAGGCTGACGCTAGGGGGATTACTAAGTCCAGGAGTTGGAGGGCAGCCTGGGCAATAGCAAGACCTAGCCTCTGAAAAAGGAAACAATTTCATGAAATAGAAACTTGCCTAAAACATTTTCCTGGAATAATTTTTTAAAAAATATATACTTGGCCGGGTGGTGGTGATCCCAGCACTGGGGAGGCAGAGGCAGGAGGATCTCTGTGAGTTTGAGGCCAGCCTGGTCTACAGAGTGAGTTCCAGAACAGCCAGGACTGTTGAGACAGAGAAATGTCCTTTATGTGTCTGTGTGTGTGTCACATATGTGCAGGAGGCTGTGGAGGTCAGAAGATGCCTTGAATCCTCTAGACCTGGAGTTGGTGATGGCTGTGAGCTGCCACATGTCCTCTGCAAAAGCAGTAGACGCTCCTAACCACTGTGCCATCTCTCCAGGCCTGTACGTCGTGTGTGTGTGTGTGTGTGTGTGTGTGTGTGTGTGTGTGTGTGTGTGTGTGTGTGTGTTTAATCCCCTTGCCTCTACCTCCCAGGCTCTAGGCTGTGAATAATTCTTTGAACACTCTTGAAACCTCTTCCTCTCGCTATAGCTATCCTTTTCATTTTTTAAGAAGTTGAATTTTTGTAAAGGTTGGTGTATTACTAATGGGATCTCAGATCAAGAAAACCGTAAGTTCTGAATGTGTTCTTCAAGTTATGAACAAAGCTCTAGGGCCCAGGCATGTATAGCCTGTGTCCTTGAGTCAAAGCATAAGAGAATAGCTATGGGGGGCTGGAGAGATGGCTCAGTGGTTAAGAACACTGACTGCTCTTCCAGAGGACTTGGGTTCAATTCCTGGCACCCACATGGCAGCTCACAACTGTCTGTATGTCCAAGATCTAACACCCTCACACAGACATACATGCAGAAAACATAAAATATATTTTTTTAAAAAAAGAGAATAACTATGTCCATGGTACAACATAAAATATCTTGAGGACTATTTGTGTGACTTGGCTGAGATTTGGGTGGTGGCGGCGTAACTTGATTCTGAGGTTCTAAGGTGTAAACTCTGTAGACAGACAGCTGTGTCATGTCAGTGTCAAAAGATGGGACCTACCTGTTAGGTGCTACCAGAGTGTCGCTGCTCTATGATCCCAGTGTCTACACATTCTTAGAGCAACATTCATCCTACTTTGTGTTGGGACGACCTAGCTAAAACTCTAGAAAAACTAACTGTATTTTGGAAGAGGTTACGGGACAGACTCTACTGTAGTCTGTCCATTCTTAACAGTATTTCTGCAAACATTCAATAGCTGCTGATAGTCTAAATATATCTATTACCAGCAAATCCCAGTAAAGTTAACTGAGGAGTATGGATTTATGCAAAGCGCTATAAAAGTGTAAGACTTCAAGTATTTCTACAGCTTTCCAATATTTATTAATCAAATCTAGCAATTTAGACTAGGGATGTAGTTTATTGGCAGAGCAATTACTTGGCATGAATGAAGCCCCAGGTTTAGACTTACCCATGAAGGGGAAGTTTTTTCTTTTAAGTTAACTGCTACCTTTGTACTTTTTAAGAATGTTTAACTATCATCAATCGCATATTGTTAAAAAACATGGATGCCGCTGCCGGGCAGTGGTGGCGCACACCTTTAATCGCAGCACTCGGGAGGCAAAGGCTGGCGGATCTCTGTGAGTTCAAGGCCAGCCTGGTCTACAAAGTAAGATACAGGACAGGCACCAAAAACTACACAGAGATACCCTGTCTTGAAAAACCAATGTTATAAACTAGGGCTGGAGAGATAGCTCAGTGGTTAGAAGCATTAGTCACTCTTCAAGAGAACCTGGGTTCAATTCCCAAACCCATGTAATGGCTTACAATCATATTAAAATCTCATAAACCTATTGACCTCATGCTATAGTGTCATATTCTTTCATTCTTATGTGCTACTGTCCTTACTGGTTTACAAGACTTACATATTTAAAGTATAATACCAATCCAATAGACTCTAAAGGATTTATGCTCTAATTAACAGCAAGTACCAAGCTAAAAATTCAGCATAACAAAACAATCAGACATTTACATTTTAAGGCTGAATCAAATGCGTATTTCAGTCATTTTTCTTCACAGAAATGGACAAAGTTATAGAACGACTAAGAGATGTGGGTCAACTACGAGTAAAATGTTACTAAACAAAAGTAGGTGAAGAAATACACTTCAGGAGCTGGAGAGATGCCTCAGCAGTTCAGAGCAAGCACCACAGGCTGCTCTTCCAGAGGGCCCGGTTCAATTCCCAGCACCCACATGGCAACTCAACATGTCTAAACTCCAGTTCCAGGACTTTTGACACAGTCCCACAGACATGCATGCAGGCAAAACACCAGTGAACATAAAAAAAAAAAAATACACTTCAAATTAACAGTTGTCACACAAACTGGTCCGTGTAAGAAGAACGTAGAAAACTACAAGAAGCAGCTGGTTGACTGCAAATATACAAGACTTCAGCAATAAAACAGATTATGGAACAAAATAATCTAGAGACATTGGGTAAATGAGTTAGCATATGTCTGGAAAACTAGACTTGATGTTGGAAGGGGGTAAGAATCACGATTGAATATGTACTTTTAAAACTGTTAAAAGTGTGTAATTAATATATATATAAACTTGTAATAAAGCAGTGATTGCATCTTAGATTCCCCTCCTGGCGCTATTATAAAAGATTACGCCTCTGGGAAGCTTAAGTTTATGTTTCAGAAACATTCTAAGGCAGCTACTGTGGACATCAGGTGGTTTCTTTGTGGCTTACCGATGACACAGCTTTCTTGACAGCTTACAACTAACGAGACCCAACTGTCTGCCTAGTGGCCGGTCCCAATCCCGCCTGAACACCAAGACTTAAAAGGACGTCCAAGCTCCCTGGGCAGGGGACCCCACAGGACCGAGGGGGCACCAGGGTGGGGGGTCTCGGGGGTCTGCCTGCGACAGACAACCCGACTGCCAGGGCCTGCAGGGCTCGGTGTCTGGGCCAGGGCCTGGACTGCACTTCCCACACTGAAGCGGGGTGGGGGTGGGGGTGAGGGTCACGGCGGCGGCCCAAACAGAGCCAGAGGAGCCCCAGCCCGCCGCCCGAAGAAGCGGAGCAAGCCCGGAACCAAGCAACATAACCCCCCCCCTCCCGATCGGAGCCGAGCGGACCCGAGCCGACCTGGCGACCGGGGGAGGCTGCCCGAGCCCAGCCGCCCCGCAGGTCCTCCCACCCGGAGGGCCCGACGCTAACGAGCACCCAGAACAACCCAGAAGCGCTCTCTCGGTGCCTGCCGGGCCCGCTGCCCACTCACCTGCCACGAACACCACGAAGACGGCGCCGCTCCTCTTGGCAGACGCGATGGCCGCCGGGATGGCGCCTTGGAACCACAGCATCGCTCCCCGCAGGCCCCGGCGCTCGCTCGCTCGCTCGCTCGCTCGGTGTGGCGTCGCCGCGGCCCCACGGCCGGCCCCGCCCTCCTCGCCTTCCGGCCTCGCGGCCCCGGGGACACCACCGGCCCGTCCGCCGCCTCGTCTGAGGATCCGGCTCCTCACCGGCTCCTACGCCCGAAAGCGGCCCCCCCCACCCCGCCCCGCCGCCCGGGGACGCGCACGGGAGCGCGCGAGGCAGAAAAACACGCCCCCTGCACCCCCACCCCCCGTTCACGTGACCGCGCGCGTCTTCGGGGCCGCGCGCCCCGGGGCCTTATGGGTTAGGTAAGCCCGTCTAGGCGCGCGCCCGCGAAGCCTCGGGTTCCGAGTCCCGGAAGTGAAAGGAGGCCTCGGGAAGGATGACTAACCGCTACGGCGCGTCGGCGTCGCCTGCAGCGAGGCTCTCTGGGAATTGTAGTCTTTGCAGGCTTGTTTATTTCCTTGTTGTAGAACTATGAACCGTGGTTCCCAGGCGCGACAAAAGGGGGCAGTAGGGAGCGCCACGACGTTGTAAGAATAAATGCTAGATAGCGAGCTGCTATCACGCTCTGACGTGTGGAGGCAATCTGTTCCACAAAGAAATAAAAAGAAGCTTTCCAGGGGTTCACCGGAAGCCATTGGCTTCTATTTAGTTTGACCCTGTGAAAAACACAGGATTCAGAGGGGCGTGGTGGCGCATGCCTTTGGTCCTGCCACTCAGAGGCAGAGGGGGGTGAATCTGTGAGAGCTGGAGGCCAGCCTGGTGTACATGGTGAGTTCCAGGACAGCCAGGATATGGGAAGAAATCCCGAATCAAAACACAAAGGAAAGAAGAAAAAGACTGGATAAAGGCCATAAACCTCCTTACCTGAGGGGAGGTACTTGCAGAATACTGGCCTTCGGGGATATAATGGGCATTGATGAACAGGATCACGTTCTAAAACCTCTAGCCACTATGCGAAACAACTTATTCATTCATTCATTCATTTATTATTGTTGGTATTATTATTATTGGTTTTTCAAGACAGGGTTTCTCTGTGTTGTTTTGGTGCCTGTCCTGGAACTCACTCTGTAGACCAGGCTGGCCACCATCGCCTGGCTTCTTTTTTCTTGAGAGAGATGTAAAGAAAATTGTCTATATGGAGTAAAATCAACTTGCCTATAGGCCAGTAAGAAAATAACTTGAACCAGGCGGTGGTGGCACACGCCTTTAATCCCAGTACATGGGAAGCCAGGCAGGCAGATCTCTGTGAGTTCAAGGCCAGGCTGGTCTACAGAGTGACATCCAGGACAGGCTCCAAAGCTACACAGAGAAACCCTGTCTCGAAAAACCATAAAAGAAAATAACTTGATAACTGTGCATATGAAACAGAAATGGAAGATAAAAACATTTGCATTTGTCCTAGCTGCATTCAAACATCAAGTTTTGTTTTTTTTTTTTAATGTAAACTACTGTGACATTTCTCTTCTGCTTCGAAGGCAGATACAAGTGAATAATAATACAGAACAGTATTAGTGGCAAGATGTGGGGCAATAACAAGGGGTTAAGCCCATAAAGTCTGTAAACAAAGCCCAGGTCATGAATACCTCCATTTGTAATCAACATAACCCTGTACAAATTTCCTAACCTCTCTGACAGTTGAGTTGCCTCACTGGACAATTGGAGCCCTGAGGGAACCTGCCCTTTAGGCTATGTGATTACACAGAAAACCTTGTAAGTGCTTAGCAAGTACTTGGTAATTAAGTGGTAATTAAGTGCTTTACAGGTGTTAGGTAGGGTTCTGGATGCCTGCCCAAATCACGTTTAAGAAAACTATGCATGTACTCTTCAGAATTCAAAGCCTTTGTTTTGCTAGATCGTTTCTCAGTTTAATCACTGGACAAATACTTGTTGAGAAATGCATTGGTGGGGAGCTGGAGAGATGGCCCAGTGGTGAAGAGCACTGACGGCGCCAACAGAGGACCCGGGTTCAGTTCCCAGCACCCACGTGGCAGCTCACAGCTGTTTGTAATTCTAAGATCTGGGATACATGCAGGCAAAACACCAATGCACATAAAATAAAAATTAGTGTGGCTGGAGAGATGGCTCTGTGGTTAAGAGCACTGGCTGTTCTTCCAGAGGTCCTGAATGCAATTCCCAGCTCCCCCGTGGTCACTCAAAAACATCTGTAATGAGACCTGGCACCCTCTTCTGGCCTGCAGAATAAATCTTTTTTTTTTTTTTTTTTTTTTTTTAAAGAAATGTATTAGTGGTGTGGAGGAGGTATTATTAAAAGTAGTAGACGGTCTGTCTCAAGGATCACATTCTGATGGGTAACAAAACATTAAGCAATGAATTGGCCAATTACTCTCCCAATTGCTGCTGTAACAAATGCTGAGCAGAGGAACTACAGGATATTATTAATTTACATCAAGTCATTAATTATAGTTTAGCAGAAACAGCCTCATGTGAGACTGAAATGCACCACTGGAGAAGCTGGCTACTTGGAGGGAGTAGTATTTCAATATGAAGGAAGGGGCTCGGTGGAGGGAGGCTCAATGTGCAGAGGCACACATTACTCTGGCAGAGGACTTGAGTTCAGTTCCGAGTACCCACAGTAGAGGGCTCACAATAGCCTGGAACTCCAGCTGCAGGGGATCTCACAACCTCCTTTGGCTTCTGTGGACACCTGCAAACATGTGCACATAACACACACACACACACACACACACACACACACACACAATTAAGAAAAATCTTTTCTTTTTTGCTAACTTACCTGGAGAATGCTAGGTGAGAAGATTAAATGTTTCAGGCAGAAGTTAAATGCAGAAACAATGCTCAAATTTTTGTGCTCTGAATGCCCACTCAAGTCATTTTGTTTGTGTGCACTTGTGTGAGCATGTGTGTGGAAGCCAACAGCATTTCAGCTGTCATTCCCCAAGAACCATTCACCTTATTTGTTGGGGATAGGGTCTCTTACGGGCCTGAAGCTTGCCAAGCAGACCAAGCTGGCTAACCAGCAAGGCCCAGGTATCTGCTGTGGAGGGGACCCAAAACAGCTTGTCCACACAGCTGCCATGACAGGCTTAGGGGCCTAGACACAGCTTCTGTGACAGGCTTACTGGCAGGCAACACCCAGATCCAGGAAAAGCCTTAAGCTAATACCACCCAGGGATCCACCCAGGGATGAGGAAATACCTGACATCCCAAACATTGCAACCATTAGATAAGGTGGCCAGATGTCCCGGAGTCTAGCACACACCTATTTTTGTTTTACAGATACACCTAGACAGTTGTCAACCAATCAGGGTCCTGAACCCTGGAAATCCCCTCACCCCAACCTCTGCTACGATAAAGACCCCAAACCACCTGAGCTCAGGGCTCTCTGCTCTTACCACTCTGTCGGTCAGAGAGACCAAGTCTCAGAGCTAGAACATAATAAAGGCTCTTTGCTTTTACATTCAGGATTCAGTCTCCATGGTGGTCTTTTTGGGGTCCCCGAGATCTGGGCATAACATCTGCCCGTCTCAGGCTCCCCAGAATTGGGCATTTCCAATCATCAGGTTTTTTTGTTTGTTTGCCACCCTCCAGATAGCTCTGTCCTGGATCTTGCTCTGTAGACCAGGCTGGCCTTGAACTCACAGAGATCCACCTGCTTCTGCTTCCGAGTGCTGGGATTAAAGGTGTGTGCCACCACCACCTGGACTTGCTTTGTGCCCCCCCCTCCCCCGCAGGGTTTTTCTGTGTAGCTTTGGAGCCTGTCCTAGAACTTGATCTGTAGACCAGGCTGGCCTTGAAACTCACAAAAATACCCCTGCCTCTGCCTCCTGAGTGCTGGGATTAAAGGTGTGCTGTGCCGCCACCATGGCCGCCACCACCACCATGGACCGACTTGCCTTTCTTTTTTTTAAAAAATGGGTTCTGGGGATCAAATTCAGGTCACTATGCTTATACAGCAAAAACACTTTACCCACCCACCATTTCCCAACCTACCCAAGTTGCATTTTTCTTACTCGACAGATGAATGCAACAGAATAGTGAAAGGGGGTGTGGATGCAAGGGGTTCTGCTCCATACAGTCCTTTAAGAATTCAGGACTTTGGAATTATAACCTGTTTTGTATGTTCCAAAAAAAAAAAAAAAAAAAAAAAAAACAAAGTGGAAAATGCTGAAGGACCACTGAACTCGATGTTGTATTTACATATCTGTATCTGTATAAAATGATGATTATAAATGTCTGTTTAAAAAGGGGAAGTGCAAATGTGAATTTAACAAGAAGTTGTAGATTTTCAACACTGTACACAAACTCGTTACAAATAAATATTTATGCTTCTAAAAAAAATTCAGGACTTCCTCACTTTTGTAGTGTTCTGTAAATGTCTATTAGATGTCTATCTGCAATTTGCAACTTCTCCAGATGGCCCTAAGAAATGTAGTCAGTCTGCAAGCCTTTCTGTACTGTGTGAGGCCCTCTAGCGGTACTAATAATTACTAGTTTCCACCTCCACTGTTAGCAATGGCCCAGAGACACTTGGAAGGGGCCCACCTAGCTGGATGAGATTGGAACAACAGTCTTGGCCAAGTGCCAGGGTTTAAAGACCACACTACATCTCAGTTTGGTGTAGAAAAAAAAATCTTTGCCACAGACTAGAAGAATTCCAGTTTGAAGTAGCTACCATTGTATAGAACCCTGGAGACAGAACATGTCATAGTTCAGTTTGACCAGAGCCTTAGCAGGGAGAGAACAAGTTACCACCTGACCAGGATAGCAAAAAACCCAGTGTGGTGGTGCACATCTGTAATACCTGCACTTGGGAAGTAGAGGCAGGCAGATTGGGAGTTCAGTTTTCCTTGGTTACATGAGTTCAAGGCCAGCCTGGGCTGCATGAAACAATATCAAAAATAGCAACAGAAGGTCAGGGGGGGAGCAAGGACCCCAGCTGGCAAAACCTAGGAGGATTTGTTTTTTAAAAAATCTTTTTAAATGTCTGTGCTTTTTTTTTTTTTTTTGAATGTATGTGTACATACCCACAAGTCCAGAAGAGAGCTTCAGATTCCCTTGGAGCACTGGATGTGGTGGCATAGTCTTTAATCCGAACACTCAAGAGGTGGATCTCTAGGAATTCCAAACTAGTCTGGTCTACATAGTTCCAGCCCAACCAGGGCTACACAGAGACTATCTCAAAGAGGGGGATTGCTCAGTGATTAGGAATGCTTTCTTTCTTGCAGAAGGCCTGATTTTGGTTTCTAGCACCTACATTAGGCAGCTCACCACCTCCTGGTATCTCTCCTTCTAGCCAGGGAATCCAACATCTTCTGACCTCTGTGGGTACCCACATACACAGAAAAATAAAATTGATCTTTTTAAAATTTTTTTCCCTTGGAGCTGAGGATCAAACCCAGGGCCTTGTGCTTGCTAGGCAAGTGCTCTACCACTGAGCTAAATCCCCATCCCCAATATTGATATTAAAAAACAACAAGCAAACCCGAAACACAACTCTTGGAGCTGTAGCTACAGGTCTTTGTGAGCTGTCTGATGTAGGTACAGGGAATTGAATTCCAGTCCTTTTGACAGAGTAGCATTGCTCAGCAATCTCTCTACCTCCCCCCCACCCCCCATGATTTGTGATGATGGAGTTGCCAGACATGGCAAGATTTGTGTTGTTGAAAAGTTCGGCCTATTTGCGTATGGAGAGTGACTGGTGCCATTGTCCAGACAAGCCAAAAAGTCTACTGCATTTGTAGACTGATTACTCAACACCTACTGTACAGGCAATGATGTTGGATTGTAAAGATGAGAACCTTACCCCAGTTTTCTAAGGTGATAGTGTCTAATAAGACTTAGAATTTTGGTTCTGGGGCCAGCAAGATAGCTCATTGGGTAAAGAAGCCTGCCTCTGAGCCAGACAACCTGTGTGGTAGAAGAGACCCGAGCTGTTCTCTCAACTGCACAGGTCCCCCCACCTCAAATATATGTAATTTTTGAGAAGTTCTATGCTAGAGATGTACAGATATATCACAGGTACTCTGCAGTGAGGATGACCCTGAATTTCTGATCCTCTTGCCTTCATCTCTGAAGTGCTGGGATTACAGGTATGTGCCATTATAGCTCACTTATGCAGTGCTGGGGATGGAGCCCAGAGTTTCACGCACACTGGGCAAACTTGCTCTCTACCAACTGAACTACATCTCTGGTGGTCCCTAGGATCACTACTCTTGAATTGCAGGGCCAAATACTCTCCCCTTCTGATGCCAATGGGGGTTGAGAGCCCAATATGGCAGCTTTGGCAAACATTAACATAAGCCTAGGAACTGTAGCCACGCAGTTGGATTCTCCAGAAGGTAATGTATGGTAACTGCTTTTTCAAGTATGTTTGAGAACGTGTCACCCACCTTGGAGATTAAGGATAACCCTGAAGGTCACTGACCTCTATTTGTTAACAGTAGCATGCCAGCTAAGCCTTTTCATTTTCACAATCCTCTTCAAGCTGGTGTAGTACCTACTCTTCAGGAGTGGCTCTGTGCAACATTTGTTGGCCTCCTGAAATTCATTTAGCCCCTTTGAAGATATCTTAAAATTCATGAGCCTGAATGTAGCCATTATGAGACCATTAGTTCTGCTCCTTGTGAGCTGCCTGTTTTTTCTTAGTTGTTCTTTTGCAGAGCTGCCAGCTTAAGTTGTGCTGGGATCAAGAAAAATGGGTCTTGGCGGTTCGTGCTCCAGAAGAGAATTTGACATTGCTGCTGCCATTGTTGCTGTTATAGCAGTGGCGGCCACAGCTGCTACTGTTTCTGGGATTGCCATTTCATAATTGGTTACTACAGCTAGCACAGTGGAGACCCTGGCAGCAAAAGTAGCTACCACAATTAGTTAATCTTTCATTCTATTGGGCATGATACATTTAATTCAATAGTTATATACATTATAAACTCAAGTTCCACTCGCTTTTGGGATACCATCTTACAAGGACTCCAATTTGCAGTAAGGCTCGTTAAGAAAGGGAATGGCTCAGTTGCCTTTAGCCTACTGGCTATGGGTGGGTTAGGACTTCTGTTGGGTCTTTTCTGTGTCGAACACACAGATTGCAAGCCCAACACCACTTTGAGATCTTTTTTTAAAATTTTTTTTGGAGCTGAGGATCGAACCCAGGGCCTTGTGCTTGCTAGGCAAGCGCTCTACCACTGAGCTAAATCCCCAACCCCCACTTTGAGATCTTTGGCAGCAAAAACTCTGCAGCTCACACACAACTGAGCCTGTATGATAATGAGTATTCAGAGATGGGTAATTCCTGGGGGGCACTCACCAACCTAAGACAGAGCGACTGTGTGGCCTGCGCAGGCATCTCCATGACGGGTAAGGTGACCTGCTGACGTCCCATGCAACCTAAGTCAGAAGCTCATTTTTTAGTAAAAGGGGGACCTGTAGGGCCCTGACCCCCGTTTTGTGTAACTGTTGCCCTGCTTGCTGACCTTCACCTTGATATCCTCCCTATGCTAATTCCCTGCCAGGTTCCACCCTCCTGAATGCTTATGGGAAGTTCCTTTTCTGTGTATCCTGCATAATGGGCATTAACAGCTTAGATGCAAGATTGTAAAACATCGTAGCGAACTTCTGCCCTCTGGGGTTCTCCCTTTGTGCTGTAAGCCTGTATTTAAGACCTCCTCCCTCCTTCAATAAACGGCATTCAGCATTAAAAAAAAATCTGACCCTAAAATATTATAGGCTTTCCACAGGGGGTAAAATATTAGGTGATAAAAGAGCAACTTGAACACCAGCTCTGAAGTACTTTCACAGCAGTGCTCTTATTTGAGATAACTGGATGACTTACAGGTGGGTAGCATACTGGGGTGGGCACCCTACACAAAAAGGTACAATTACTGGGAATGACAGAACAGGATGGTATGAGGTTTCATCACAAACCATGTATTCAGAATGATGCTAACTTAAAAGACACAAATTGCTTTTTAATGGAAATTTCCCTATATTTTTAGAATACAGGCGACTAAAGCCATAAGTGAAACCAGAGACTACTGTATATGATCAAATCCAAGCATGTTACATAGTATATGATAAATCAGCCTCTATTGTCCTAACCATAACATGTGGCTAATTTGATGTCTAATCCTTGTTTTTCAAGACAGTCTCATGATGAACCGTATAGCAGAGGATAACCTTAATTCTGGATCTTTGTGTCTTCACCTCTTGAGTGCTGGAATCATAGGTGTGCACTGTCCAGACCACATTTTACATTTAATTTCTTCAAGCTTCACTGGACTATCACTTAGTGACACATTAATGTGTTATTGTAACACATTAATGTTTTACACTTACTTCTTCATGTGGATGCATGTGTATGTGTAATATGGGTTGCAGGCCTGCCGTGGTATTCACATGGAGGCCAGATGACTTGCAGGAGTTTGCTCTCCTTCTACAGTGTGGTTTCTGAGGTGTGAGGTTTTTGAGGTGTGACTAGTCAATAGTCAGGCATGGTGGTAGGTGCCTTTACTCGATGGGCTATCCTTCTGATCCAGGAATACCAGCATTATTGTTATTTGAGACAATCATACTGTGTAGACCAGGCTGGTAGAGAACTTTCAACCATTATCATGCCTGTCTCCTGAGTGCTGGAATTACAGTCTTGGGCCACTATGCCTGGCTTCAATTATTTTGAGGCTTAAGTGAAATGTGTAAACAGAGGTTGGAGGTTTCTACCTGTACAGTGTTCATCCTTTTGTCATGTGACCCCTGTATTCCAGTCTTTTTGAGGATGGTCACTCCCAGTCAATGGAGGCTTTCTTGGTGACATCTTTATCCCTGTCTTCAGAAAGCATATGAAACCCCTCCCCCATCACAGTAGACTTGATTCAAGTCAGACCAGCAAAAATTTCAGGTTGGTGGCCCCAGGTCTCATGCAGCCCAGGCTGTCTTCAAACTTGCCAAAGATGACCTTTTGACTCTTTTGTTTCCACCTCTCTAGTGCCAAGATTTCATGTGTGTAACAGCACACCTGGTTTATGAGGTGATGGGGATCATCAAACTTAGGGCTTTCTGAATGCTAGGCAAGCATCGTGCCAAGAGAGCTACATCCTTAACCTGGAGGACTTATTTGTGTGTGTGACAGTGTGTCAGAGGTCAGAGGGCAACTTGCAGGAGTCAGTTCTCTCCTTCTACCACATAAACTGGAAAAGGCACTCTTGCCTCAACTTCCAAGTGCTGTGATTATAGACATGCACTACCACACATGGTTTAAGGTTTGTGTTAAACAAGTAAATTTCTTAAGCAACAAGAGAACTTCACTTTGCTAATATTTTATCTATTTCAATGCTTCCTTTCCTCTTTCCCAAAGAACTACCTTGACCACTTTTGTGTTTCTGACTCAGGCTTTCCTCCTGTCTTTCCTTTATGCCTTTCCAATATTCCTATGCCAGGAAAAAAAAAAAAAAATCAATCGCGAATGAATGAGTTAGAAGTAAGTCAGCAACAATGCGCTCTGCTGCATGAGCCGATGAGGCCCAAGGGGGCAATGCAGCTGCAGAGTTTGACGCTATGAAGGCTAATGGGTTCAAATGTAAGTGGGAGCTTGAGGTTTTCTTTCATCATCAGCTCTCAAAGCCTCGAGAATCGCAGACATGGGGCCAGCTTCGAGAAGCCGGGTACTGGAGCATGAAGACTGCTGGCATGCAAGGATCAGACCACCTTCACAAAGACCCCCTGCTGGCCTCTGCTCAAGTCTTACGTTGACATTTTCCTGCTGCTGATGTGGAGAATAACTTAGCTGCTTTGTGCAGTAGTGTGGATGTGCTGCCTTGACTCACACCAAGCACACAAGGAGGGTGGGTTTTTATTCTGAGGTCTCTTTCCACTGTTCACAGGTCACAAGGCCCTCACTGGTGACATCAGGAAAAGTAACTTCCCTTAGCCTGAATGGGAGTGTAGGTCCTCTTCTGTTGTCAACTGTGATACTGTTGTTTCTCATGCTGCTTTTGGTGGGTTCTCTCCTCCTGCCTTTATGTTTCTAGAGACTGATACGCAACAAGTGCTTTCACCTGATGAACCACCTTCCCAGCCCCTAAAGAGGCTTCTAATTGAAAAAAGACAAAGTGGGTCTACATTTGTAAACATTTATTCTCTTGAACTGAAAAAGGCTTGCATCAGCACATTGTACAGCCTTGCAAAATTACACAGAAACTGAAAATAAGGTTCCTTGTTCATAAGTGCAATGAATCTTGGATGTCCAGTAATCCGCTGCAAACAATGAAAACAAAATGAAACCACTTAAGAAATTGTCAGCACTCGTCAAGTGCATTTCCTCAGGAGATAAAATATCCACAGAGGAGGATGCAGATGAGTGGCATTTAGTTATTGGAAGGACACTTAAAAAAAAGTGGAATAATTTTCCTGCCTAGGATGATTCCTATTTCTCTGTAACCTAAGTGGTTTGATTAAGAGGCATTGAGAACATAATTACCTTACACTTAATGGCCATACTACCTAAATGAAGAAGGAAGGACTCTGTTGGGGAGTTCTGGATTTCCTGGAAAACTTTTCTGTGTTTAGCAATTCAGTGGAGGAGTAATGTCTAGTTGTGGGTCTCCTTAGCACCCTCAGCATCCCCCAAAGGATAGTTTTGACATGGTTTTGACTTGGTTATTCTACTCCTGCATTCTTTTTCTCCCAAAGTCTGAGTTGGTTCACACTGTGCTGGCTGCAAAAAGAAATACAGGTTGCAACTGGTTATAATCACTTTGAAGAATAATTTGCTGTATTTGCTGTACAATAGAGCTTTGGATCTGATACAAGAATTCAGAAATATAAAACAAAATAACTATAAAAGTTACGAGGCATCTGAACAGCATTTCCTTAGAGAAAGCTGCTATCTCTGTATCATTCCTGTGTGGGTTCCTATAGTCACTGGGGTGAAATGATATCTCCCCCTCCCTTTACTGGGTCCCTGGCTTTTCTTCCAAAAGCTGTAACATGTGGCCGCACATCCCAGGAGTCTATATATTAACATCCACTCCACATATCAAGCCAATCAGATGGGAGAGGACAGGGGATTCTAGAGGGTCCAAAGGTGGCTGGTTTACTGAGAACTTGCCCTTTCCAAGATGTGGAAGTCGTAGTGCTTCTTGCTCATTCTCAGCTTGAACTTGTTCACTGAGTGGATCTGCTTCTTCAGTGCATTCTGTGCAGCTGAGATGGAGGGGAACGTGGCTAGGACAGTGTAGGTAGAGGCCAGGTCACTGGGTTTAGAGCGCTCGGGGTTGACAGTGCTATCCCCACTGCCACAGCACAGAGGATGACGACGGAGCTGGGGCTGAGACTGGGGGTCCCGAAGCCATCGGATCTTGGCGCCAATTTTAAAGAGTTCCCCAAAAAGCTTCTCGGCTTCCATTCGAGTTATTCCATCTGGTAGTTCCGTGATTTCTAAGACCTTGCCAACAACTAGCATGGAAAAGGTGAGAGAGTTAATGCATACCTACCACCAGGGAAGCTGGATCAAGAATGTTGTCCCCCCCCCATTATGACATTATGAAAACTCACAAAATCTCCTTTTCTCTTGAAAATCATTCCACCTCAGCATTAAGTGCCAAGGTACTGATCTCAGTCTTGACAGATAAGGTATAGCACTATACAGTGGCATTCTCTAGACCAGGTTCACTGGGCAAACCTTTTCTGAGCTTCCCACTCCCAGTATGAGATAAAGAGAACAGCACCTGCCCTCCCTATCCACGGCTGCTCAGCACTACTGAAGTATAAAGGCAAAAGCACTTTACCACAGAAAGACAACTTCCCATTGACTGTTTTCTGATGGTGAGAATGAGCCCTTTCTCCCCCTGTTCCTCTAGACACATCTTTTCCCTGTGGCCCTCTTTCTTGCTCCTAAAGCTACCTGCCAAGGCCTTACTATGTATACGCTCACATCATATCTAAGAAACGGAAGGTGGAGATGGAGTAATTTCTAGGAACTTTTGAAAAGAACTCTGGAAGAATGGAGCCCATTTTTTTTTATGGTGTGGTGGAATGAGTATTCAGACCACTACCTATGGACACACCTGCTTCGCCGGCTCCGAGGTCAGTGGATGCAGCTTTCTTAGCTTGTCTGCGTCCTCGGTTTCCATGCCTGCTGCCAGACTGACCCTAGGAAACCAGGAAGAGTTGCAAATAAAGTTGTCATATTTGAAAACACAGCACCTAAACAAACTTTGGGTTCGTAGCCTTGGGCCTCTCCCTCTCAGCTCACTAGGACCTCTCCAGGAGGCTGTCTTTCATAAACAGGGGTGCTCTACCTGTGGCTACCCCTATCTTCTGCTGTCAGTAGTGAAGCACCACTGAGCTGAGTAGCTGCCACCTTGTCCCTTGCTCTGTCCTACACTGGGCCAGTGCTAACAAGTCTCAGCAGCTGGCTGAGGCCTTCACAGAACTTAGCCAGTGCTAACAGCTGGCCTCAGCACCTCTGACGTTCTCAGAAACAGTTAGGGTGTCTAGCAACCAAGTCTGTGGAGTAGGAAATGCCCATCATACCTGTTGGTGTGGAATGTGTCCATGCAGAAGAGTAGGAGGGTTGTACTGCAGGGGTTGGCCAAGCAGTGGATACCTGGCATCTCCTGAAAGTCATTAAAAACACTTTAATGGTTCCCTCTTTTTGGCTGTAATGTACTTACCAGAGTTTGCTAACTGTTCAGAAAGAAGATAAACATAGAAAACATGTTTGGTGGGAAACAAGTATACATATGGGTGTATTTTTAAAATTTATTTGTGTGTTTGTATGTGTGCCAATACTAAATAAATTATGAGGGCGTGTGGAGGCCAGAGGACAACCTGTGGAAGTTAGTTTTCTCCTTCTACTATGTAGGTCCTAGGGATTGAACTTAGGGTCATTAGAATTGGAGGCAAGTTCTTTTAACTGTAGAGACATCTTACTGAGACAGATGTACTTTTTGTAAAATGAAAAAGTTCCTTAACTTCTTCAAAGAGCCAGAGTAAGCTTCTGAAAGGAGAAGAGCTAACTGTTGGCAGGGTTACAAAAGAGGGCTGAGTGGTAAGGACAGGAGAATAGGAGAAGGGATAGAGAAATTACATTGTATGCCTTGAAACTATGCATTTACTTAAAAAAAAGTTTTGAGGGTTTTATTACCTATGTAGCCCACGCTGGCCTCAAGAACAAAGAAATCCAATAGCCTTTGCCTCCCAAGAATTGGGATTAAAAGTATACACCAGAAACGGCCAACTTATTTTTAGTTCTGTGTATATGAGTGCAGGTGCCCAAGGAAGTTGGAAGAGGGTACCATATCCTCTAGAGCTGGAGTTACATTGTTGATGTGCTGCCCAATATGGATGCTGGGAACCAAACTCAGGTCTTCAACAAGAGCAGGACTCACTCTTAACTGAGACGGCATCTCTCTAGCCCCATCCTTTACTTAAAAACAAAGTCCTTCCATTTATATTTATTATTTACTGTGTGGGCATAAACTTTTCATGACACAAGTGTGGAGGACAACCTGCAGGAGTCCATTCTTTCCTTCCACTAGGTGGGTCCTGGGGAATCAAACTCAGGCTGTCAGGCTTGGCAGCCAAGTCAAGTGTCCTTATATGCAGGGTCATTTTGCCAGCCTTTCACTTAGTATTTTTTTTAAGTCTTTTTTGTTATTTTGCCCCCCACCCCCACCCCTCCAGCTGAGGACCGAACCCAGGGCCTTGCACTTGCCTAGCAAGAGCTCTACCACTGAGTTAAATCCCCAACCCCTCACTTAGTATTTTTAAAAACTAACTTTAAGTATGCCCATGTGTGTGTCCTTATGTGGGTATGTATATAGAAAAGCAGGTGTCCCAGGAGGCCAGAGGTGTTGGACTCCCTCGGAAGCAGAATGACAGGCAGTTGTGAGCTGGTTGATTTGGGTGTTTTTAGTAAGTACTTGCTTAGAGAGAGTGAATGACTTGGCTTTTCAGCATCCCTGGCTCGCCAACTAAACCCACAGGGGTGTGGCCGTCAGGACGCAGGTCTGCGTTGGCTCTCTTCCACTCACACGGACTGCTGTCATAGTAAGGCAGGAAAGCAGTGCTGCTTTCATCCGTACTCTCCTTTTAACAGGAGTCCAGCAGTTCAGCCATCACCAAGTGCCAAGGACGCGTGTACAAGGCATCTTAGGCTCATTCCTTCAACAGCATCCTGACACAGAGAAGTGGGGCACAGACTTCCTGCCTGCCAACAGGGATCCTTTCTTTCTTTCTGAAAAATGATTACTTTTATTATTAATTTGTATTTATGTGTGTGCCTGGTGTCTGCAGAGGCCAGAAGAAAGGGGAATCCTTTCGGACGGGAGGTAATGAAGTTGGTGAGCCATGTGAGTGCTGGAAACCAAACCCTGGTCCTCTGCAAGAGCAGAAAGTGCTCTTACCAGCAGGTGTCACTGGACATCAACCCTGCTGTTATCTTGACCTTGGACCCTCTACCCTCTATAACTGTGAAAATAAATGTCTGGTCTTTATAAATGAAAAAAAAAAAAAAAAAAAAAAAAAAAGAAAGAAAGAAAGAAAGAGAGAGACAGAGACAGAGACAGTGCTCTTAACTCTTGAGTCATTTCTGTAACCCCAGATATTTAAAGACAAAACCAAAAAACAACCTGAGACTGGGTCTGACAGTGCAGCATGGCTAGCTTAGACTTACCATGTGGACCAGGCTGGCCTTGCTCTCATAGACGACCTCTTGCTATACCTCCCAAATGCTGGGATTTGCATCCATGACTAGTTGGGAAACCGTTCTGATGAACTGGATGGGGGCACTTGAGCAGCTCCCTGGCAGGACATACCTATCACATCCTCCTCTAAGTTCTGTCTGCAGAGCAGACACAACCCAGGCACAATGTAAAGTGTGAAGACACACACAAGTTAGAGTTGAGTATGTCACAATGGTGAAATGAATACAAATCAATAATGTTCAAAAGCTTAGAATTCATAGAAAGTTGCTTAAAAATTTGACACCTGATAGGCAATGGTGGCGCACGCCCATTTGGTTGTATATGACAGAATTTATTTCCAATATGTTAAGATTGAGTTGGCAATAATCAGAGATGATTCTTTATAAAAGGCTGGACTAGGTGCTCATCACCATTTCAATTTAGTAATTTTTTATTTCAAAAATATGTACAAAATCATGAGTGTGCATGTATATCTGCATGTGTAGTGATATATTATGTACCCCAATAAAGCTTGCCTGGGGATCAGAGGACAGAGCCAGCCACTAAATTAGACAAAGAGGTCAGGCAGTGGGAGCACACACCCTTCATCTTATCACTTGGGAGGTAGAGATCTCTGAAGTGTGGTGTTCCATAAATTCTAACAGTAGTGTAGTAACCATGACTACAAAATAGCAAAGGATATTTGCATTCTCCCAAGAGCTATCCTATTATTTCCTTACCAATTACTTCTACATCTCATTTCCACCACATTCTGATTTCTAACGTACAGATTAGATTAACTCATCAGCAGGCAAATTTCATATAATTAGGATCCTTATATTCCTAGATTTTTGTTTAAAACAATGAATAAGATTTACATATGGCCTGCTTAGTTCACTTATTTTATTTTATTTGAGACAAGGTTTCTCTGTGTAGTTTTGGTGCTTGTCCTGGATCTCGCTCTGTAGACCAGGCTGGCCTCGAACTCACAGAGATTCATTCACATGGCTCTGCCTCCCCAGTGCTGGGATTAAAGGTGTGCACCACTACCTGGATTAAAGTTTTTTTTTTTTTTTTTTTTTTTAAAGAACTTTCTTTATTCATAGAACAGGGGCACATTAAACTTTGTATAATGCTTACTGAATCAATTTCTTAATAAACAAACTAAAAACATAAAACATTGTGTACTGTTACCATGGAGGAATTACTATGTTTCTAATTAAGCATTAGCACCAAGGCTGATAACATGAGTTTGATCCCTGGAACAGGTAGAAGGAGAGAAGCAACTCCTGCAAGCTGTCTTCTGATTTTCACATGTATGCACATACTCACACAAAATAAATAAATGTATGCAGTTACACAGAGAAGAGTGGCAGGTGTCATCAGGATGGTTACCAGCTCTCTGAAGCTGTGACTAGTTTCATGAACACTTACCCTGCCCAGGAACAAAAGGTCTAGCGAACTGGGACATGATGGAGAGCGGTGGTCCCGACGGACGGATGGTCTTTAGGGTGGACAGCTGAGCTGGTGCGGGTGACTGCACTGGGGAGATGATGGGGCTGCTCAATTGAGGGCTGTGCTGGAATCACAGCAGAGGGGAAATTAGGAAACACTGGGCAGGCTGTTGCACAATTTCCTTTTGGACAAAATATTTTTTATTCATCGAATTATAAACTGATACCTGCTTCAAAAGTTAAATCATTATGAATAATCTTTACCTTCAAACACCAGCAACAGATTATTCCTATGCATATGCATTCACACATCATTATTACAAAATGAGAACAGACCATTGTTGAAACCTGTTTTGTAACTTGGCAATGATGTTGCTTTTGCAAGAAAAATATATACCTATCTCATTCTTCTCTAAATTAAATGTTTACAAAATTTCATTTCAAAATAATTTCATACTTGGAAAATAGTCACAATATAATACATGCAAAGGATTTCTAAGTTTCCTAAATGGTGCTAATGTTTTCTTTTCTTTTTGGCAGTCTTACAGTATGGCCCTGGCTAGCCTCAAACTCATTGGTGATCTTCCCAACTCTGCCTCCTGTGTGCTGGCTTACAGGGTATACAATGCCTTATTCAGGTTGTATCTTCTTTCTATTCATTTGCTTCTTCTCTAACAATTATCTGACTTTGTGATGTGAGAGCCTTCTGATAAATATGCCGTTATACCACCATTATATAAGCATTAAAGTGCACTTACAAGATCACTGAAACAATGCTAGGTGACAGGAATTTTTGAGCTCCAAAATAATCTATTTTCTTTGGAAGGCAATACTGGATTGAACCTAGGACCGCAAACATCCTAGGACTCTACCAGTTAGCCACATCCATAGCTGACCATGACACTCCTGACCAATGTTGTACACTACTGACTGAAATGATGATGTAGCATACAACATATGCACTTTTTTTTTTTCTGAAAATAATTTGAGTGAGCAGCTCATGATACTCCTTTAGGAGAAATTAATGTGTATTCTCTGAAAATAATGACACTTCATGCTTTATTATTTTATGTATGCAGGTAGTTTGCCTGCATATACTTATAGCACTATGTGCTAGCCTCAAGAGAGCATCAGATCTCCTGGATTCACGGACAGCTGGGAGCTGCCATGTGGGTGGCTGGGAATCGAACCCAGGTCCTCTGGAAGAGCAGCCAGTGCTCTTAACTAATCAACCATCTCTCCAGTCCCCAACATTTTCGTATAAAACCACAGGACCATCACTAAGACATCAATAGCATAATACTATGATCCAAACCACAGAGTTCTTTCAAATTTTGACAGATGTCCCAATAACGTCCTTTTTAATAACAGAGAGGCAGTAACATCTCCTATATTTCTGGAATTCAGACTAGAACCCAAACTGTCCTGAGCTAGATAGAGCTCCTGTGGTGATCCAGTTCATTTGATCTGATACGACTTCTCTTTCAGAACTCCGACATCTTTGAAGACTCATTTCAAAAGATTATTTTGAAGACTTTTTTCTTCTCCCTGAGATAGGGGCTCAAGCCCAGGTTGGCCTTGAACTCATAATTATTCTGCTTCAGCATCCTAAGAACTGAAATTACAAGCATGTATCACCACTGTGCCTGGCTTGCTGTACCATCTTTTACTAGACAAAATTCTAAAAGTGGATTTGTGAACTAGACTTTGTACTTTGTGTTTTAGAAAATGGGAAAATGTCACCAATTGGCATTCCAAAAAGAGTTGTAAGAATTTATACTACAACCCAGAAACACTAAGAGAGCTTGTAGCTAGGTGTTTGCTAACATTTTAAATTATGTCTGACTGAACTTGCCCAATTTGAAATATGAAGTATTTTGAGATCAGAGTGAAGCTCAGTGCTAGATTACTTGTCCAACATTCATTAGGCTCTGGACCTACGCCTCAGTAACACACAAACACACACACACACACACACACACACACACACACACACACACACCCCAAATCAAATAAACACAGTTTAATTGTTTAATGGTCATTGGCTATTTATAGTCTGTTAGCAAATCTATATATGAACTGTCTGTGTGTTCAGCTATGATTTTATCAAATATACTTGAAATCTTTTTTTCTCCTGTTTTATCTTTTAAAAAGTCTTAATGTGAGCTGGACGGTGGTGGCACACACCTTTAATCCCAGCACTTGGGAGGCAGAGCCAGGTGGATGTCTGTGAGTTCGAGGCCAGCCTGGTCTACAAAGCAAGTTCCAGGAAAGGCGCAAAGGTACACAGAGAAACCCTGACTCAAAAAAACCAAAAAGAAAAAGAAAAAAAAAAATTATATATATATATATATATATATATATATATATATATATATATATATATATATTGCCTTAGTCATGGTGTTTCTTTATAGAAATAGAAACGTAATGAAGACACCTGGTTTTTGATTCTTTTTCTCTGTCAAACTTGCAAGTCTACTTCAGCTTTCTGAATGCTGCAAATTTAAAGACATGAACTAGCATGCCCAGCTCTCTTCTGATACATTTTTAGGTCAAACTTATTTGGAATATAAATAAGTTGGAAAGTAAAAGTGAGGTATAAGAATCAAGAGTTTGAGGCCAGCCTAGGCTATAGAAGATCTCATTTTAAAAGTTGAAAAATAATATTTGAATATTGATATAAACGTCTGGATGTAAGGGCTGTTCAAATGCCCCTATTAATCATAGAAAGACTTCAAATACAGTGTTATCATCATACGTGATGAAAGGGTTGTTTCTAAATTACAAACCAAACCACATGTAGTGGCTTATAGTTTTAATCTCAGGGAGGCAGAGACAAGTAGAACAATGTGATTTCTAGGTCACAGGACGGACTACACAGTGAGACTCTGACTCAGATAACAAACACAAGCTCTTACCTGGACAATATTGTCTATGCTGCTAAATTCCATGCACTTCTGCCCTCTCTGGTGGTCACAGTAATACTTGTTTTGTCTCCACTGTGGGGGTGAATGTGCCCGAGACTGTGGATTGTTTGGGAGGCTGAGCTGCATCATCACCATTCCTCCACCAGGTGGCTGCTGTGGCACAGCTGGAAATCAGGATAATGAGTACACGGAAACTGCATTTCAGCAGCTAACGGTTATTTCAGAACACTAGGAAAACAACATTAACTTCACATTTCTGAATTAGGTTTTATAACTATGTATACAAGCTAGATTTAAGCTCTCAGTGTAGCTGCGCTACATATAAGTGGTGTGTGTTTAAAAAGGCATTAAAACAAAGCCTGGAATCCCAGCACTTGGGACCCTGAGGCAGGAGAATCATGCCTAGGTTAGCCTGGTTTATGTAGTGAGAACCTATTTCAAATAAGCGAAAATCTAAACTTTCAAGAAAACAAGCAAACAAGCAAACAAAGAACTTCTAAAACAGCAGCGGGGATTCGTCAGACCTAAATATCTGGAAGGACCTCATAAAGAACAGCACAAAATGTATACTTAAATGTTCCTAACTTTTAAAATACATGTTTTCCAAATACAGACAAATTTTGTGAGTATGTTAGCAAAAATAAAGAGGCAGGCACATCTATGTGAGTTTGAGACCAGCATAATCTACAAAGAGTTCCAGGACAGCCAGTGCTATACTAAGACCTTGTCTCAAACAAACAAACAAACAAACAAACAAACAAAACAAACTGCTGTGGGATGTTTTTTTGTATGCTGTGAATATGTGTAGCTCCCACTGGATAATAAAGCTGCAGTGGCCTATGGCAGGGCAGGATGGAGCCAGGTAGGAAAATCCTAAAGAGACAGCGAGAGAAAAAAGGCAGAGACACCAGCCCACTGCCCAAGGAGTAACACCATGGCCATGTGGTAATATACAAATTAATAGAAATGGGTTGAGTTAAGTTATAAGAGCTAGCTAGTGGGCTGGAGAGATGGCTCAGTGGTTAAGAGCACTGGCTGTTCTTCCAGAGGTCAAGTTGTCCTATCTCCTTACATGTGCCATTACTCAATGCATGTGTCTTTGTGTGTGCATACGCACACAATATAAATATATTTTTAAATACTTTGGCAATGGTATGTATACAAGAGAAATAAGAAGGGACCCTTGTTTACATATCTGTACTGCACAATTAGCAAAGTGTTTATTAGGGGAGGGGTGTCTGTCTCGCTCAACAGTGCACATGTGAAGATCAGAGGACTATTTTCAGGGGTCGGCTTCCCTCATGTAGGTCCTAGAGATCAAATTCAGATAGGACATCCTGTTTGGCGGCAGGCACCTTTACTCACTGAAAATGAAGGCAGAAGAATGGGCCTGGTATTAGAAAGGGAAGGTGTGAGCTGCACATGCCAACCTGACTCAACACAGAACATGAGACATCTGAGAGTATTGTATGCCAGCACTCTGAGAGCTAAAAACCACTCAGCTCTCCTCAAATGAACCACGACCTCTGCGTCAGCTGTCTACACATACCTGCACACTGGTGGCCTTGGAGTTGTTGAGAACTGCATGGCGACGTGGTTCTAGGAAACTGTCCTTGTTCTGACCCTGGATGTTGTAAGTAACCGACTGCAGAGCTGTAGGATTCAACACCAAACACAGAAAACAGTACAATGAAATGCAGATGACTGAAAGTCTGAAATAAACATTCCTCCAAATCTATTTAAATGGATATATTTTTCAAACTGGCAGGCAGGAGTCAAACCTCATTTTAACTCTTTTTTGAACTGTGATTACTCAGTAAAAATCACTTTACATTCACAGCACCAACTGAGACACCGAAAATCAAATTCCTAACCCTATCACTAAAATTTTTACCATTATTCTAACATTTCTGTTGTAGTGTTCAAATAGTGATTTTAAAACAAGAGGTCACACTGGATGGGGGTGCATGCCTTCAATCCGAGCACTAGAGAGGCAGAAGCAGGTGGATCTCTGTGAGCTCAAGGCCAGCCTGGTTTACAGATCGAGAACCAGAAGAGCCAAGGCTACAGAGTGAAACCCTGTCTGGAAAAAAACAAAAAAACCCAAAACAACAAAAAAAGAAGTCACTAATTTATAAATAAAACATAGTGTGAGTAGAGCTCATGGAACTACATAAAAGAGAAGGTGAATATGAAGGAGAGGGGCAGGGGCATATGAGAGGGCTTGGAGGGAGGAAAAGAGAGGAGAAATGCATTTAAATTATAATCTCAAAAGTAAAAAAATGAGCAATTTGACAATACTCCAACTCAGAAAAAAAATGTTATTTCTTGAAAAATGTAGTAAACTGGGCAGTGGTAGTGCACGTCTTTAATCCCAGCACTCAGGAGGCAGAGATGGGATCTCTGAGTTCGAAGCCAGCCTGGTCTATAGAACGAGATCCAGGACAGCCAGGGCTACACTGAGAAACCCTGTCTCGAAAAACAAACACCAACTCAAAAATAAACAAAAGGAAAAACGTAGTAAACATAAAGGCAACAAAACACTCTGACATATTCTAACATAAAAACAGGCAAACATAGAAGTCAATTAGCCAGCCGGGCGGTGGTGGCAAGTGCCTTTAATCCCAGCACTTGGGAGGCAGAGGCAGGTGGATCTCTGTGAGTTCAAGGCCAGCCTGGTCTACAATGTGAGTTCCAGGTAAGGTGCAAAGCTACACAGAGAAACCCTGACTCAAAAAACCAACAAAACAAAACAAAAACTTAAGTTCTTGAGATATTTTTGAATAGCACTTAGAGTCAAACTAATATGAGTTTACTATAAATCTTCACATTTTTCCCTTTATAAATTCTTTCAGGATGATGATTGGTCAGCAATCCTAATCTATAATACCAGCCTGGTCAGTCTCCATTAAGCCATTAAGCCATCTTTCAGTAAGGATCACTTCATAACACAATAATTTCTTGGAACTGTCTCATATAATTGTACTAAAAACATTACTTTGAACTCGATTACCCAATGACTTAGAAAACACAGATACATGTCAGAAGATAGATATGATCAGTCAAATCCAGAGACAGGCAGCTCCTAAGACACATACAGAATTTACAAAACATGTATGGGCTATATTTTCTTATGTAAAGAATTGAAAAAAAAAAAAGAAAGAAAAAGAAAAAAGAAATGGCATGATGGACATATGAATTTAAAAAATCTTTAGGGCTAAATATACTGAAATGCTCATGAATAAAATAATATGATGATACCTGGGATCTAAAGGATGAGCTGTAGAGTTGGCTCAGTGGTAAAAATCACTTGTTGCTCTTGAAAAGGACCTAGGTTCCATTCCCAGCATCATAGCTCACAACTGTCTTAAAATCCCAGTCCCAGAGGATCCAATGCCCTCTTCTGACCTCCCAGCATAGCAGGCACGCATGTGGTGCATACACATACATGTAGGCAAACATGCAAACACATAAAATAATAAAATAAATAAATCTAAAAAAAACAAACAAACCACAAAATACTATAGGAGGGGGCAGAAGCGGAAGTTTAGATGAAAGTACAATAGTCACGATAAGTGTTAAGTGTGAACACATGGGGATTCTATATGTATTTGTTTACATTTACATGTTTAAAAATGCCCCAAATGGTGTTAACAATGTGTAGCATTTTTAAAGTTTTGTGTTCAGTTCCTGGCAACATACACACAGATTCATATGGATTTCAGGCCGATGATTCCTTAATAACAATTAGCTTTGCCGCTTAAGTGAAAGTAAGCCAGGAATTTCCATTAAATGGAAAGAGAAAGTAATTAAAGGGAGGGTTTAATAGAGTGATTTGAGGGGCTAGAAAAATGGCTTAGAGGTTAATAGTGGTTTTTGTGCCCCCCCACTACTTATTCTGCTGTTAATTATGCCCAGAACATACTACATGAATATGAGTGACCTATAGAAATAATACAGCTTAGGCAACAGTCTGGAGGATTTTTCAGGTTTCCTTGGCCCACAGAGATACCCTCACCTGATCTTGTTCACATGCTTGTGGTCTACTCACTGTGAGGTTTCTTGATCTCCACACATGTGTTATAGCACTTGTGTGCCCACACCACACCACACCACACTCATGTAATAAGTAAAATAAACAAACCAAAAGTTGTAACTATTAAAGGCACGATTATTAATAGGCACAATGTTGTACAGACCTCAAGACAATAGTCATCTGGCACAGCTGAGGATTTATGCTTTACTACTTTTTATTCCTTTCTAGGCTAAGTGTTAGGAACTTTTAATAGATGGTTATAATGTCAGAAATATTGTGGTCTTTATTCATCTGAAGCAGAAGTAACATTTTCTGTAAAGAGTGTTATTGTTTTAAAAACTGCTAATTACAAATTTCTACCTAGAAAGATCCTTCCTTAATTCTGTATATGATACACTTAGATGCCAAATAACTGCTGTAATTTGTCTAGACGCAAGAGTGACAAGACACACACTCCGTTCTTCAGGTGGAGCCCATGCCAGCCCTGACTGGGCTATCTACAGGTGGAATAGAGGAAGGCCGCTTCGTTATAGGAAAGGCAGTCTAGTATCCACACGCAGTTAGCTTACTTCAGCTCACAAAGCTGAATACACCCAGAGATGGGGGCAGCATACTCCTCTCTCACCTTTCCTCATACTGTTAAGAGTTATCCTATCTGAAAGAAAGCACTGAAGACAGCAAACAAAGAAAATCCTAAAACTCCGCCATCCTATCGATTTCTGTAGTTTGACCTTCCCTCACAAAAGCACTTCAGGACCATGGAAAAAACTCAGAAGAGTATAGCTATCTTTAACTTTGTTCAGCCTTAGCCAACATAGGAAGGACTGTTTTACTAATGTTTTCTGATATGTTAGCAAAGAACGCTCTGACATTCTACAAATGGAGCTAGCTTTAGAAAGAGTTCATTCTGACCTTGCTTCCACCTCCCTGGTGCATACCACACCTGGTTTAAGTAGAACCCAGGGCTTCACACATGCTGGGGCAAGCACTCTCCCAGCTGAGCCACACCCTCTCAGGCCCTTCAATTCTTTTTGGTGGATGATATGACATCTGACTGTGACATCAATCTTCATGTTAAAAGGGCAGTTTCATTTATGAAAAAATGGCCTCATTTTACTAACCAATCTCAGGACAGAGAAAGGGTTTGCAAATTTTTAGTTTGCAGAAGTAGAATTGACATTTGTGTTGCATGTATGACGAGTGACGACCTTTTATAGTTAGTTTTTCATCTAACTGTTTACTTTTCTGCTGATTGATAATTGTTCTACTTTCATTGCTGGTACTGTGATTAAACACCCCGACAAAAAAGCAACTTAGGAGAGAAAGCTCACTATTCCCAGTTACACTCTATTATTGCAGGGAAGTCTAGGCATTGGAAACCTGACACAAACTGTCACATCACATCCACAGTTAAGAGACACGAATACACGTGTGCTTCACGCTCAACTAGCTTGCCTTTTCTACTCCTACAATTCAGGACCCAGTTGGGTGGTGGCGCACGCCTTTAATCCCAGCACTTGGAAAGCAGAGGCAGGCGGATCTCTGAGTTTGAGGCCAACATGGTCTACAGAATGAGGTACAGGACAGTAGGAGCGACACAGAGAAAGTCTGTCTTGAAAAATACAAAACAAAACATAAAGAACCAAATAATTCAGGAACCAGGGAATAGTGTGGGCCCCCTTTTAGGTAAGTCTTCCCACATCAACTGAGGCCAGCAAGACAACTCCACCCTTACCCCCAGCATGCCCAAGGCCAGTCTGATCTAGCCATTCCCTCGTTGAAACTCTCTTCCCAAGGGATTCTGAGTTGCACCAAGCTGACAATGCATGCTAGCTACTGCAGTAAATGATGAGGTTCAGAGCACATTAATGGACACACAGGAGCCTTGCCTGCTTCTCAGCCCCCCTTGTACTGCTTCTGCTCTGTATGTCATTCTTCAAACTCTTAGACTGAGTCTCAGCCTCAGTCAATTTGCTGGTACCTCAGCCCTAAAGCTGAACCCATGAGAACAGCTACCATACTGTTGTGTGATATTCTATTCTGATTGTGTTCTGACAAATAAAGCTTGGAGTTGGAGGGCGAGGCCAGCCACTAGGCAACCAAAATTAACCATAGATGTTTGGAGGACTGTAGAGAGAGGAGACAGGAAGTAGTAAGGTGGGGGCAGAGAGAGGATCTCAGTCACTTCTGGACAGAGGAACTGGTGAGGTAAATAGTGACTGTGGCTGTTCCTCTGCTTCTCTGATCTTTCAGGTTTTTACCCCGATATCCGACTCCTGATTTCTTATTGATAAGATTAATGAGAATAATGCTTCACCATACACTGTCAAAGGGAGGGACAGTATTTTTAGGGATAAGCAAATTACCATTAGTCAGTCATAAAGGGTTCAGGAATATCCCAAAAGAGATTTATTTTATTTATGTGGAAGCCAGCTGGAGTTATAAGCAATTATTAGCTGTAAGAAACAGGTGCTGAAAACTAAACTCAGGTCCTCTAGAAGAGCAACAAGTGATCTTAACTGCTGAGATATTTCTCCATCCCCTATTCTTTTCATTTTTAACTAGGTGTGGGTGTTTGCAAGTGGGCACGTAAGTGCACGTAAGTACAGGTACCTGTGCAGGCAAGAGGCATTAGATCCCCTGAAGCTATGGAGTTATACACTGTGGTGAGCCACCAAGTGCTCTTTACTGCGAAGCCATCTTTCTACACTCCATTTTCAAAGATTTTAAATCCATGTAAATTTCTATTTTCAAATGGGCTGGGATAATCAGCTCATACGAATGTTTAAAAATTAGTAGAAAAGGGCCTCCAGAATAATGCAGCAGTTAAGAACATAGCTGTTCTTACAGAGGATCCAAGTTCAGTTCCCAGCACCCACCTGATGGATCACAACCATCTGTAACCTCAGTTCCAGGGGATCCAATGCCAATTTTAGCTTCCCCTGGGCACTGCATACATGTGTTGCATTTACATACATGCAGAAAAACACACATACATAAAATAAAAATAAATAAATCTAAAAAAATCATTAGAAAACGAGAAAGCATCACACCTTTTGTTTTGTAATTTATTTAACTGTAGCCCTTTGGTCAACTTTCAGTGGTGCAGCACACAATGCTCCTGTGAACAGTGGGAAGCCAGGAGTAGGCTTTGGAGTCACACTCACCTTAAATTGCTTTGTTGGCCAGATGGAATGACACTGTAGTAGACTGGCATCCCTGTCGTGGGCAGAGACCCTTGATTAGACTGGTTAGGGAACACAACAGGCTGTTGGTAAGTCTGATGGGCAATTCCTTGAGAACCTTGAGGCAGTGAAACCTAGAATTTGAAAGACAATTTAAATAGAAAATCTAAATCTTGTAGATGTTCATGTTAAGTTCCTATAAACTTGTAAAGTATTGTTAGTAAGAAAAGGTCACCACAGTACCACCATAATAGTCTACGTGCCCTTGGGCCAGCTACTGTTTTTGACTGACACGAACCACATAATTTGATTTTTGAAAAGTATGATTTATTCTTAAAAAAGAATGCCCGAGCCAGAGGATGATCATGTGACAAGGAAGAGACATCTCATTTCCCTCAGGCAAAGCTGACAAGGATGCAGGGAGGGTATCAGTGATGCACACTAGGTCACAGTGAGGGCTATGGAACTTTGGCCACCCTCACTTAACTACCCATGAGACACTGCAGTTCCACCTCAGAAATGCTGCAAGTGTGTTTCCAGCAGAGGTAAGGAGAGACTGCTCTGAACGCCTAAAGGAGTTAGCTCAGCAAGCATCTGGGAAGTGGATTTTCAATTCTCCACAAGAAACTGGATAGTCATGTTAGATCTCTACTTCAGTTCTCCAGCTTCTAAATCAGAAACCACACAGGCATCATAAGGTTTCCTGATTTATAATTGTACCATAAAATTATAGTGTGATATAGTGATTTTATTAAATAAACCCAACATATAAACTTATGATAGTGATAATGTCACAAGTGATGGTAATGGTGATAGTGAAGGTCAACACTACAGTGCACTTATTGCCAGGTTCCAAGTGCTTGGTGTATTATCTCATTAAAACATTCCGGACAGTCAGGCCCGGCGGCAGCCAGCAGAGACATTCAGGCCCAGCGGCGGCCCACAGAGGTAGACAGGCCCATGGCGGAGACAAGCAGACGCAGGTAGGCCTGCAGAGGTGGTCCGCAGAGGTAGACGGGCCCGGCAGCGGCGGCCGACAGGGACATACAGGCCCAGCGGCAGCCGGCAGAGACATACAGGTCCGGTGGCAGCCCGCAGAGGCAGACAGGCACAGGGACGGAGACAAGCAGACACAGCTTGGAACAGGGACGCCCCTAACCCCAACACCTGGGGAAGAAGCTATCTCCGTGGGTCAGAACCAGAACGAATCTGAACACTTCGTCTGAGGACAACCCAGGGCCCAGCGGCTGATCCTGTGAAACCCAACAACTTGGAGGTGTTGGTGAGACTACCCTGCTCAGCTGAAACCCATCTGGGAGAGGATTCAGATGCCTACAGTTTGAAGTCTGAAGAAACAAGATCAGCTGAGGAGTTGACAAATGAACAAAACGTGACCTGGGAACACAGAAGAAGGCGCTACCCAGCCACCAAACCAGATCACCAGAATCATAAGTATATAATTCACCGACTGAAATCACCTGCCCCTGAAGAAATAGCACAATAGCACCAATTTAACCAAGAACCACTACTAAACCAAGACTAAAAATTAGAACAAGAGAGGCACTCTCAGACACAGACACCACCTGCACCTCCTGTATCTTATCAGACCACCATGCCTTAAGGTTAGACCTCAACAACAACAAAAATTATAGAAAACCCACAAACTCATGGAAACTGAATAATGCCCACCTGAAACATCAATGGGTCAAGGAAGAAATAAAGAAAGAAATTAAAGAGTTCCTAGAATTCAATGAAAATGAAAGTACAACATACCCAAACTTATGGGACACTATGAAAGCACTGCTAAGAGGAAAATTCATAGCTCTAAATGCACACATAAAGAAGATGGAGCAATCCCATACCAATGAATTAACAGCACAACTGAAAGCTCTAGAACAAAAAGAAACAAACTCACCCAGGAGAAATAGACGCCAGGAAATAATCAAATTGAGGGCTGAAATCAACGAAATAGAAAACAAGAGAACAATACAAAAAAATCAATGAAACAAAGAGTTGGTTCTTTGAAAAAAATCAACAAGATAGACAAACCCCTAGCCAAATTAACCAAAAGGCAAAGAGAGAGCACCCAAATTCACAAAATCAGAAATGAAAAGGGAGACATAACAACAGACAACGAGGAAATCCAGAGAATCATCAGCTCATACTTCAAAAACCTGTACTCCACAAAAATGGAAAACCAGGAAGAAATGGACAATTTTCTGGATAAATACCACATACCAAAATTAAATCAAGACCAGATAAACATTTAAATAGACCAATAACCCCTAAAGAAATAGAAACAGTCATCAAAAGTCTCCCAACCAAAAAAAGCCCAGGACCAGATGGTTTCAGTGCAGAATTCTACCAGACTTTCAAAGAAGAACTAATACCAATCCTCTTCAAAGTGTTCCACACAATAGAAACAGAAGGAACACTACCAAACTCTTTTTATGAGGCTACAATTACCCTGATACCCAAACCACACACAGATGCAACAAAGAAAGAGAACTACAGACCAATCTTCCTCATGAACATTGATGCAAAAATACTCAACAAAATATTGGCAAACCGAATCCAAGAATACATCAAAACAATCATCCATCACGACCAAGTAGGATTCATCCCAGGGATGCAAGGATGGTTCAACATACGGAAATCAGTCAATGTAATACACCATATAAACAAACTGAAAGAAAAAAAACCACATGATCATCTCCTTAGATGCTGAAAAAGCCTTTGACAAAATCCAACACCCCTTCATGATAAAGGTCTTAGAAAGAATAGGAATACAAGGAACATTTCTAAACATAATAAAAGCAATTTATAGCAAGCCAACAGCAAACATCAAATTAAATGGAGGGAAACTCAAAGCGATACCACTAAATTCAGGAACAAGACAAGGCTGTCCACTCTCCCCATATTTATTCAATATAGTACTAGAAGTTCTAGCTAGAGCAGTAAGACAACAAAAGGAGATTAAGGGGATACAAATTGGCAAGGAAGAAGTCAAACTTTCACTATTTGCAGATGATATGATAGTATACATAAGTGACCCCAAAAACTCTACCAGGGAACTCCTACAGCTGATAAACTCCTTCAGTAAAGTGGCAGGATACAAGATCAACTCAAAAAAATCAGTAGCATTCCTATACACAAATGATAAAAGGGCTGAGAAAGAAGTCAGAGAAACATCACCCTTTACAATAGCCACAAATAATATGGATAGGTAGGATTAACATAGTAAAAATGTCAATCTTACCAAAAGCAATCTACAGATTCAATGCAATCCCCATCAAAATCCCAACACAATTCTTCACAGACTTGGAAAGAAAAATACTCAACTTTATATGGAAAAACAAAAGACCCAGGATAGCTAAAAGAATCCTATACGATAAAGCAACCCTTGGAGGCATCACCATCCCTGACCTCAAACTCTACTATAGAGCTATAGTAATAAAAACAGCTTGGTACTGGTATAAAAACTGACATACGGACCAATGGAATCGAATTGAAGACCATGACATTAATCCATGCACATATGAACACCTGGTTTTTGACAAAGGAGCCAAAACTATACAATGGAAAAAAGAAAGTATCTTCAACAAATGGTGCTGGCATAACTGGATGTCAATATGTAAAAAAATTACAAATAGATCCATATCTGTCACCATGCACAAAACTCAAGTCCAAGTGGATCAAAGACCTAAACATAAATCCAGTTACACTAAACTTAATAGAAAAGAAAATAGGAAGCACTCTTGAACGCATTGGCACCAGAGACCATTTCCTAAATAAAACACCAACAGCACAGACCCTGAGCACAACACTTAATAAATGGGACCTCTTGAAACTGAGAAGCTTTTGCAGGGCAAAAGACACAGTCAATAAGACAAAAAGACAGCCAACAGATTGGGAAAAGATCTTCACCAACCCCACATCTGACAGAGGATTGATCTCCACAGTATATAAAGAACTCAAGAAACTAGACATCAAAGTACTGAACAGTCCAATTAAAAAATGGGCTAAAGAGCTAAACAGAAAATTCACAAAACAAGAACTACAAATGGCTGAAAGACATTTAAAGAAATGCTCAACATCCTTAATCATCAGAGAAATGCAAATCAAAACGACTCTGAGATACCACCTTATACCTGTTAGAATGGCTACGATCAAAAACACCAATGACAACCAATGTTGGAGAGGATGTGGAGCAAAGGGAACACTCCTCCACTGTTGGTGGGAATGTAAACTTGTACAACCACTGTGGAAATCAGTATGGCAGTTTCTCAGAAAATTAGGAATCGAACTACCTCAAGACCCAGCCGTCCCACTCTTGGGCATATACCCAAGGAATGCTGATTCATACCATAAAGATACATGCTCAGCTATGTTCATAGCAGCACTATTTGTAATAGCCAGAACCTGGAAACAACCTAGATGCCCATCAACGGAAGAATGGATGAAAAAAATGTGGTACATATACACAATGGAGTACTACTCAGCAGAGAAAAACAATGAAAGCATGAAATTTGCAGGCAAATGGATGGAACTAGAAAAAAATCAGCCTGAGTGAGGTAACCCAAACCCAGAAAGACAGTTATGGTATGTACTCACTCATAGGTGGATTCTAGATATAAAATAAAGAACAATCAGACCACAACCCATAGAACCATAGAGGCTATATATATATAGCATGGAGGTCCCTAGGACGACTGTGGCTTATAATAAATTTCAGTTTTACTCAATTATTGAAAAAAAAATAGCCAAATGAATGGAAACACATGAATTATGAACCAAAGGCTGAGGGGCCCCCAGCTGGATCAGGCCCTCTGAATAGGTGAGACAGTTGATTGGCTTGATCAGTTTGGGAGGCAACTAGGCAGTGGGACCGAGTCCTGTGCTCATTGCATGAGTTGGCTGTTTGAAATCTGGAGCTTATGCAGGGACACTTGGTTCAGTCTGGGAGGAAGGGACTGAACCTGCCTGGACTGAGTCTAACAGGTTGATCGCAGTCCTCGGGGGAGGACTTGTCCTGGAGGAGGTGGGAATGGAGGGTGGGCTGGGGTTAAGGGGAGGGGGTTGGAGGGGGGAGAATAGGGGAACCCATGGCTGATATGTAGAACTGAATGGTATTGTAAAATAAAATATATATAATTAAAAAAAATACAAAATAAGAAGCCTCTTAAAAAAAACCAAACATTCCAACAACCCAAAAACCTACTTTCATAAATTCTTGGCAATTTTTTGTTGCTGTTTGGGTTTTGCTATTCTAACTGGCCTTAAATTTGCAGTGCAAACCAGGCTGGCCTAAAATTTGCTGTAATCCTCCTGCCTCTGTCTCTAAAATACTGGATTACAGGTGTGTGCAACTATGATGAGCAACATCCTTTTTATAGATAAGTTGACTGGAATTAAGTAATTTCTCTAAAGTTTACTGCATTCTAGGCTAGTCAGTACTACACAGTGAAACCCAGCTTAAAAAAAAAAGGTTAATTAACTTTAAGTCATATTTCTAAAATGCAACCTGTAATCAGTCATCTCAAAATACACAGTAAACTCTTAATTACTTTCCCTTGGGTGAAATTATTACAAAGTAAACAGACAAACGAACAACTATGTGTCTGATTCACTCATCTTGGTAAAACACTTCACATTTCAGTCTTTTTGTTTACTAAGGAGGTGTATAATGCTTTAAGATTATTTCCGTGCTCTTTGCATCTCCCCAACACTGAAACCACAAGACTGCACTGCTGCCCTTGTTGTGGGTGCTGAAGATGGACCTCAGGTCCTGATAATTATACAAGAAGCAGTATTAAGGACTGAGTCATCTCTCTAGCACTCAAATATATTTTTAACAAGAAAAAAATCTGCCAGAAATGGTGGTGAATGCCTTTAATTTCAGCACTCAAGAGGCAGAGGCAAGCATATCTCTATGTAAGTTCAAGGCCAACTTGGTCTACATAGAGTTCTAGGATAGCCAGAGCTACATAGTTAGATCTGGTTTCAACAAACAAACACACAAACAAACAAATCAGAACTCCAAAAGAAAGAGAAAGGGATGCTGTTTAAGAATGTGTAGCTTCCACTACCACTAGGTCCATTCCAGCCAGAATGACCTGAACTGCCAACAAGGGCCATCTTAGTGCCCAAGGGCTAAGCATCTGCAGGCCATATAGATCTGGGTAGCCTGCACTGCCACTAGATCTGGGTAGCCTGTACTGCCACCCAGGGACATGGTGTTGCCCCGGCATGGGTTTACTGTCAGAGGCCATGTCCAGGTCCACAGCCCTGCCCCAGCCCCAGCCTGTGGTGAGATTTCACACTGAAAACAGTGAGGATAGGGCTGCACAGAGCTGGCCATGCCCCTTACTGGCTACAGCTCTAGGGAGAACTGGCCCCACCCTCACCAACTGTAGGTGAGCAGGCCCTGTACCTCACCTGGGCAACACAGTAGAGTTGGTCTGGTGGTGTGGTGCAAGTGACTAGGCGGAGGCAAGGGATCAGGGAGATGATGTAAAATCAAACAACAACAACAACAACAACAACAACAAACGCCTGGCTTCAGAACACACACACTGTTAAGGACATATCATTTGACCTGGCCTGTTTTCCAGACGATAATTTATCCCTTTGTACTCTTCTATCCACAGTAGTAGAAACATGACAAAGGAAGCTTCCATTCTCAGCTGGCCACAACACTATCTCTATTACCTTCACATTTACCCAGTGTGAGGACTGCTTGATATAACATGATAAAGAACTTGCAAAAAATGCATGCTTTAGTGCAAGCATAATACTTCAATCTCCAAAACTACAAAAACATGCTCTCTCTAAAAACAAAAAACAGGAACTATTTCAACATCCAGCTCCATTTAAAAACTATTAGTATTGGATATCTGTTCTATGACCTTGAAGCACCGCCCCCTAGAGAGGTAACAGGTAACTGTCGAATCAACCTATGACCTTGAAGTACCTGCCCCTGGGGTGTGGCCTCATGCTGGAATGACTCAGGCGGAAGAACAGCATGGGACTATACTTTGGCCTTCCAGTACCTTCCGATAAATCTCCTGTAGCGAGTCTTCCTTCCTAATAAATTCCTTTACCCTTTAAGCAGACCCCGTGGATTTCTCAAAAAAATTATTAAATTGACTGGGTGGTGGTTGCCTCATGCCTTTAATCCCAGTACTTGGGAGGAAGAGGCAGGCAGATCTCAGCGAGTTGAGGCTAGCCTGGTCTATAAAGAGTTTCAGGACAGCCAGGACTATACAGAGAAACCCTGTCTTGAAAAAAGAAAACAAGCCGGGCAGTGGTGGTGCACACCTTTAATCCCAGCACTCGGGAGGCAGAGGCAGGCGGATCTCTGTGAGTTCGAGGCCAGCCTGGACTACCAAGTGAGTCCCAGGAAAGGCGCAAAGCTACACTGAGAAACCCTGTCTCGAAAAACAAACAAACAAACAAAACCCAAAAAAAAAAACAAAACCAAAAAAAAAAAAGAAAAAAGAAAAAACAAAACAAAACAAAAAACCAAAAACCAAAAGCAACAACAAAAAACTATACTAACAAAGCTATACTTTATTTAAATGACATTTCTGAAAATAGACTGTGAGTCCCTAAAAACCAAGGGCAAATCTCTTTTACATGAATATCTGGCAGCAGAACAGAGATGCTTGATGCTCTGGATTAGACTGTAAGACCACAGACCTGTAGAAGGCAGTGTTTTTGCTTGGTGCCAACCCTGCCTGTCTAGGTATGGGGAAGATTATGTGACTAAGTCAAGAATGATGGTTTTATAAAAGGCACAGAGGAAATGAGGGAGAAGAAAGATGTAAAACTATTTTCATGATATATCTCCTTTTAGCAATTCCTGTGTATTAGCAATAGACTTCAAAGCTTGATAATTTCACACTGCAAATACTTAACATTTTCTGGAACTATATAGAATATGCTTATATAATTGCTTACATTCTTATCCATCCTCTAAATATCTTTACAACTAATTTATGCCTTGTAAACTAATTAATTTCCTTGTAAAATTAGTTGAAAGTTATTTTTAAACAGCATCTCTCTGTGTAACCTGGCCGAGCCTGGAAATATGTAGATCAGGCTGATTTTGAACTCACAGACATCCACCTGTGCCTTCTGAGGCAAGCACCATCATGACCAGAAGTTAAAGGTTCTTAACTTCCCCACCTTTGGCAGCAGGCCTTTCTTTCACATGCTCAGTGCTTCCTTTGTGATCTCTCTGCTACTCATCTATACAAGATCACCAGTTTGTTTACTTATGTTTAGATATAATCTATGAACATTTTTCTCTTCATGGTAAGAAGTTTTCATTTTTATTTGAATAACAATAACCTTCGGACTTCTTTTTTAACATTCCATTCCTTAGCTGTGGAAAACATGCAGGTTAATAAATTAAACCCACTTACAAATTACTTCCTATACTGCTTAGTTTCTATTGTCAACTTGACACACGGGGAAGAGGGAACCTCAACTGAGGAATTACATCCACCAGACTGGCCTGTGGGCATGGCTGTAAGGCATTTTCTCGGTAACTTATTGATTTATGAGGACCCATCCACTGTGGGCAGGTGGGCCTGGACTGTGTAAGACAGATAGGGATGTAAGTAAGCCCAGGGGCAAGCTAGAAGGCAGCATTCCTCCACGATTTCTGCTTTACGTTCCTACCCGCTGGAGTTCCTTCTCTGATAAGTGGCCTATTAAGCTGTAAGATGAAACAAACCCTTTCCTCTCCAAGTTGCTCTTGGTCATTCACAGTGTTTATCACTGCAACAGAAAGGAAACTAGAGCACTCTCGAAAGAAAAAAGAAGGAAAAGCAAATTTCCCAGCATTAGGGAGTGTGAATTTGAGGCTGGCCTATTCTACAGATCGAGTTCCAGGACAGTCTGGGCTACAAACAAATCCTTTCTTCAAAACAAAAACACAAACAAAAACAAAAACAATAATAAAAATCCACAGGAAAGAAAACTGTTAATATGGGAAACAATAACCTTTCTGTTCTAGATCTACAAAACAAACTCCTTGATTTAAATAAAATGAAAATGTCATGGAGTTTGTTTATTTGAGACAAGGTGTCACTAAGTACCCCTGGCTGACCTGGAACTCACTATGTATACCAGGCTGGCTTTGAATCCACACACATCTGTTTACCCTTACCACCCAAGTGCTGGGATTAAATATGTGTACCACCATGCCTGGCCTTCCATGACTTTTGTTTTTGAGTCAGGGTCTGACAATATAGCTCTGGCTGTCCTGGAACTCACTCTGTAGACCAGGCTGGCCTTGAACTCACAGAGATCCGCCTGCCTATGCCTTCTGAGTGCTGGGATTAAAGGTGTGAGCCACCACGACTAGCCTACCATGGCATTTTAAATACACAATAAAGCATAACGTTTTAGAACTAAAGAAAATAGTAGTCTTGTTTGGGAAACTGTACATACATACAAATTCTACAAACATAGATTTATGGTCGGCAAAACCATACTTATTATAGCAAACACTTATTATCATTTCTATTTTCCTTCCTATTCCTTTTTCTCCCCAAAGAAGGCTTTCTAGGAAAGTGAACAATACAGCAGAACACTTGTTAAATAGCTGTACAGATGGAAACACAGTACCACGCAAAACTTATATTTGAACGATATCGTTCAAATATTCTGAGTATTAATAAGGTAATAAAGTGAGGGTAAATGAAATTAAAATAACTAACAAAATTCTTAGGATGATAATGCTCTGTCTTACGAAGCATTTCCCTAACACTAAAGGAATAGAGTGTGATGGCACATGCCTGTGAAGAACCATAAGCTTGAGTCCAGCTCAGGCTGCACAGTGAACTCCAAGCTGGCCTAGGGTGCAGTAATAAGACTGTCTCAAAAATTCAAACCAAACCCAAAAACTAAAAACAAGCAGACACAAAAGAACAGAATATATTGTAGTCATGCATTTTACTTTATTTTTTTGAAGCAAGAACCCTCTGGACAGCCAGGCTGAGCTTTCTTTACAAACCTATAATCTTACTGCCTCAGCCTTTCAAGTGCTAGGATTCCAGCTATAGACTCAGCTGATCTGCAATCACCTATCCCTACAGCAGGTGAGAGAAAACATACCTGATATGATGGCACTGAAGGGTAGGGGATGACCACTCCTTGGATATGAGTTCCAGTGCTGTTTGGCTGGCCTCCCACGAGGCTCTGACTCTGGGGTGACTGAACTCCAACTACTCCTTGGTAGTTTTGCTGCTGGTTGGGCATAACTTGATAACCTGTAACGGTAAAATGGGTTAAAGCTTGTTTTGAGTTTATTGTAAGTAATAGTGTATTTCTGTAGTTTAAGCAAGCCCTGTATGACTCAAAGTGTCAGAATTTTACTTTATCAGCAAATCTCCAAGCCTATTGTAAGAGTTATAAGGTTTACCATGAAATAAAATTCATTCCTCCCCCAAATCTAGTCAAACAAAATATGTGTAAAGATTTCTTCTATGGGTCACAGTCTTGGCTAACAAAGGACAAGCACTAATTAGTTTGTATCACAATACTTAATGATAACGAGTTTCTGAGGATCAGGATGCCGACATGATTTGTTAGAGCACTGTCTGAGAGGTAAATATGTACCATCCCTTTAAAAAAACTTCATGTGATAAGAGCAGAATATTAAAGATGGAATGAATGTGTACCGATGCAACTGTAGAAGTCACATGTCATCAGCGGCCCTGCTGGGGAACAAAGATTGTGCATGTGTAAGGGACAGGATTTTAGAATGGTTTGAAGTTGTTGTTGTTTTTTTTAGTAGTACAACAAAAAACAAACGAACCAACAAAAACAAACCACACCAAGACATGAATCTCTTTAGGAATATGTGAGAAACATAAGGTGAATGGAGCCAGTTAGTTCTTTTGAAGGATCATTTTCTGGCTGTATTGCTGATTTCATCTGACAGAGAGCCAGATCATTAAGAAGATTAAACGTGACTGGGAACTTAAGTGGTAAGAACATGTTTATGAAGTAAACTTCTTACTTTTAAGAATCTACAACAATGAGCTTTGAATCTCAATTTTATTTTGTTCCCGAGTCTAAGAACATTCTTTTGTGAATACCAATTAGTGTAAAGAAAGATTTCTAAACATTACCAAAAATGCTTTCATTTAAAAAAAAAAAAAGGAAAAGAAAAGAAATTGATTGAAAACAAGTCATTATTTAGCTTCAGGGCACTGACAAAAGTTTTTTTTACAAAGAACACCAGTGCTGCCAATGCAAATGTCAGCAGGCAAAGGCTGGTGAGACTGTCTCTGACTGCACCATATACTGATCAATAAATTTTAATTTTCATCTTCATTTAATTCTAAAGTGAGAGGAAGTATACCAAAACCTCAGGCATTGAATGTAAACAGGGGCATCAATGCTGTTGATTAAAATGTATATTCTAGATTCTTCTCTATAAGAAAGAAACTGATAATATGTTGTCAACTATTTCTTCTCTTGTGCATTTCCTGTACTGCTTAAGTTTGGACATGGACTGAAGAAGAGAGCAAAAAAACATTTTGGCCTAATGACATTCCAGCCTACCTTCAGTTCATCAAATAACAAACACTTCAAATTTATAAACTGTAAGCACTATTAACACAAATACACTGACACATTTTTGTCCTTAAAAAATTAAGACAGGAACAAAAAACGGGAAACCACCAGGAAACATTGTTTGAGATGCCACGTTTCAAAACACACACACACACACACCACATCCTCCCTGGCAGAATTCACTGTGATATAATTGAACTTTGTAAGTATTTAAAACTAAATAGTCATACTTCCCCAATAAACAGCAAGTATTCTACATACTAACTTTTTGGTTTTTAGAGTAGTGCTGGAGAATCGAACACATGACCTCTCACATGCTAAGTAACGTATGAACCACTGAATTAAACTTCTAGTCTGAATGTTATCCTTACAGTTTATTAAGGATCACCTGGATAGTACATTACAGAATCTGTGTCACTAAATTCCCATTTCCATTTTTACTAATTGTCATATACAGACATATAAAATTAGTATCATTAATGTTTGGAGTTAATGGTAACAGCAAATCTAAAACACCTGACCCGGCATGTCCATTTACAGAGGAGAACTTGTATTGTACTTGCCAATGGGGTGACATGAATGAGAATGAGACCATCTTTAAGAAATGATGCCATTGAGACAATAAAATCATGAAACTGGAGAATGAACAGTCTTGTGAAAGAGGGAGAAGAATTCTTACTGGTACTTTACTCACTTAATGTCTGTGATTTGTCTTAAAGAAAAAAATATTCCAACAAAAAGTTAAAAAAAAAAAAAAGGCTGGAATAAAGGGGAAAAATTCCTGTCTGATGAACAGAAAGTGGTCTGTAATAGTCAGATACAGTGTGTGGACTGAATGGCCCACAATAAAGGTAGAAGAGAATCCCAGTGAAGAAACACTGAGTAGAGTGGGGCCAGTTTTCCGAGTTACACTTCTGTCTCGAGGAGGGTTTATTTGGCTCACAGTTTCAGAGGTTTCAGTCCATCATGGAGGGAAGGCAGAGCAGAGCAGCTCACATCGGTGGCCAAGGAGCAGAGCCCCCTCATCCCCTTCCTTTCTACCCCCAGGCTTTGGGATGGTACACCCACATACAGGCTAGGTCTTTCCCACTTCATCGTATCTGGTAATCAAATTTGAGCTTCACACTTCTCTTTCTGAGGTCAGAGAAGAACCAGTGTGAATAGGATGGTATGGCTGTGCTGTGGACCACACTACCTTTGGATAGAAATTAATTAATCCATTTACCCCACTGACTCATGAGTCTACATTTGTACATTAATACTTCATTGACAAGCAGCATAAACAGTGAATGCATCCATGACCAACAGTGGATTTATAAAAAATAAGAATGATAGGCACTTTAAAAGACAATGTCTTTTCCTTAAGATGCTCTCATGTGCCAGTTCTGTCCACTACCTTATAGAACATCCATCCTTCAAAACAACTGGTAACATGAACTTGTTCTTGCTAATTCTTCCTTTCATGGTTTGTGTATACTGTTACAAAAAGGGGGGGGGGGATGATAATACCATTTAAGAGTAAAGAAAGGAATTTTAACACCTACCACTGCCCTTTCAGAATAAAGCAATTAATATGAACCATCACTCAGCTAAAAATGTAGACACTCAGCATGTATACTTAAAATAATGGGGAAAAATACATTTTAGAGCAGAAACAGGACTACTATGTGCTGAAAGGCCAGTTTCTCAAACCATTTTAGTGAATGTTTTCTGATGGAAACAGTTTAAGTTTTAATGTAACATTAGTTTATGAAGTAGAGGATATTTAGTCACCTTCACTTACAAATCCCATCAGTCTGAAGTTTGTGGTTCACTAGTACTTTAAACCTCTGTTAGGAAACTATCCAGCAGCTGAGACACAAATTTCACGTAATTAACCATGAGCTACTGAATTGATTAGGAAGACTATGAAGTTGTTTCAATTTGAATCTAATATGCACAATTTGAAACAATTATTTCAAAATTTCTGAAACAAATGGGATAATCAGGTGATGATAAAAGATACTCATAGTAGAATATTAAGAAAAAAAAACTTGGAAAATATTCATCTATAATCACCACTTACTGTTCTTTGTGTGGTTAACCTTGCCTTTTCTTTAATGCTTCTAAATCAGATTAAGAGAGATTTTACAAAGCGGTGGGAAGGAAGTGTTTAAATTTTCTTTTTGAAACAAAAAAACTGATCTTTATTTATTTATTTTTAAATGACAAGGTTTTTTTTTGCTGAGATTTATTTGTTTTATGTGTTTGGATGTTTTGCTTCAATGTTCTGTGCAACATGTACATGAAGTACCCAAGGAGATCAGAAGAGGGCATCAGGGCCCCTGGAAGTGAAATGTACAGTTGGTTGCGAGCTTCCATGTGAGTGCTAGGAACCGAATCCAGGTTCTCTGGAAGTGCTCTTAATCACGGAACCATCTCTCCACCCCTAAATACATTTCTTACAACATGATTAAGCCAGGTGTAGTGGTACATGTCTTTGACCCAGCACTCAAGAGGCAGGGGCAGACAGATCATGGTGAGTCTGAGACCAGCCTTACTTATCTAGAGAGTGAGTTCTAGGTCAGCCAAGGTGACACCTGGTCTCAAAACAAAACATAACACAACACAACATACAACAAAACACTTAGACCTTAATTATAACAATTAAAGGATAAGAAAATAACTTAGTAGATCTCTGACACACTTTAAGGATGAGAGCATGTAGTAAGATTCAGCCCAAAACTCCTATGCCTTTTCATTTAGAATATGAGATGTCTCACTGCTTCAAAGGTATCCAAAGCTGATATTCATACATGTCAGCACTGCTCTGTGCACAGGAAGTACCTCATTCCACATTCACAGACACCATTATTTCAAAGAGACACAACTCTCCTCCTTTTCAGGTGAGGAAACACAGGCACAGTTTCCTACCTTAGTCCAAGGTCACAAGCCGGTCAGTGTATAGCTGGGATCTGCATGTAAGATCTACCTTCCCCAAGGACATGTGCTGAAGTGAATGAGTACCACAGAAATACTCAAGTAAGTAGGATTTGAGAGCTTTGATTTTCTGAGAATTCTGCTTAGAGAAGACATCTACTCTAGTTTAACACCTAAGTTTCTAGGTAAGTTTACTTGTAGGAAAATCTAGAGTTCATTTTTGTTTATTACTATTATTACTACTGCTATTTTTTTTCTTTTGAGATAGAGACTATGAGGCCCTACCTGACCTGGATGGAACTCATAATGTAGACAAATTTGGCCTCTGCCTGTCTTTGTCTCCTGCCAAGTGTTGGTATTAAAGGCATGTGCCACCATGCCTGGCAAGAAAACAGAATTATAAATGAAGTGAACCAGCCAGTCAACTAATTATTCATTTGAATTGAAGAGTATTTGTGAAAACAAGCATAATTATCAAAATAGAAATCAGAGTAAGCAGTTAGTCCAGCAAGCAGCTACGTGAACATAGAAGTTAAAAAGGCACCAGAGTCAAGTTGACACAACCAGCCCACGCTGTCCTCACTGTTTTCCCCACAATCCTGGCATGGTTTGTGACCTGCATTTTTCAGAGCTATACTTCTGCCTCTCATGAGACTAGATTTCTCATTAGAAAACAATTAGGAAAGGGAGAGGAAGCCCAGAGGATAGTGGATCCCAGGCCATATGCAGCTCTGTGTCTCCAGTCTTCAGTGCTTCCCTATAATCTACAGTCACCCTCCTAAGGATTCAGATTTGTAGTGCTGCTTGAGGCTGCTTTGGCTGGAAAGAAGAACTCTGCTGCCATATTCTGCGTGAGTCTATAGAAGATTTTCATAGATGCTGGCTGTCTTCCCCACAGGCTCAGTGGGGCCAAGCCTGCTTTAATGAGGACAGCTCGTGTGCAGGGGAGCCACTCTACTTCATGTGTTGGGGTTGTCAGAAGCAGTGACTTCCCACCACCAACAGAATGCTTCCATTCCCTTAGCAGCAAGGCAGGAAAATACACCAGGTTTGAACCACACTGGTAGGGGACATCAGGGATCTTTACAACAACCTTTCTAAGACTATCACAGCTAAGACTATCATTTAACATATTATCCTCTAGAATACTAATAATCAGGAGGGAAGTTCCAATGCTATTAGGAAAGATATTTGAGTTTATTTTTGAAATCATAATGAAATGTTTGATCTTTCATTCCAATAATTCTAAAACCCAGGAAATAGCTAACAAGTATGTAATTTTGTATTATACTTTCTAAAGAGCAGGATACTAAAAGATTAGTGGACTTTCCATAATGCAAGATAACTGTGGACCTGTTGGTCAAAGTGTATATAAATCATAAAGGAAGTCAGAAACATGGAAAACACTAAAAACATGGGGGGGGGGCATAATACTGTATTTCAAACACAGATAAGAATTTTTCTGTTATTAATCACTCAGTACCCCATAATACTAGACCATTAAGGACATACATGCCTCACTTTAGGTGCTTATGTTCAATAAAATTCATATTCTTGAAACAGTGTTCAAACTGCTTGAAATTTCCTCTGAACTTTTGTTTAAACAAAGCAGCCCAAGCTTGGTTTATTAGGAGTGTCACCTCTGACAAGTGGCTCTGTGTTTCAAATTCCTTATCTAATCTCAGACACGAGGAAAGGGCACATAGTTTCAGTAACTTTAAAATAGTCTGAAGACTGCCAAGTATGAGACTGAGCATAAGGAAGAAGTAGATTCCTAGAGAAAGAAAAGTACCATTGGGTTAAAAAAAAAACTGCTATACGAGCATTTCTAGTATCCTGACACAATACACTAGACCCCCCAGTACAACATAAATTGTTCTTTATCAAAAGTAGTTTCAGTATATGAGAAATTAAAAAAAATTTTTTTTAAACTTCTGTGACTTATTTAGAAACGAGAGAAAGTTAGAGGAAAAGCAAGGTATCTTTTATAGGAATTTGTCAATCTGGTGGGAAAGCCACCAATAGTGAGTGATTCCAAACAGAATTAACTAATATCCAGTTATCAATATGGGTGTTTCTTTCTTGCTTTCCTTCTTTTCTTTTGTTTTGTTTTCCGAGACAGGGTTTCTCTGTGTAGCTTTGCACCTTTCCTGGAACTCGCTCTGTAGACCAGGCTGGCCTTGAACTCACAGAGATCCACCTGCCTCTGCCTCCCGAGTGCTGAGATTAAAGGCACGGGGCACCACCGCCCGGCTTAACATGGGTGCTTCTACCACTACTGTTCTTTGTGAAGGACTGCACTGCGGCCAAGGCTTTCTGAGGAAAGCACCAACAAGTTTTGTAAGCCGAGAGAACAATTTTGAATTGATGGCTCAAGCATGGCCTGGAAGATTACAAAGGATCCTACTCTATGTTTAACTCCCTCTCATTTCAACAGTAAAGAGTAAGAAGGAAACAGTGCTCAGCAGAAAAACAGTGCTAACAAGCTAGATCTACTTTATCATAGGTGACCTGAGCTAGAATTTGTATTAATGGAAAGCATCCTTTAAAACAGATTAGCCATAATCAGATAGAGACAAATTGAAGAAATGCTTCAACAACATGACACCACCAGGAATCTAAATGTATTTTCCTTACCAGTATTAACACTTTTTTCCAGATCAGACTTGTATAAAAGAAGCACTGTGAAGAAAGTTAAGCTTTAAAAAAGTAATTTTGCTGAATCTAAATTTATTTGAACTAGGTGTTTTATGGCAATTTAGTAGAATCTTAAATTTATAAACCAGGCATGTCTTCTGTCTGCTACTATTTGGTATACAGGCCAAATTCAATCAAAGCCAGTTCTTACTTGTACTTGGGAAGAGACACAGTTGCCAATCCTTCTACTATCATGCTTCAATTCAACAGAAAGGTCAGCAAAACTCAACCACAGACGTTATAGCTCTTAGTTATTTAAATAACAATCCCAGACAACTCAAGGAAACCTGTAAGTACTTACCAAATACATTTGCTCCTTATTTCAGTGGCAGCAGATTTAATGGAGAGGGGAAGGGAAATAGGTGGAGTTGTACTTATTATACAATTTCTGATTTTATGCAGCTCATGCAAAACTAAGAAATGCTCACAGAATTAACAACAACAAACTAAGTAAAATTAGGGCCACCACCTAGGACAATTATATGGGTCCTATTATATGGGTCAAAAATTGTCAAAAGAGACAATCAGTTCTGTTGTTACAGTCCCTGTGTGGCTAACTGAATCTCTTATCAGTAGGATTTGCTTCAGCTCACCCAACAGTGTAGATTCTCCCTAGTTTTTCACATTATAGTTACTTTTATTTATATTCATTATTTGGTTTGAGACACGGTTTTAATTATCCCAGGCTGGCTTCAAACTCTTTAAGAAAAGGATGACCTTGATATTCTTGCCTCTACCTCCTAAATACTGGGATTAAGACACACACGCTGCGTATGTGGTGCTGGTGAGGGAACCCAGGGCTTCATGCATCCAAGGCAAGCACCCTGGCAAGTTACATTCCCAGCTCCCCTCAATCCCCCGTACTTTCAAATCTGTGGCCTGCAATGCTGCCTATAATCTGCACATTCTAAAGTTTTCCTTATACAGTGTGGCTCTTCATTATGCTATCAGTCTGCTGGTAACAAACCTTAATATATAATCACATGGTTCTGAGTTACTTGAAAAATTAAGACTGAAGATATAGCTCAATGATACTTGAATTTATGAGCTGGTTATAAAACTAAAATCTGATTCAGTTTCAGAGAATTATTTTGTTTCTCACAGGCATGCAATAGTAAGAGTTTTGAGGAAAATTGAATTATCTATCTTGGTACGAGCCTAAGCAACTTAAAATACATGTGGGTATCTTTGGTTCATTTGGTCCATGTTTTAATGAATAATTATGCCCCTAAAAATTTGTATAACAAGAGGGAAAGAGACAAATTTGATGTTTACTAGTGAGTTTGGAATGCTTAGGACATTAAACTTTATTGGATAAGCTGCAAACCAAACCAAATCTGCCATCTAAATATGCTTTGGAAAAGAAATGACAGCAATAGCTCTTTTGAATATTTTGTATTTTTTAAAGGAAAATTATTATGAAGCCAAGGCTGTCATTTAAATTCAAACCCTTATTTCTGAGTATGGTGTAAAATTAAAAGGCAATTACAGTTAAAGGGAATGAGTAAAAAGAAGCCAGGAAGCAGCTGAAAAAGAGACCGGTTCACTGTGAGAAATGTACACCTCTCAGACAGTGCTACGGCCCCGAATCCAACAGCTCAGGACAAGGCCAATTATTGTAAAATAGTAAACACATATGGTGAAGCTGCAGATTTTTCAAGAGTCCTAATGAAAGCAGCTGTGTATCATAAAGCCAGGCCCTGAAGTCTCTGCTACAGTCACCACCTGTGGGGCCATTTCTTTAAACTTCTTAGAGCACATGCATTATACTCTACAGTATTCAAGGTGTACCTTTTAAGCTAAGGGTTAAAATAATAAATTTGTAGTACCCCAATTGGCAAATTACTGATCTTTTGAAATAGATGCTTTTTTTTTTTAAACAACAGCAGTTAGTAACAATAAGACACTAAGCTATTTTAAGTCAGTTCTGATTTTTTTTTTTCCTTTTTCTTTTTTTAAGACAAGGTTTCTCTGCATAACCCTGGCTGTTCTTGTACTAGCTCTAGAGATCAGGCTAGCCTCGAATTCAGAGATCTGCTTGCCTCTGCCCCCTCCTCCTAGGATCAATTAAAGGTATGTGCCACCACTGCCCAGCTAATATTCACTGTTCTAAACCAGAAACACTCAAAAGAAACACCAAATCTTCCAATTTTTGAGTCCACAGAGGCTAGACAATACAATAAACACACCCTAATTTTGTAAATGAGCAAACTGAAAGTCCCAGGCATTATAACTAACACAACTAGCACTAGTTAAAAATGACTGGGGGGGCTGGAGAGATGGCTTAGTTAAGAGCATCTCTTGCAGAGGGCCTATGTTCACTTCCCAGCCTCCACTGATGGCTCACAACTGCCTGTAACTCCCGTCCCAGAGGACTCAGCACCCTCTACTGGCCTCTCTGGGCACTGTACGAATGTAATGCATAGACATACATGAAGGCAAAACACCCATACATATAAAACAAACAAATAAAAATAAGCTCTATTAAAAAATAGAAAAAGAACAGACCCTGGGCCATTAATTGGGATTCTGATGAACAGTTCTGCTATTCTTTCACATTATACACTGTATTGCTGGGAAGCTTCATGCATTTCAGGGCTTCCATCAGTGTCTGCTGACATGTGCTGATTCAATCTTATTTTGAGTGACCACAGTATTCACAATAGAAGCCAAGAATATTGTCACCCCTATGCTAATACTGCTCTAGTTGGGGCCCCACAGTACATGGAATTTTATTCTCAAGGAGTCAGTACACTGGCACAGATATGGTTAGAACACTAAAGCATTTTATCTAAAAAGACTTTCCTGATAATTTATTCCACAAAGAGGAAAACAGCAGTAAATCCGTTATTGTCCATACTCTATGTGGTCTCAGAAGAATGCCCGCCCCCAAACCCATAGGGCATTTCTGTGTAGCCCTGGCTGTCCTGGAACTCACTCTGTAGACCAGGCTGGGCTCCAACTCACAGACATCCACCTGCCTCTGCCTCCTGAGTGCTGGCGATAAAGGCATGCTCCACCACCACCTGATTTGACTCAGCTGAGTTTGTTAATTTAGGGGGAAATGTTCTTTAAAGTCATATATATATAAGCATTTGAGTATTAGTGGTGCCAAGCCAAAGAAAATGTGCTGCAATTTTTCACTATTTGGATAAAAGATTAGTCCTATTCTTTTATGAAATCAAAGATAACATCAACTTTCTTGAGTTCTTCTAGTATACATAAGCATGCTTGACAAGACTCAAAAAATAAGTGGTAAAATTTACATTTTAATCAGTTGCAATGATAAATGTAAGGAAATAAGAAAATGTATTGAAAGAAAAGACAGAAACTATGTTTACATATGAAAATTGGGGCAGAAATCAGTAAACAGAACAAAAAAAATTGAAACAGAAATTGTCTATCTTTTAGTTCTTTGTTCTTCTATTAGGATTCAGATATAAAGCCCAGGAATAAAAAGTTAGCAAACCACACTTTTAAGATTACAACTTTGATGCTGGGTGGTGGTGGCGCACACCTTTAATCCCAGCACTGGGGAGGCAGAGGAAAGCGGATCTCTGAGTGCCAGGCCAGCCTGGCCTACAAAGCGAGTTCCAGGACAGGTTCCAAAGCAACACAGAGAAACCCTGTCTCAACAAACAAACAAAAATTACAACTTTGAGCAAGGTGTGGTGGCACATGCCTTTAATCCCAGCACTCTGGAGGCAGAGGCAGGTGGATCTCTGTCAGTTCGAGGCCAGCCTGGTCTACAGAATGAGTTTCAGGATAGCCAAGGCTACACAGTAAAACTCTGTCTTGAAAAAAACAAAAAACAAAACAAAACAAAAAAAATTATAGCTTTGTTAAAAACAGTTCAAATTTTCACCAGATCTATGAAGAGGCCAATATAATTACCAACATATCTCTGATTCTGGTTGCTGAACATTTTCTTAAAGGAAACTTTCTATTACACTTATAGGCACAACAAAAATATTTGTCATTTAAGGTAAGAATTTGTGAGGATTTCCCTTTTATTCTTCAAACAGAATGAGACATAATTAAATCAAGCTATAAGTTACTAGGATAATGCAGAAAATAAAGGAAAGAACGGGCTTTCAACACACTGACTTATTATGCTGACACCCAGTTGTCAATGTCAGAAACTATGGAAGGACAGGCTGTCCTCTTCTGCACCTGTGCTGGCTACATGCGGTCTGGTTTACTTTCATCTTAACCAACTGTTGTGTGATATTTTGTGTTCTGACAAATAAAGCTTGCCTGAAGGACAGAGGGCAGAGCTAGCCACTAATTAACCATAGAGGCCAGGACGTGTTGGCACACACCTTTAATCCCAGCACTTGGAGGAGGAAGCAAGAATCAGGAGTTCAAGGCCCACCCTGGGCTAAATGAGACTGAACCAGTATAAAAGAACCTGGGTCCTCTTCAAGAGCAGCAAGTGCTCTTGATCTCTAAGCCATCTCTCCAAAACTCAATTTACTTTTTATAAAATTATTGAGTCATCACAGGTAGGAATGTTGCTAAGCAGCAAATGCCTGCCTAGCACAGGCAAAGCCCTGAGTTCCATTACCAGCACCACGGGAGAAAAAAACATAATTAAAAACAAACCAGTTGTTATAATTTTGGAAGGTTAAAAAAATATATATATAAGAAGTCAATTATTTTTCAGGCCCAGAAATCACAGAAAAATGCTTTCTTTGCTATTGTTTTTGTTTTAATTTTTGACACAAAAGATGCTATGTAACTCAAGTGTACCATAACCCTGTGGTGCTCCTCCTTAGCCTATGGAGTGCTGAGATTAGCGGCATATGTCACTGGTCCCGACTAGAATATCATTTGTATTGGAAAATAACTGTGTATGTGATGTTAAATGAGCAATATTATGATCAATGTTCCCAAGGATGAACAATTTTTTGTTTGTTTTTCGAGATAGGGTTTCCCTGTGTAGCACTGGCTGTCCTGGAACTCACTCTGTAGACCAGGCTGGCCTTGAACTCACAGAGATCTGCCTGCCTCTGCCTCCTGAGTTCTGGGATTAAACGTGTGTGCCACCACACCCGGCTTCAGAATGAACAGTTTTAAAAACGTTTAAAAAAGTTATAATTTATTATTGTAAGATGTGTGCATATGTGTAAAGAGAGGGAGAGGTTATATGATGTGTCACAACACACGTGTGGAAGCCAAAGACAACTCTGTGGAGCTGGTTCTTTCCCCATCTACCTTTATGTAAGATATGGGCCTCAGGTTCAGACTGCCAAGCTTGTGCAGTAAGCACCTTTACCTAGAGCCATCCTGCCAGCTAGGAACAACTCTTGATGTCTTTTGAATTGAGGTTATATACTGCTTATATTTTTGAAAAGGGTTATATTATTCTTTCAGGAAAACCTGACATTAAAAGGAGTCACATATGAAACAGAACAAACTGCAGCTTAGTTAGCAGTCAGATGATGTTCAAAATTCTATAGAAAAGAAGATATGCTGTACACACAATGTAAGGACTAGTCCACACACAAGAGGGAAGAGCCTGCATACTAAGAACAAGAAAACTTCCATGAAAGACTGGCTGTAGAGTTGGGTAATTATGACTCTTCTTATAACGGAAGTTGGTGACTGCAGCAGCACAAGAAGCAACAAGAGTACTTTTACTGGAAGGCCAGGCCAAAAGTAGCTCTCAAGAGTAAGCCGACAGTACTGAAGACTCCTCTGTGCAGGGAGAGCTGAAATGCCTCTGCACATAATCTCTATCTCCATCAATGACAAATAGCTCAAAATGCTCCATAAAAATCAGTATTAAACTCTAAATTCAATTCTCCAAATTATGTAACACAAGGTTTTAGCTAAACACTTTACTAAATATTTGTAACAAGAAACAACCAGGGTGGAAACAGAAGTGAGTTAATTAGAATCAATTAAGACAGCTTTCTATATGTCTGTGGAATTGCATGTATGAGTGCATATGTGTGTGCACTAGAGTTCGTCATTGGGTATGGTTCCTCAAGAGCTATCAACCTTGTTTTTGTGAAACAGGTCTCTCACGAGCTCTAAATACACCAATTAGGCCAGGCTGGCTGGGTATCAAGTCCCAGAAATCCACCTGTTTCGACCTTGTCAGTTCTGTATTACAAGTATTACACAGTGCCCGTGGTTACACAGGTCATGGAGACTAAACTCAGGTGCTCAAGTGTGCAAAGTAAACACTCTCTCTGCTAAGTTACTACTTAGCTCTTAAAACAGTATTTAAAAATGAGATTGGGGTTCAATTCAGTAAGTTCTTGAAGAAAATGGCAAAAAGGAAACAAGATTGAGTTTTAATATTTTTTTAATGTTTAGTATTAGATTCTATTTGTTTCTTTTCACTAAATAATTATCAAACTGGAGATGAGACAGAAATACATGCAAGAACACAGTTTATCAAACAGGCACCTTTGAAATTAAAGTGTCATCCTTTAGCTAAAATTCAAAATGATTAAATTTAGCAGGCTTTGTTCTTTGATTCTGGTAAGTTGTATGGAGGCCACCTTGCATAATGTCTCTCTACCATTTCTATCTGGGTAATTAATAGGATGCAAAGAGGGCTTCTAATACCACAGCAGCAAGGATCCAATAGCTACTCACAAGACTCTTGGCCATGCAGAACCTTCCTATTATGCTCTCATCCCTTTATCATACAAATCTGTGTAGATGTCTGGAGAAATGTAAGGTTTTCCCACTCCTTTATATGTGACTGGCTTACACACTCACACGCACATATCTGAGATCTTCAAAGACTGAGCATGATAATATCTTAATGTAAAGACTGAAGTATATTAGAAAACAGTAATGTCCATAACTGAAAATTCTGGGATCAGAACTTGACTCACCTGTCTGCTGTGCAGGCTGTGGCAGTGGTTGGTTTAGATGTGAACTGTAATGGACAGAAGGGACAGGGCGGTACTGAGGCTGGCTGGAGTGATAGTGGCCTGGAGCACAGTAACAGGCTGGCATCTACAATCATAAGCATTGAGGACAAAAATTAGTTTTACTTGGAAAAGTAATTTTTCCATGAGGCACATCAGAATGCAATGAGCAGTAATTATAGTACCAACCCACTGCAAATCAATTGAATTTTTAAAATTAAACTGTACTTAAATAAATTTAAAACTATAAAGTTCAGCTCTAAGATATCTTTAAAAGGATAGCCTCCTCTGGGCATGGTAGCAAACACCTTTAATTCTAGCACTCGGGAGGCAGAGGGAGGCATACCTCTGTGAGTTCAAGGCCAGCTTGGTCTGTATAGTGACTTCCAGGCCAGCCAGGGCTATGTAGAGAGACCCTGTCTTGAATAGCCAAACCAACTAAGAAACAAAACACAACTAAGAAACAAAACAACTTCCCCAAACCAAACAAAACAGAACAAAGGACATTTACCAATGTGCCCACTAATCACATTTAGATGTTACTTTTATTTGTTTCATATTTCTCTTTTATAAAACGACGTTTGCTTTGCTGAAAAACTACTGAAAACTATCATTTTCCTTGGCTGCCTACCAGACCTTGAAGATAAGACCTCACTGCTAAGGACACAATCTACTTTAGGCACAGTGCTTGGAGAAATTGAGTTGGAACTCATCTGGAAGCCTCCTTCCTGGGGACTAGCTCTCATAGTATTCAAAGGTGCTATGCAAGCTGCCAATGGAGGAAAGTAATCCATAGCCCTAGCCACCTGTAAACCCTACAATGACAGCCTGAAAAAATATCCCCAATGGTGCAACAGCAGGACTTTTATCTTGGGGTTACCAGCAGATATCTAATTAGACTTAATGCCCACTCAGTAGGAGGGAGTTCATGCTTGGCACAGTAAACCTAGCCAACTACCTGTATCTGGAGAAGTTGAAAGACCCTAGGAAGAACCCATGATTGACATTTTCTTAAAGTAATTATCATTTCTAGCTGACTCCATTTACCCTTATACTCACAGATAAACGTAGCTCTTAAGCCCTCATCAAAGAAGACTCTTTGCAACAGAGACCATCATGGAGATCCACAACTGGTTAAAGTGTAGAGAGTAAGTGTCTGTGGGGCATCTGACAGAGGACTGATTTCCAAAGTGTAGAAAGAACTCAAGAAACTAGACATCAAAATACTCAACAATCCAATTAAAAAAAATGGGCTAAAGAGCTAAACAGAGAATTCTCAAAAGAAGAATCTCAAATGGCTGAAAGACATTTAAGGAAATGCTCAACATCCTTAGTCATCAGGGAAATGCAAATCAAAATGACTCTGAGATACCACCTTACACCTGTCAGAATGGCTATGATCAAAAACACTGATGACAGTCTATGTTGGAGAGGATGTGGAGCAAAGGGAACACTCCTCCACTGCTGGTGGGAATGCAAACTTATACAACCACTGTGGAAATCAGTATGGCGGTTTCTCAGAAAATTGGGAACAGATCTAACTCAAGACCCAGCCATACCACTCTAGGGCATATACCCAAGGAATGCTCAATCATACCACAAAGATACATGTTCAACTATGTTCACAGCAGCACTATTGGTAATAGCCAGAACCTAGAAACAACCTAGACGCCCCTCAACTGAAGAATGGATTAAGAAAATGTGGTACATCTACACAATGGAGTACTACTCAGCAGAGAAAAATGACAGCATGAAATTTGTAGGCAAATGAATGGAACTAGAAAATGTTATCCTGAGTGAGGTAACCCAGACTCAGAAGGACAAACATGGTATGTATCACTCATAAGTGGATACTAGATATAAAGCAAAGGACAATCAGACTGCAAACCACAGATCCAGTGAGGCTACCTACCAGGGGAGACCCTAGGACGACTGTAGCTTATAATAAGTTTTGGTTTTGCCCAATCACTGGGCAAGCTTTAGTGAAACATTTCACTATTAGGATAAGAATTTGTAGTATCAAGCTGATGAAAGAAAATGGTGGCTGTACTTTCAGGAGGGGGGGCTAAAATCTCTTTAGATTATGGATTAGCCTATAGAAAAATGTGTGCTGCAAATCAAACAGTGAAGGGGAAGAAGAATAGGAATCTCACTTACACAACTTAAGTAAAACATAGCTCTCTGAACAGATGAAGATAGGTTTCTTCTGTATCCCAGAACCTAATCAATATTTATATGTATAATTCAGCTATTATTTGGCTTAAAAGGGCTTACTGGGAAATGTTATCATTTTTACTATTTTCTACAGAGAAAATATTTTACTGTTTAAAATAACCCTGGACTTTTGATTTATAACCTAATTTTATGTTCAAGCTATCTGTGTATTATTTCTCCTGAAGTTGTACATAAAATGTTTTTACATTAAAAAAAGGACAAATACTATAGAATTGTATTACTATAGAATATACAAATTTATAGAGACAGAAAGATTAGAAGTTATCTCAAGACAGAGAAGAAAGGAATATAAAGTAATGATTTCCTAAGTACAGACTCTCTGTTTTGTGTGATGGAAAGGTCCCACAGATGGATAGTAGTATCAGGACATAATATCATGAATGTAATAAATCAATACAATTAATGTAATTAATGAATATCATAAATATAGTTATTGAATGAATACTGTGAATGTAATCAACAAATACCACAAATGTAATAATATCATGAGTGTAATTAATGAATATCATGAATGTAATTAAAAAATAAATAAATACTAAATTAAAAAAAGTATCTGTGCGGTGCCCACCCCCAATTGAAACATTTTATCCCATACATCTTAGGTTTAAGGAAAATTGAAAAGGGTCTGAGTGGAAAGATTGTACGAACCAGAGGACTAGGACACCTCCTAGATAGTATGCTCAGATATCATTACACACTTCTTTTTCTTCACTGTTTTGAGATAGGGTCTCACAATATAGCTGTGGTTGGTCGGGAACTCTGTACATAGAGCAGGCTGGCTTTGAATTCACAGAGATCCATCTGCCTCTGCCTCCTGAGTACTGGCATTAAAGCAATGTGCCATTATACCTATTATAAATTTCTTTTAAACTAACCTTACCTAGTTTAGCTGCAGTTAAAAAAAAAAAAGTCATTGGAAACTTGTATGGAGAAGTCATCTGTCACACACACAATTCTAAGCAGCTATAAAACCAAAAGCCTCACTGTAATAACTCAATAAAAAAGGCTATAGGAAGGCTGGTGTAGCTTAATGGTACAGTGTTTCCCAAGTAAGTGTAAAATCATTGGTTGGATTAAAAATGGCTGTTTAAGGAAAGGCAAACTCAAAACAAATTAACCTGCAAAAACAAAAAAACGGACCCAGCAAAACAACAAAAAACCAATAAATATACTATGAAAATGAGTATCCATGGGAAGGTGTTGTGTGATTCTTTCTCCCTGGGGAGATGTAAACAAATGCCTATTCACCCCAGACAGACAGACACTCCAGAAGGCACCCACAGACCAAAAAAATGAGTTCACCCACATCTAGCTTAGTGAACCCAAGAAGCTTGCTGGATGACTAAATGTGATCTGCACCACTGAAAACCCCACTGCAGCATGGGGGACAACTTATGAAAACCATTATTACTGGCACTGCCTGAACAACCACAGGCCTCCTTGGGGAGGCTCCTCCCTCAGCACGTGGTAGTGTAACATCAGGGAGGCCCTTGTAAGTCTTCGCAGTTTTAGAAGCTTGACAAGTTTTCTGAGTGTATGAGCCTCCTTCCTCCCACCACAAGGGAAAGTTTCAATTCAGAGGAAATCGCTAAATAACAGAGGAGGGAGGGAGGGAGGGAATCCACAGGGTGTAAGATCAATATCCTCAAATTTCTTTATTGTGAACAACAACAACAACAACAAAAAAGTGAAATTTAAAAACAATCCCATTTATAAAAACAGCTAAAGACATTAAATGCGTCAAGTATACTTAATAAACTGTGTAATATCTATCTAATGAAAAGGGCAAAACAGCTAGGCATAGTGGTGGTGCACACTTTCATTCCCAGCACTCGGGAAGCACAGGCAGGCAGATCTCTGAGTTCAAGGCCAGCCTGGTCTACAGAGCAAGTTCCAGGACAGCCAGGGCTACACAGCAAAACCCTGTCTCGAATCCACTCCCCCGCCCCAAAGAGAACTGCAAAACATACTCAGAAATATTAAGACAGAAGTAAATGACGAGATTTTTCTTTCTGAACTGAAAAGTTGTCACGATGATGTTATTTCTATTCAACCTGGTCTGGTCTTGCAATGCTGTGATACAGACTTTCTAGTTCTTTTACACTGTACTGGCTAGTTTTATGTCAACTTGACAGAGGCTGGAGTCATCTGAAAAGAGGGAACCTCAATTGAGAAAATACCTCTATAACATCCAGATGTAGGGCATTTTCTTAATTAGTAATTGATAGGAAAAGGGCCCAGCACACTGTGGGTGGTGCCCAGGGCAAGGCGTCTTGGCTTCTGTAAGAAAGCAGGCTGAGCAGGCTGTGATGAACAAGCCAGTTAACAGCACCCCTCCATGACCTCGGCATCAGCTCTTGCCTCCAGGTTCTTGTCTTGTTTTGAACTCCTGCTCTGACTTCTTTCAATGATGGATTATGATGTGGAAGTGTAAGCCAAATAAAATAGACCCTTTCCTCCCCAACATGCTTTTGGTTATGATGTTTTATCACTGCAATAGTAACTTTAACACATACACTCACAATGTTTTCATAAGATAATTAAGGAAAACAAAGCACACTTCTCAGAGCCAGAGGAAAATTCAAAGGACAAATACTTTAAGCTAGCTAACTGGATTGTAGCTACCACCTGTCATGTGGCTGCTCTCCAAGGGTTTGACAATCTACAGAGGTAACTAAGGGCTTTGCTTATACTATCTCACAAACTGTTCCCAAGTTAGCGGTTCCTGTGTGAGAGAGAACATGGAAAAGCAACACACCTGTGGTGAGGGCTGAGGAAGATACCCCTGCTGCTGGAGCACAGGCTGGCTGACAGGATGTCCAGAGGCAGAGAAACTGGCAGTGGGGACTGACTGCCCAGGTGGTAGGGAAGGAGGAGGGGGAGGTGGTGGAGGTGGTGGAGGAGGATGTGGGGGTGCTGTCGTCACAATGTAACCAGACTGTTGTGGAGACTGAAGAACCACCGTGGACTGGAACATGGTGGCATGAGGGTCGGAACCATCAGCTGATGGCTGGCGGGCAAGACTCATGTGGCTGAACTGAGAGCCAAGGTTATCCTGTTGAAAAGAAGTTGGCCGTCAGTTTCATTCATGGGCCAAACTTACCAATGAATTTATATATACACATATATTATTTTATTTGAGTATCCCATGTAGCCTAGACTAGTCTCAAACTCATGTAGCTGAAGATGACTTGAATTTCTGGTCGTCCTTGTCTCCACTTCGTGGGTGCTGGGATTACAGGTGTGAACCACAATGTCCAATTTGTGCTGTGTTTATGACAGAACTCAAGCCTGTTCAAGTGAGGCAAGTATTCTACCAAATTAAGCTGGATCCTCCAGGCCCTATACTTTATATATTTATTTAAACAAGCTATAGCAGTGTATGTATGAACATCAGATGTATGTAAAACAGGTACGATATAAGAGAACAGGTTCAAGAAAATGAGAACTCCAATGTAGGAGAGAAGGTATGTTATAATGCTATCATTACATATTATTTAGAAAATATACCTAATGGAAATCATAGCATGAAGAAAATATTAGGATGCATTTTTAAGTTTATAAAAACATAACATATATATATATATATATATGTATATATATATATATATATGAATGAATTTTCAATGCTGACTTGGGTTCAGAAGTAACATTGAACACTCTTATATAATCCACATTTTCTGAAGGAAAGTTACTTTTAAATAACTCTTCTCTTCCTAGAAAGCAGGGTTCAGGTTCTATGCCTTTTTGTATCTCCAACCATCAAAATCCAATTAGTCATTCCTTTTCTTTAATAACTTCTGTTCTGAGTGTTTCTTAGTCTGTCACTTAATTAAACTGTAGAAGACTATAAATCAAAGCGTCCTGTTTCTAGATCATTGGTAAGCAACTAGTGGTATCCAGCCAAGGCAGGGCTATGATTTAATGGGCTGTATAACATATAGTTACTAACTTGACAGTGTAAGTATTAGCTCTCATCGGTCACTCAAATGACAGTACAGTTAAAATGGAATACCTGCTCACAGGAAGCAACAGACTAACAGCACATGAAAATGTTTTTTAAACATGAAAATAGTTCTAAATTACAAAGTAATATGGCTAAATATTCTTATAAGAGGTATTACATGTACATACCACTGTCAAGAGTCATTAAAAAAAATCCTATTTCTCTTTCCTGTAGGCTAAAAAGTTATTTCAAAAAAATCATTCAGAGATGAAATCTGGCAAATAAGGTTGCCCAGTTCAAAAGGAAAGCACCCTCAACAGAGCAGCTTCCAAAAAGCATTGAGAACGGTTTTTCAGCTACAGTTTATAATTTGATTTGACAGTTTCAACATGGGATAATTAATGGTACCAACATAGACTATCCCTAATAAAAGCAAGCAAGCTGTCAGAAGTTCACTTTAAAGGAAGCATTTTTTTTTTTTATAGGTAGAAGCTACTTCATGTATGGAGCTATGCAAAAAGATATAATGTTTCAGGGTCACATAGCTAATTCCTGGTAGTATGAGCCTGAGATATTACAGACACTGACAGTTATAATTCAGGATATATTCTGGATTAAGGGTATTATTTTAGAGTCAGAAATTGTCAAGTATCTTTGATAATAAAATCAGATAAAGTCCTCTGTAAAACAGGCTACAATTCATCTAAAGTAACTGGTTCTGACCAACTGTACCTAACCGGCACTGGGCAAAGAATACAAAATATGAACTCAAAAGGAAAGCTGCCTGTCCTGACTAGGTCTCTGTCAACACAACACAAATTACAGTCATGTGGGAAGAGGGACACTCAATTATGAAAATGCCTTGATAAGACTGACCTACAGTATAAACTAGTAAGATTTTAAAAGTTATGAATATATTGAAAAAAAAAAAAAAAACAGTCGGGCGGTGGTGGCGCATGTCTTTAATCCCCAGCACTCAGGAGGCAGAGGCAGGCAGATCTCTGTGAGTTGGAGGCCACCTGGTCTACACAGTGAGTTCCAGGACAGCCAGGACTGTCTCACAGAGAAACCCTATCCCAAAAAACCAAACAAAAACAAAAACCAAAAAACAAAAACAAAAACAAAAAAAACCTGCCTGACCTGCAGGCAAGTTTGTGTTGCTTGTTCTTAAATAGTGACTGATGTTGGAAGGTCCAGCCCATTGTGGGTGGTACCAGCACTGGGCGGCTGGTCTTGGGTTGTAGAAACCAGGCTGAGCAAGCTATGAGGAGCAAGCCAGTGAGCAGCAACCCTCCATGGCCTCTGCTTCGGTTCCGGGCCTACAGGTTCCTGCCTTGAGGTCATGCCCTGACTTCCAACAGAAATAGTGTGACCCCTGAGAGTTGCTTAGTCATGATGTTTTAATCAGAGCAACAGAAACCCTATGACACTGCCATTCCAAGACTAGATAGATTCAAAACTGACTTCAATGAGAAAAGTAACTAAAATATCTAAGAATATTTAGTTCTAAACATTTGTACTAAAAATTACCCTTTAGAAAAATCAGGAATATCAAGTTTTAAACAGTTACTATGATAAGATGATATAATCACTGTCTTATCAAAAGGAATAAATTATCAATAGGGATTAGAAAACACTCTTGTTACCTATATACCAGGCTGTAATAAACACGAAAAGAGCATACCACACTGACCACAGTCTGAAGCATTCATACACACTGCCCATAGTAACGATGAGGTGAAAAGAGATACAGTACCACGGAGTACTGCTGGGTGGGTGAGACTGGCAGGAGCGGGGATGGGTAGGGGGCTGGAGAGCACTGAACAGGCTGAGAAGAGGACTGCAGAGGACCAACAGGCTAGGAATAACAGGGGGCAAACAGTTAAAGTCAGAAGAAAATGTTACAAGAACTGCATAGCATGGAAATGTACACTTCAGGGCAACAGCTTTAACATTTATAAAGTCATTAAAAAATATAAGAGAATCAACAAGAAAAATAGCATCAAATAAAGAACTCTACACAGCAAGAACATACCTAGGCTCAAGTTGTTGTCATAATGAGGAACATAATTTTTATGTCACAAAATTTTTTTTTTTTGCAGATTAACAGAAACAGATAATTAGCCATTTAAAATTTTATTACAAGAGAAACAAAACTTCTGACTCTTATTTCCTGATTTTTATGAAGGGGCTGTGCTATGTTTATGTTGTTCTATACTACTAAATTACAAATAAAAACCTTGTAACGTTATATGGTATCTGTACCAACTTTTCTATTTGATAAAACATGTTTTAAATTCTCAGAGACAATGTTCCTAAAATTTAACCATTTTGTGAGTAGAAACTGTTAAGTATAACACCTCAGGGATTAGAAAGCTGTCTCGGTGGTTAAGAACACATGCTCTTGCAGAGGACCCAGTGCAGTCCCCAGAGCCTCCACGGTGGCTCACAACCATCTGTTACTTTAAGGCTAGGGGATCTGATGCCCTCTTCTGACCTCCACAGGTGTCACACGCTCACATGGTATATATACATATCAACAGGCAATTTAAATACTCATATACATAAGATAAATAAATCTTAATAACCACACCAGGACCAAGCATATCTACATACACACAAACACATCTTTTGTGTAGGAAAAATAAAACCTTTCCTTTGATGCTAAATGTTAAATGTATTTTTATTATAAGAATTCATGGTGGGAGCTGAGAAATTAGATACTAGAATCTTTAGCCAAATACAGGAAAATATTGCATTCCAAAGGTGTTCCAACTAGGTGATCATCAACTGTAATCTATTTTATAGATGAAAAATCAAACTAAGATAAAGTGATTTTTTTTTTTTACTATGCCAGATAAGCAAGTAGATAAAGAACTCAGGTAATTCTTATTTGATAAAAACCTATTCAGTTAAAACTGTATATTCACAAATGAATCCTGCTTTGGATAATGTTCCCCAAAAGAATAATCCTTTTAAAAAGTGATTATTATTACTTTTAATGTTTTATTTCTTTATTTTATGTGCATTCATGGTGTTTTGTCTGCATGTATGTCTCTGTGAGGATCTTGGATCTCCTGGAACTGGAGTTATAGTCAGTTATGTGAACTGCCACGTGGGTGCTGATAACTGAACCCAGGTCCTCTGGAAGAGCAGTCAGTGCTCTTAACCGCTGAACCATCGCTCCAACCAGAAAAGAATAATTTTTTTTTTTTTTTTGGTGTTTCAAGACACGGTTTCTCTGTGTAGTTTTGGTGCCTTTGGATCTTGCTCTATAGCCCAGGCTGGCCTCAAACTCACAGAGACCAACCTGCCTCTGCCTCCCACATGCTGGGATTAAAGTTGTGCATCACCACTGCCCGGCTGGAATTCAGCTCTTTAATGCCTCTGTTCCAAACCACCTTCACCTAGGGTGTTCTCATAACAACATGGGACAAAGTTATGTCTACACTTGATCTTAGCCACAGATCTGAGGATTGAAAGGCAGACAATGATCTATAACCACAAAGAAATCCTTGAAATTTGTAAATCTGTACTAACCTTATTTCCATCAAATTAAGCAAAAGTGGAAGTCAGTTCTATAAAGCTCCTGGTGCAATACATAGTAGTGTAAAGACAACAAAAGCAAATACAACAGCAAACGAGTCTTTGGAAGCAAGCTGAATGAAGCAAAGGCACAGCAGGACAAGGAAGGAGTGTGTGCAACCCAATGGAGTCGAGAAGGTCATGTGCAAGTCTCTGGCGGAGCTGTGTGCAGGCTCCTCTAGGTATACCGATGTTTTTGTATGCTCTTATAAGTGTCCCTAAAACCTCTTAGGCCCCATTTTAGAGATCAAAGCAAAGCAAACATGGACTTGCCGGCTCGAGTCTTATCTGTAGAGAGACCAACTGCTTTCACTGCTTTCACACTATGTGACTGAGCAACTCACCTATTTACCTATGTTCTTCACCCCACATGACATTATAATATCATATAATACCAATGTAAAAATGACCCATCTTGTGAGAAAATGGGATGGAATTTCTTTGGGTCAATCTTATCACTACATATCTCTTATGAGAATTATGTTAGAAGGGATTCACCAGTGGAATAATTATAATGGTCTTGTAAGAAAAAGGTGTATGAGTACATATATAAACTATCTTTGATATGCTATACATCTTTTAAAAGTTGGCATGAAAACAGGAATTATACTGATATGTTCAAGCTCTCTATAGGTAACAAATTATTAGGGGGAAAAAGAATATGTAAATACATACGTATACACTCTATTTATATAAATTCAAGGAATGATTAAGAAAGCTTTTAAAGACAGACATGGTGGTGCACACCTTTAATGCCAGCACTTGCAAGGCATAGGTAGGTTGACCTCTGTGAGCTCTAGGTCAGCCTGGCCTACATAGTGAGTTCTAGGCCAGCAGTGATGTAGTGAGACCCAGTCACAAAAAAAAAAAAGAAAAAAGAAAGAAAAATATATCTAGTATTTCAACTCTGGAGGCCTGAGAGATGGTTCCGCAGGTGAAAGTATTTGCTGACAAGCCTGACAACCTGAGTTCTGTCTCCAAAACACACACATGGTGGAAGGAAAGAATCAACTCCTGAAAGCTGTTCTCTCATCAGTAAATGTATGTTGTGACACACACGCATGCACGCACACTCTGTAATTAAGTAAAATAAAAAATGAAGACTCAACTCCCAGAATAGTCACCCACTCCACTCCATCCTTACAAGAGGACAGAGTACTCTGCATGGCTTGAGCAGTCCAGTGCAGTTTCTTCTGTTGGAGCTATTCAACCTTAATAACTCACTTTGCTCCCTAGGCTAATGAGCGATCTTTGTTCTTATTCTACCTCTTGTCTACTTCTTACTGTAAAACAGGGATAAAACACCAGTCAATCCCATGAGATAAAAACCACTCCCACCTTTCCAGTACATTTTCAGTATTAATTGAAAGTACTTGATTTTAACATTTTCTTCCTGTGACTACTGAATGGGACACCATCGGGAGCAGAGTATTAAAGCTGTAAGAGATACTTACTTGGTTATCTCAGTCATTAGCCCTACATATGCAAAGTGAGGTGAAGTTAGCATTATATAATCATGGATTTGTGCACCTGTGAGAAAATGTGTCCGGCTGCTGGCTGCTGAGGTGGTGGGGGTGGCAGAGGTGGCTGTGGAGGACCAGGCACTTGGGTTCGAACTGGCTGTTGAGTCATAGGAGGATTGTACACAACTGGACTTCCATCTGGATTTATGAAGGGCTGACCTGAGAGGTGAAAAAGGAGGAAAAAGTCAATATACAACAGGGATTGACAATAAAACTGTCACTACTGATTTATCACTACTGATTTATAAAACACATCCATAAATCCCTTAGGCACAAATCACAACTCCCAGTTCCTTAAGACAAAAGTTTTCCTTAGCTTGGGAAATATCTCGATTTGAAATGAAGCTATTAACAACCTTCACTGTTTCCTTAGTATAAATATTCGATTGGTACTGGTTTGGGGGACAAGGTGTTGTTTCAGACCCTACGGAGCCCACTGGATAATCAAAATATGTTCTGAGGGACTGGAGAGAAGGCTTAGTAGTTAAGAGCACTGGTTGCCTTTCCTGAGGACCCAAGTTTGGTTCCCATCAGCCACATGGCAACTCACAGCCATCTTTAACTCGAGTTCCAGGGGAGCTGATGCCCTCTTCTGGTTCCTGCAGACATGGCACTTATATGGGGCATAAACATACATGCAAGCAAAACACATAAAACGAAAACAGTATTTTCTGAAAAGTTTTAAGTTCTGGATCTCATTCAGCTCCAGGCATTCAATCACAGGACTGTGGTTCAGCTACTATAAACAAAGGAAAAGGGTCAAGAACATTCAAAAGACCCAGCAATCCCTCAGCCTAAGCTCACCATGGTCATTAGGGTTGGTATGCATTTCAGTTTAAACGGAAAATGCCCGACTCCAAAATATCAGGAAACTATTAAAAAATTTTCAACAGAATGAGAAATAATCTAGGTGATAGTCTATACTGAATATATTTAACTTTAAAAAACAGGCTGAAAATGTAAATAATTTACTGCTTCAAACTTGTAATTATGAAATCAGTTTAATGGCAATAGATTATGCAGTACTTGGGAGGCAGAGACAGGCAGATCTCTGTGAGGTCAAGGCCAGCCTGGGCTACAGAGTGAGTTCCAGGAAAGGCGCAAAGAAAAACCTTCTCTCAAAAAAGAGCCATTATAGCCGGGCGTGATGGCGCACGCCTTTAATCCCAGCACTCGGGAGGCAGAGGCAGGCTGATCTCTATGAGTTTGAGGCCAGCCTGGGTTACCAAGTGAGCTCCAGGAAAGGCGCAAAGCTACACAGAGAAACCCTGTCTTGAAAAAACAAAAAACAAAAAACAAAAAAAAAAAAAAAAGAGCCATTATAAAGGTCACCGATGAATTTAAAGTATGAGTATGTGGTTGATAAAAACTGAACCTGGGTCCTCAGAAAGAGAAGTCAGAGCTTTTAAATGACTGATTCATCTATCCTGCCCTTCAGAAAACATTTTGATTATAACGAGCTCAGTAGGGTGTAGAGCAATACCCTATCCAACTGGATATGGTCTAACGTAAATGTTTAATAAAATTAATTAGTAGTTAGCGTCAAGGACTAAGAACATACATTGTCAATATTACAACAGCTACCTATATTTTAAAAACAGTATCTTTTAGATCTTCTTAAGTAGAAAGCAATTACCATATTCTCAAGGATATTATAGGTTTTTATCCACTTGGTTTCTTCATAAAGTGTGTATTATTTGCTACAGAATAAAAATGCTATACCACATAAAGCTTTCTCAAAGAGAGTTGACTCACTTCAATGGAAGGAACTGTTGTTTAATTTTAGTCAGGCTATTATTTAGACTATACATCATAGGTGTCACATGGAGAAAATTCTTACAATATGAATAAAACTTTTAACATTTTATAGCCTAATCATTTCTATTAAAGTGTCCAGGAAAATGACACATTTATCAAAATGAAAAAGCTGATAACATATGCACATTGAAACAATTCATTTTTAAAAGTACCCACATTTTCAGATATTCCCTGCTATGCCAACTGAAATACACTCTCTCTCTGGATACCCACCTGTCTGTGGGTTGATCAGAATACTGCCAGGTGGTATGCCCGCTGCTTCCAAGGGAAGCAAAAGGAAGCTAGTGCTAGGAGATGCACCTTGCCCACTGAGGCCACCGTCAAAGGAGAGAGAACTGTGAGTGCTGGCTGCCGGGTAGATGACAGGTGTGCCATGAGAAGGCTGGCCAAGAGCTGAGCCTGGGAGAGGCTGCTGGGTGTGAGAAAGAGAGCCTGTAGAGGACCCTACGCTACCTGAAGACTCAGATCCTAGAGGAAGAGTAATGAAAAACATGGAATTAAATAAGAAAATTCAATATAAAAATGTAGCTTTAAAAAACCCAGCAATACAATTCATATTATACAACATGCACTTACAACAGAAGAGCAGTGGCTACTATGATTTACTGCTGAGTGGTTCTTTTGTGCTTACCCGCATAAATAGGTTTAATACAGCAAGCAGCAGCACAGAAACTGTGGGGAAAGTCACAGCCAAAGCATGCAATTTTCCATGTTTACAGTAACACAAGCCACAGACAGCCAACAAAAGCGCACTATTGACACTCTCAAAAGGACATGTTATACACATTTTACCTTTTAGAGTAACACTTAGGAATATACTGATTACAATTTCCCCAGGAAAAAGAACTTAGCACAGGCAAATGCCCAAAACCTCATGTATCAGAAACCCTTATCTATAAGAACACAGAAAGATTAAGAACGGCATGGAAAATGATAGAAATAATAAGTTATCTACTGAAAAGCAATTGCTAAGTTTCACTACAGAATTTCATCTTGATTTATAATCAGCATCTTCCTATAATGTAAACTCAACTCCCTTTCTCTTTTACCTAATGACAAAATAGTATGAAAACCATTCCAAGTATAAAATTTATTTCTTACCAAACTTTTTGTATTGAATTTTGACTACTTTCAAGCCTACAGTCTATTTCACAGGGATTGAAGCTGTTACTGACGTTTAAAGCACAATGACTGAAAGTGGACAACGAAACAATGAAATAGACAAGCAGATTCAGATAGTACTTGTAGTTTAGTTAGGTTGTTATTAAGGGAGCTGACTCTGGGATGAAGTTTCTAACAAACAGAGTAAGTAATTATAATACACTATACTACACACTGCCTTCTGAAGAAACCTTTTACTACAAGTCATATAAAAATGACACCTGAACCTCACACCCTTCTTTCGTTCTTTCCCGAGGCAGGCCTAGTTGTCCCAAAACTCAAGAGATCTGCCTGCCTCTGCCGCCAGAGTGCTGGAATTAAAGGCGTGTGCCACCACTGGGAAATGGGGGGGGACGGACGGGGACTCGATCACTTTTAACTTTATTAAAGGATTAAAACATACCATTGTCTCTTAAGATAAAATAGCACCTTATTCTTTAAATTTTTTTACTTTCTCTCTCTCTCTCTCTCTCTCTCTCTCTCTCTCTCTCTCTCTCTCTCTCTCTCTCTCTCTCTGTGTGTGTGTGTGTGTGTAACATGCATGTGGCGGTCAGAGGACAACTTCTGAGAATTAGTTCTTCTACTAGGATCTGCATTCAGGACATCCGATTTGTACAGAAAGTGGACTGACTGACTGAGCAACCTCAGTGGCCCCAGTTATTAAAATCTTTAAGTTGGGCCAGGCATGGTGGTACACATCTTTAATTCCAACATCCAGGAGAGGGAAGCAGGTCAATCTTGTACTCTCTAAAGGACTTCCTCACAATAGAGATTTATTTTCCTTCAGTTAGGACCAAATTGAAGTATACACAGGTAAGTATACAAATTTTAAAAACATTCATCAAATTTACTGTCTTTAGCAATATGTTATCATATCCACTAAGATATTTTCCATAGATTTATATTTTAAGGTAAGAATTGCAGTTCACAAACATTAGCAATTTAAAGCATATACTGCATTAAAAAATTTTGCTGTCTTAATATACCTTCCAAATGTAGTACAACACTTACTGTACGTTTAACCTAATCCAAACAGGCTAGGGAGAAATAGCCATTTCTGACTTCTATGTTTATTTTGAAATAAAAAAAAATAAAGACCTATAAAAGTCCTAAAAGACACATGAAATTCTGTAGTGCAAAAGAAAATGATATGACCAAAAGAATCAGCAGATTATCTTAATTTCTATTTATAGTAGTTGTAGGTATATTATTTTCCTTTGGTTTTAAAGTTCTTCAAAATTTTCTCAGTAATTTTATTCATCTTTATAGGGTAAGTCGTGAAAAATACCACCAATATTTGACAGTACGAGACACACCTAATGTTAAACAATCCTAGGTGAGAAGCCATGCTTTCCAAGCATAAATTAGCAAAGAAGAATTTCCAGTCACCACCTCCACACAAGAAATGAGTCACTGAACTACGAGATTAAGTTTATATAGCAATAGACAAGGAGCTTTACTTCAGTTTGTAATTCTATCCCCAGGACCAAATGGATGCTAATGTCGGTGTGGCCATCACTCCTTCTGTGCTTTATAGGTGTCTACTGCGCTGAAGGAACTTTACATTGTGGGAAGATTAGCACCATGTGATGAGAAATAACATTCTGACTATACAGTTCTAGGTAGATACTTATACCTGTTTTTGAAAGCCTGCCTATGCTTTTGCTGCTTCCAGAACTATCACCTCTTGTCAAGACTGAGATTCCGCTAAAGCTGCTGGCTTTGGTTACAGCAGGTTTCAGGTTCCGGAAGGAGCTGTCTGAATCTGTGCTGCTCCAGGGTCGTGGCTCTGAGTATTTCAACTCATTTTCAGTGCTGCTCTGGTGGCTGTTTGTTGATCTCCCTGAAGCATCTTTATTAACTCTGTAATTTAGAAATAAAACATTGAAAAGCTAATAGGGGGAAAAAGAACAAAAAAAACATATAATTTTTTTACCATTGACAGGAAAGCAGATCAATACCTAAATATCTGGCGCCTCAGCTGAGTACCACTAGTGTCCTCATCTTGGATTCTGTTGGCATTTTAATAAGACATTTAAATTGTTATTAGCATCAATTAGATAAGAACCAGGATAGATATTAAAGATTTCCTTACCTTTTGTCAATAATATAGTTTTCTTGGGAACACAGGGACTGGAAAGAAAGAAAAAGGTATAAAGTTTGTCAAATACACAAACTCATCTGTATAACAATGGTAACAAGAAAAATGGTATACAGTAACTTTAAGAGTACACTCCCGCATCACCATCCCTGACCTCAAACTCTACTATAGAGCTATAGTAATAAAAACAGCTTGGTACTGGTATAAAAACCGACATACGGACCAAAGGAATCAAATTGAAGACCCTGACATTAATCCATGCACATATGAACACCTGGTCAGGAACATACAGTCACACACCTGTTTCTAGGAATAAAGATTTAATGGAACACAACTATGACTATGTATTATGGTGGCTGTCATATCAGAGTCAGTTTTGAGCAGATGCAAATGTGTGGCTCAAGGTACCTAGAATATTGATTACATGGCCTTTTACAGAAAGACAAAACAACCCACACTGAAAGTTCAGCTACTTTAACAAACGTTAAGGACCAAGTTCCTGAGTATTTCTCCAGTCTAAAGTTTCCTTACTTATGCCATCTGCCAGGCTATGTTATGGCTACTCTACATCATTCAATTCTTCATATTTCAAGGTTTCCCTTTCTGTGAGCCTCTGCAAATACTGATTTTCTACTTGAATTTATGGGTTCTCAGAAGCTTACTCTCCGCTCCCCTCCCCAGTTCAACTTCTGTCTACTGTGACTCTATTACACTTTCATGTGTCTCTGTGATTCACATACCATATTATCTGACAACCTGTCAATGGCAGTATGCCATCTAGCTTATAAAACACTGAACAACATTTCTCTAATATAGATGTTGAGTTCAGCAGATGTGGATTAAAATTGCTACTCAGTCCTTTTCTAGGTGTATTTATTCTGGCTACTTTACATAGCTTCCTATTGTCCCAGTTTCCTTATACGTAAAAACACAAATGATAATACTGACCACAGAGGGCTGTTTAGTATATAAATCATGACTGTCCATGTATATGGTCTTTAGTGTTCAGCATAGCACTTATTATAAATGCTCAATACTATTTATTACAGATTGTAAATTCTTAATTGATAGTCTAAATTTTAATGTTATTTACTGTTTCATTTTGTTTTCAATAAAGGGGACATTTCTATCTGTGGCAGAGGAATCATATATTACATTCATTTACATATCCTTGAAAAGGATTAAGTACTGCAAAGAACAGGTATACAACCAATGTTGGTAAAACCAAATCTATTCATTTTTGGCAAATATACACTTATGAAGTAGATAAATGACTATTACTCTAAAAGATCAACTAGCTTTATTTTACGAGACACACGTTTATTTATTAAGGCTAACTACACTACAAACAACAGAAGATTTATAGTTACTGATGTTGTAAAAACCTCGTTAGTCACAAGCTTTAAAAAAAGTTATAAAAACAGTAACTCATTCCCATCCTCTACTGATTCCTGTAGCCCATCTGTGTTCAATTTTGGTAAAACTTTACAGTATTGTTCCAATATACTATCAAATTAAGATGAACAACACGCTTAGTGAAAAAACATGACCTGACGTGTATGCAACCAATATGGTTAAAAAAAGTATATCAATAGCTTAAGGGGGGACTAGAACGTAGTTATACACAAAGTCCTAAGACTAAGTCAGCACATACATCTTGGGAAAATATTCTATCTCTAGCTCTCTGGTATTCTTCTTCTCTTTCTTCTATAGATTTGCTTCTTCTGTCGTCTTTTAAACGTATTCTCATCTAAAGAGGCAAAAACAGTTGATTATTAGGAAAATGAACTACTGGTATAATTAAAGCTTGCACTTAAAATAATGTAGCATTTTTCAGATTACCTGGCTATCATCTTTGTCAAAGCTAGAGTTATCTCTCTTAAGGATGTATCGTTTCTGAAAGTCTTCACCCCTATCATCCTTAATATGTTCATTAAATTTCTGATCAGGTCTGAAAAAAAGAAACAAGACAAAGGAACAAAAATTTTAATGTACAGAATTTACAGAAAAGTGAAACAATATATGCAAGTTAATAAAAAAAAGTAATGTTGCTATTTATCGATGCTACTTAAGATACAATACTATGATCTCAAATATAATAAGATTCTCATGAAAAAACTATTGTACAGGATAGTGGAAAGGTACTTTTAAAAACAGCATAGGCTCATACTGTTTGGGTTCAGGTCTAGCTTTTTAACACAGTACTGGCTTTAAGCTATGCATAAGTATTTCATCTTTTTCTTTCCACTTTCTCATGAGTAAGATGGAAATTATATAATGCATTGACCTTATAGGATTGTTCTAAAGTTGAAATGAATAGTAAAGAAAGAGCACCCAGCAGAACTCGGTCATGGTAATAATACTGAGGAAACCGGGCTTCAAGAGGTTAAAGCACTTATGAAAACGTCCAAGGGTAAGCACACAACTAAGCGGCAGTAGGAGCCCATGGAGTCAGACCCCAAGGCTGATATCCTGTCTATGTTATCTATATGCAGGAACCAAGAAAAAGCAAAGTATTGCATCACATGCATTACACTCCTATAGTCTTCATGCCATAAAATGAAAGCAATCATATTTTGGACTGATTTAACTAAAAATTTAAGACAATAGTTGAAAATGTATTCAAGTTGCCAAAGTCTTAATTACATTAGGGCATAGCTTTTTTTTTTAATTTTTTATTTTTTTACACTAACTGAAACAGGTTAGGAAAGTTAAGCTCTTATGCAGAGATTAACACTGGACACTAAAAGAATGACTGTGAAGTTTGGTATGTATTCTGCAGCATATTGCTGTCCCCCCCGCCCCCATTAGAAATGCTGCAAGTTTCACTAAGACCTGGAAGACAGATATAAGATTATGGGCCTTAGATATTATATTTATGTTAAAATTGACCTCTGCCAATATATTCTGAGCTCCAACAAGTTAATTCGACCAATATTCTATGACTAGTTACCATTTTACATTGGAATTACTCTTTTAAAATATAACACTATATAACATTTTAATACATCTAAAGATAATCTAATAAATTCCCTATAGTTATATATAAAACTATATATGTTTATATGAATACAATATATATTTTATGTATAGTTCAAATACATATTTATATGTATAAATACAATAAGCAATATGAGAATACCATGAATAAAATCCATTTTTTGGAAACAGTGTTTCACTGTGTAGCTCTGGTTAGCCCAGAACTTGCTTTGTAGACCAGGCTGACCTTTAACTCTCAGAGTCTGCCTGCCTCTGTTTCCTGAGTGCTGGGATTAAAGGTGTGTATTATCATGCCTGGCAATCAATAAACTTTAATCATAAACCCAAGCAACGACATTTCAGCAAACCAAGACCAGACATTTCATTATAAATAGAATAAAAAAAAAAACATGGATAAATACTTGTTTCAGTCTAGAGAATGATTTTTCTTTTTGTAATAGGGTCTCAGTGTGTAACCTTGGCTGGTTTGGAACTTGCTATGTAGACCAGGCTGACCTCAAACTCAGGAAGATCCCCCGGCCTCTATCCACTGAGTCTTAGGATTAAAGTCATGTGCCACCACACTCAGCTCAATCTACCAAATTTTTAATAAAACATTGTAGCTGACTCCCATGTTATACAAAAGGAGATTTAAAGATGAGAATTATTTAAACAAGATGAAAAAAAAAATCTGTATTGCAAAATAATGAATGAAACAGAGCAGATACAAAAAGAAAAATCCATATCAAAGTAAAGGAGAAGGTAAGATCACAATGCTTCATGACCAATATGATGAGAAGTTTATTTTCTTTGGGAGTTTGAAAGGTTATGTATTTAGTACTGACCATGACACTATGCCATTTGTCATAGGATTCCTTCATTTACTATTATTACCTATAGCTGTAGCTGTGCTAAGTCCCATTTTCTTATTTGAGGCATCTGTATTTGAGTGAGAGACTCTAAGTCTAAAGTCAACTCTAGGGTTTAACCAAGGCCCTGGCAACTTTTCTAAGAACAGCTGGATTCCCACACAAAATATGGCAGGCATTTCAGCTAACCTTAAGACTGTCTTACCTCTTTCTTTTAAAGATGCCTGAATTTACTGCCCTGCAAACGGCAACTTCCCGCTCCATTGAGACACCCCAGTGGACACCCGGTTGTTGACATCCACAACACCACTGGTTCAAGGCTGGAGCGGGTAATGTCCCTATGAGGAAAAGGTAAGTTTGTTTTTATTCAATGTGGAGCAGATCTCTAAGGTTTTCTGATTTACAACCTTCTTCAGATCCCAGAAGATATAAAGTAAGAATACAGTGTAACTTCAATGATCTGAAATAGTTAGTTATAATTACATTAACCCATAATTCGAAAATATCTCTGCTTAACTAAATTTTTGATTACCTCCACAAACAGAACCCTAAAACTTTTCTGGCATCATTCATAGAATTCAAATAACTGAGGTTACACTGTATTGAAAACCTTAGAGAGTTGTCAGTCAAAATGTTAGTCAAAATGCCTGCTAATGTTCATGTGTTTGGGCATCCAGCAGCTCTGAGTAATGTTGAAAGGTACTGGTTAAAGAGAGTAAGTTCTAGTCACTTTATGTTTCACCTGTATTTTACTGAATACTATCCTACTTTAGTCATTATATAATGAACTGGGAAAAGTTTAATTGGTAAAAGATGTTTCTGTAAGATTAATGGATAGACATGATGAAATTAAATCAGATTTATATTTTCTAATAATCCCTAGAGATTAATGAGGATTTTCCATCCAAGACAACTAGTTTTATTGATTTTTGTTGTAGGAATAGTCATTTAAAATGCAAAACACACCTATTTACTTGACAAAGACGGTCTGAAATTGAGGAGCACAAATTTTGCTTCAACAAGCAATACGGCACCTACACTGGCAAAGGCCAGGATAACTGAAGGGATTAGATGAATTAAAACCATGAGAGATGAATGATACATAGACAAGACTCTGGGAGATATCTGACCTGAGGAAAAGCAGAAATGATAATGAAGTGAAGGACATTACTCATGGCACTTCTCATTGATTGCTACTTATCATCTGAGGTGCCTTTCTACCATAAACGAAAATGATACAGAGAATACTTTTGCACCACGTGTTGGCACAGGCCTATAATCCCAGTGCTACAGAGAATGAGACTAGAGGACTTTTTATTATTCAAGGGATTGAGAACAGATCCTTGAACATTTCTAGGTAAGTGTTGTATCACTGAGCTGTAAGCCCAGCCTTTTTTAAAAGGTAATTACTTTTAAAGCAAAGGGCTCCTTCTAATCCTTTAAAAATTTTCCTTAGTACATCAGATATGGCCCAAGAAGGAACACAGCAGTGCGGAAGACTCTACACTAACCAAGAGTTCCAGTTTCCTCAGATGTGAGGTAGAAAAAGGAAAAAAACAAAAATGAAAACAAACCAACAAAACAAAACAGGATTGTGGAAATGATAATAAACTGGTAGACTGATTATAAGGACGTCAAAACCTGCTCAATGTTTTCTTTCTTTTTTTTTTTAAAGTATTTAAACAAAATTGCCTGAAGGTGGCCATGGATACCTAAATTAACTTTAAAAAAATTCATCAAGAGAGTGGTTTTCAAACATGGCTGATAATATGTCCTCCAAGGTTTTTGTTGTTGCTGTGTCTCAGACAAGGCTCCTCTCCCTTATCTGAATCCAGGTATGCATTTTGTTCCTAGTGAGATAAATATACTTTTTGGCTCTATCACACAAAGTTATGAAATTTATCGCAAATGGAAGGTGCTGTAGGAAGGCAAGTATTAGTCCACAGACAACATAACTTTGGACACTTACATTCTCGTATTGCTAGTTTTGTTCACTATGACAGACTTTCCACTCTGATCAACATTGTGGTCTAATCCAAAGTAGGCAGCCACTCTGTGTAACAGCATCCTGTGGTAAGATGTCATTGGGGGAAACTTCTTACGTGGGGACCTGAAGGAAGAGAACAGCTAATTTACTAAGTCAAGGAGAATTATAAAGACAATTTCTTTTCTTGTTAAATGTCAGAACTTACTCATTATTACCAATGAAATCTAAAATTTCTTGTTCCAATTTCAGCAGCATCATTCTGTCCCTGAAAGAAAACATGGAGACTCTTACATGTAAAACTTAGCAATGAAGTAATCATAAATGTCAACAGGTTATGAAATTTACATAGCTTATTTCTCCCTAAAAACAACACACTCAAGAGATATCACAAGCTTGATGCTATAAATATAAAAGCTTCCTAAAAAAGGAAAAGTTAAGAGAATGAAACATGACTTTTTTTTCTAGTAACTTTTTATGTGGACATACATTAAAGTGGACAGGACAGTGTACATCCTAAGAGCTCAACTATGTTACCTCAGAAATAGTGCTCTAAAGAACATGAGATGCTATTGATAGTAACAAATACTCCTAAGGCAATCCAATATTCTTAATCCTCATTCTCTAAGTTGCTATTATGTATTTTTAAGATTTTGAGAAAACATCTTAGACAATCAAAACGAAGCAAAGACATTCACCATCTAAATGAATCAGTACTCCATTAAGTATCTACATGTGTTCCTTTGGATGGCTAGCAATCTAGTCAGGGAAGTGAGGCTGTAACAAGTCAATGGAATCATTCCTCCTGGGTCTTTTGGTTTTTTTGTTGTTGTTTTGGAGACAGGGTTTTTCTCTGTGTAACAGCCCTGGTTGTCCTGGACCTCACTCAGTTAACCAGGCAGGCCTTAAACTCACTGAGATCCATCTGCCTCTGCCTGCTGGGATTAAAGGTATGTACCCACCATGGCCTGGCTCCTCTTGGTTCATAAACACTGAAAATATGGCTCTAGGGTTTTCCTCTACTCACTGCAGATTCATGTTCACGTGGGAAACAAAAGACAATGCCTCACAGAAACTTAGTTAGAAACAGCTTTACAGATTGTCAAGATTTTAAATTCAAGAAAGCAAGGCCCAAGGAGTTCTCTAAAATAAACACTACAGAGAAGAACCTTCTAAAATTTAACACAAGAGCTGATAGCTTCTTCTTGGGTCATTTAAAAGTCCGTGCATCAATACTGAGTTTGATCCTCCCCATGTACTGCAAAACAAATCCCATCAAACTGAATAATAAATACCTTTTATTCATTTATTTAACAAAAAGTTAACGTATACATTTATAATTTGTACAAAAAAGAGAAAACTATGCTTACAATATTTCAACAATTTCAAACCCAAATTAAAAAAAAAAGTACATTTCAATGCAAATTCTAGTAACATTCAATTTTGCCCTCTGACCTGATTCTTTTTGCTATTCCTCATCTTAATAAATGGTACCACCTTCTATTTACTGTGGTAGGACAGAATGAGAACTTTAGATTGGTTACATCCTATGTGTCTGTGTGATGGGGAAGCATCAGAAAGAGTATGTATACTTGCTCTTGTGAGCATGCCCATATATATGCGCACCCACAGATTTCAAGCTGGCTTGTCATTCTTGATGACTCGACTGTTTTTCTCTTCTCTTCTCCCCCCCCCTCCCTCTTTGTTTTTTTTAAAGACAGGGTCTTTCACTAAACCCGAAGTTCAGATTTGTTAGACTGACTGGCTTGTGGGCCCCTAAGATTATCCGGTCTCCACCTCCCAGCACTGGGACTACAGGTATGCCCAGCTTTCTTTCTTTTATTTAAAAAAAAAAAAAAGATTTTATGCCAGACACGATGGCACACACCTATAATCAAAGCACTCTGGAGGCAGGGGCAGGAGGATCTCTGTGAGTTCCTTGACAAACAAGGATACACAGAGAAACCCTGTCTTGTAAACAACAACAACAAAAAGATTTTATTTGTATATATGTGTATGTATGAATGCAAGTCTGTGGAGGTTCTTGGAAGCCAGAAGGTGTAGTGAATTCCCTGGGGCTGGTGACAGTAAGCAGCCCAGTGAGGCTTGGGAACCAAATTCTTGTTCCACCAATTGCTCCTAACCAAGCTAACATCTCTGCAGCCCCTAAAGCTTGGTTTTTGACATGAGTGCTGGGATCCAATGTAGGTGATCATGTTTGTGTGGCAAATACTTTACCTACTGAGCAATCTCTCTACTCCCACTTTTTCCTACTGACTTTTCCCCTCTTCTTTTAAAAGACGAGATCTTACTGACTTGTCCAGGCTGGACTTGAATTCAAGCTGAGATCCAGAAAGTTCCTGAATTTGTGATTTCCTGCCTCAGCCCTGCCTTGAGTAGCTGGTATTGCAAACCTGTATCATTTAGGCCCAAATTATTTTCTTGGTGTTTTGTTTTTAAAGATAGTCTTATTATGTAATCCTGCCTACTTCAAATTTAAGTCTCTTACTTCAGCCTCCTGAATTCTCAGATTACAGGTACACATCACTGCATCCCACACCATACTCAATATAATTCTCCTAGTGAGTTAATTATTGCTGCAAATGTTATTTGCTTTCTTTGGGTCAACTGCCACACTCCTGTGTCCTAGCAATCAGGATTTCAATATTTTCCTTGTTCTGGTCTAACCTGTTCTATGTGCAGCATGCATAATAATAGTCTTGTAAGAATACAAGTAACAACAGCATTCCTTTGGTTTAATCTGTGAGAGGTTCCCATTGCTCCTAGAATTCAAATTCTGCAATATTCCTACAAGATAGACATGAGCTAGGCTTCATTTCCAGACGAACTCACAAAATTCTTATTATTGTGGACTACTCCTGTTCTACCCCATTTCTTAAGGACCTCTTATACTACCTTGTTCCTTCAGCTGTTTGCGCAAACACCCTTTTATAATCTCTTAAAACTTTTGTATTTTAAAAACATGCATCATAGTTATTATATAAATATATGGATTGTATATAATATACAGGTTCTAGACAAATTATGTTTTGCATGAGGTAAAACTATTTCATAAAGTCCTTACAAAATCTTCTTCCATTAAATTTGGTGAGCTAGAGAGGACTTTTTCTTCCATAGAATCTCCCCCATGAAACAGACTTCTGATCAACTGTTAGGTCTTCTTTTTACTTTTAGACTTACTGACTTGATCTGATGCGAGTGTTTTGCCTGCATGTGTGTCTTATGCACCACGTGTGTGCCTGGTGCCTGTGGAGGACAGAAGTCATCGGTGTGAACCAGGAGGTAGGGAAGTCTGTTCTTAAGCACTGAGCCATTGCTTCAGCCCCGAAGATCATCTTTTTCATCTCAACTTTTGGGGTCAAATTACTTTGAGGTGATATAACTTTCAGTAATCTTTCCATTTTTATAAACTGTCTTACTAAAGATAGAAACTAAGAAGCAGCAGTTTATTTAAAAGAATGAGTAGTACACTTAAATTGGTTTTCTATATATGAAATAAGATATTTCAAATGTTCTTTGGGTTGAATGTGCTGCAATTAGAGAAAAAACATCTAATAATTTTATAAGCCACCGATAGAAAGTCAGGCTTTTCTTACCTAAAATGGTAGCCTATGGATTGTAGTTAGATTAAACTAACTTGCCCCACTGTTAGGAGGATGTACTAGAGACATAAGAAGCAATTTTTCCTAAGGTCTTAATTTTACATATTTGGCTTTTTATTCACTGTAGTAGTTCAAGATCATAAATTTTCAAATTGATAAAGTTATAAGCATTTTGATAATAGACATAAGCTAAAAAGTAAACTACTACATGCTATCATTAAACCTATAAAAACAAGGATGTCAAACAAAATGACCAAAAAAACTACTTAAAGTTAAATAAAGGAGCAATAATATGTGAGTTTCCAGTGTCCTAGTCATTGGGATAGCCCTAACTTTAAAGGCAACATGGCAAATTCACCAAATAGAAAACAAAAATGCTCCTCAGGTGACCTCCCACTAAATGATTCGTGCACCTGGTCAAACTTCTGCATCTTGTGACAAATAGAGTGATGTAACATTACTCCAATCAAAGCAATTTTTAGGAGTACTTTATAAAAACACAAAACTAAATGTGAGCAAACCCAAATTACTTTTTAAAAAAAATATTTCTTACCAAGAGTAATCCATTAATCTTGCTTCTTCCTCCATTAGTTTACACACTATAGCTACCTGTAATACTTTCCTACTTATTAAACTCAAACATGGGGGGCTGGGTAGATGGTTCAGGAGTTAAGAGCACTGGCTGCTCTTCTACAGCACTCAGGTTCAACTCCCAGTACCCACATGGCAGCTCACAACTGTCTGTAACTCCAGTTCCAGGGGATCTGACACCCTCATGTAGAAATACATGTAGGCAAAACACCAATACATGTGAAATTAAAAAAAATAAATAAATAAACTCAAACGTGGCTATAAAACCAACACTGTGTAAAGTTATGGCAGTAAATGTTAACTCTGTCAAACACACTTTTTCACGTTCCTTGCTTCAAGTGTGTAATGAGTAGCTAGTGAGGTCATGGAAAACATTTCTTGCCAACAGAAATTTTATTTTATTTTTTTAAAGATTTATTTATTTATCATGTATACAGCATGTATGACTGCAGGCCAGAAGAGGGCACCAGATCTCATTACAGATGGTTGTGAGCCACCATGTGATTGCTGGGAATTGAACTCAGGACCTCTGGAAGAGCAGTCAGTGCTCTTAACCTCTGAGCCATCTCTGCAGTCCAACCAACAGAAATTTTAGATACTTCATTCTTTACCAGTTTAAATAAAGTTTAATAGTCTGAGAATTAAATGAGAGGATTTAATGATGGAAAGGAAAGAAACTGAAGGGCTGGGGTTATAGCTCAGCTTAGTGTGCATGAGGCCCAAAGTTCAATTCCCAGAACAGTTAAAAATAAAAATAAAAATATAGTGCTAGTCTAACAGCTCAGCAGGTTAAAGTAAAGAGCTTGCTGCCAAGCCTAAGGACCTGGTTGGATCCATGTGGTGGAAGGAGAGAACCAACTTGGACAAGCTGTTCTGTGACCCACACATAGCCACAATGTAATGCACACCCCCCATACACACACCAAATAAATAATAAATAGGTAAATAAATGCAGTAATAGAAAAATATGTTTAGCATTTACTAGAATTCTCTAGGACATACTCAATCATGAAACCTTTAATGGAAATCTGCTGTACTTAATTGTGTATCAAGTATTAATAATCGTCTGCTTCATTTGAGAGTTTAGGCGTTTAGCAAAAAATTAAATCCCTACAAACACAATGACATTAGTAGTAACTTATATCAGGCATTAAATGAAATATCCCCATTCGTTAGCTTAAATAAAACTGCATATACAGAAGAGGTAAAGCTGCAATATGGGTGAGCACTGAAAACTATACTAAATGAACACCATGTATTTGATAAGTTGATTCAAATGATGGTCCAGAAGGGGAAAAATATAGGAACAGAAAACACATTAGAAATTCAGGGGTAATCTATTAATTTTACTATTAGCACAGTGACAGATAAAGGGTGTTCTTTTTTTTTTTTAAGAGAAGAAAAAGCTCTAAAATCTTTGATAGCTACAAACACCTGTGAATATACCAAAAGCCTTAAACCACACATTAAAAAGGTCAAACAGATAATTTAAAAAGCTGTTATATTTGTAAACAAAAATAGAATCACATAATAGAAAATGTCCCTGGGTTTTGTTTGGTTGTTCCTCAGACTAGCTGTGTCTATCCTATCTTCCCATTTATTCCTGCATCCACTCAGTTCTGCAGGACAAAAGTGTTAAGGTAGCCAGCAGCTTTCTACTTTCCCATTCTAATGGGATATTTCAGGTACATCTATTTATCTCTTAGTTGTTTTATCTTCTGTGAAACTGTTGTCTTAGTGTAGAAGAAACTCAAAATAATAGAATTAATATAATAAAGGATTTCCTAATAGACTTCCTTAGGAGACATTAAATCACACAAAGCAGAATTTAGCTAAGAGAACACATCCCTCCAAACACCCCGAAATTTATAATGGCAGGATATAGACAATTGTTCCCAGGACTGACTAGCCATGAGACCCATCCTCAATGAGCATGCCTCTAACAGTGGTTCTCAACTTGTGGGTTGTGACCCCTTTGGGGTCGAATGACCCTTTTACAGGGGTCACATATCAGATATTTACATTATAATTCATAACAGTAGCAAAATTACAGTTATGAAGTAGCAACAAAATGATTTTTTGGTTGTGAGTGACCACAACATGAGGTTGCAGTATTAGGAAAGTTGAGAACCACTGGTCTAGGAGGAAGCTCGAGGGAGCAGCACAAAGGGCCTGCCATCAAGACCCCAGCTCTCTGGAGAAATACCTAAGTCTACCAGATGGGCAAGAAGACCCTGGGTAATAACTATTCAGAAAGGACAACACTGGTGTACTAAAGAAATAATTTTGGAAATATCTTTGCTATGTAAATCTCCCATCTAACTAGGCAGCCAGAATCATCTCTGTTTAAGCTGTTTAAAGTGTAATCTGGGGTTGGGACCTAAGAAATTTAAGGATGACAGTATATGTGAACTCTTAAGCCTCAGTTGTATATAAGTTAGCAAAATCTTCAAGGCGAGCTTCTTTTGGGCATTAGCCACAGCCAGACATAAGTTTTTTTTTCAGTAAAGAGTTTTATTTATATTAATCTCTAAGAGTGATTTCTCACTGGGAAGGCAGATTATTTCTATAACATTCTGGCTGACATCTAGGCCAAATATCCTCAGGATTCTTCTGCCAGCTTTTGAGATCAAGTCCTTCCCTTCATGTCTACCTGTTTTAAGATAATTTTGTCCTTATCATTTGTTTAAATACCTCTGGGTAAACTCATCCCTATTAAGCTTTATCTTTACTGAGACTTCACAATCTGTAACACAATGCTGACTCGTTCTCTTGATGACTGGAGCCTTTAAAGTGTCCATCCTGTTCTACTGTTGCCTGCCTCTTAACTTTCAGTTGTGAGACTGGCTATCAGCTCAGTCAGAAACATGGCATGCTAATCTCAGTAGCATTCCACATTCAAGTAATCATCAGTTCCTAACATGATTATTTCCTGAATACCTTTCAAACCTGCCTCCCCAGCTCTGCCCTCATACTAAGGATTAAAACTTGGGGCTCACGAATATTAGTCAAGTGTTCTATCACTGAGTTATATTCACAATTTTTCTCTATATTGAGATTTTAAGGCTTCCCAGCTAGCCTTGAACTTGTGATCTATGTGTCTCAGTCTCTAGGGTAGCTGAGACTGCAGGACTTTACTAGCAAGCCTAGTAGTACCTCTCTATTTGTTATGGTTTCCAGCCACTCTTTCTTTATGGTATTTTGTGACAAAGAAATCTCTCTAAGTACCCCAAAAAAGTATTCTTTAAAAATACCAATTTCGCCGGGCAGTGGTGGCGCATGCCTTTAATCCTAGCACTTAGAAGTTTGAGGCCAGCCTGGTCTACAGAGTGAGATCCAGGACAGGCACCCAAACTACACAGAGAACCCCTGTCTCAAAAAACAAAAACAAAACAAAAGAAACACCAGTCTCATTATACAGCATTCTTGTTCTATTTAAAATCCGGTAATTACTCAAGTTAGCATGCCATGCCCAGTAACTGTTAGTAATTCACACAACTGGCATTTCAAGGAGGACAGTTTTCATTGGTCACTGTTGCATTCACAGGTCTTTTTTTTTTTTTTTTTTTTTTTTTTTTTTTTTTTTTTTTGCTTTTTCGAGACAGGGTTTCTCTGTGTAGCTTTGCGCCTTTCCTGGAACTCGCTTTGGAGACCAGGCTGGCCTCGAACTCACAGAGATCCACCTGCCTCTGCCTCCCGAGTGCTGGGATTAAAGGCGTGCGCCACCACCGCCCGCATTCACAGGTCTTTTAAAACATCCCTGATGACCTATGGTTTTCAAAATCTGCAAGGACAGAAAAACAAACAAACAATAACAATAAAAAACATAGGTTGAGTCCTTTGCTGTTTGTTTATGCTTCATTTTGTATGGTGAGACAGGATTCCATATTGTAGCCAATGACCTGTAATCTGTAGAAACCCTCCTTTCTCACTCATACAAATGTCAACCATGCTGGGCAAGGATGGCACACGCCTTTAAGTCCAGCACTATGGAGGCAGAGGTAGGTGGATTTTTTTGAGTTCAAGGCCAACCAAGTTTACAGAGTTGAGCTCCAAGACAGCCAGGGCTATGTTTAGAAGAACAAAAATAAATAAAAAAGCAAGTATGAATGACAATACCCTGCTTGTCCTGTTGCGCGCGCACACACACACACACACACACACACACACACACACACACACACACACACGCACACACGCACACACGCACACACGCACACACACACACTCTCTCTCTCTCTCTCTAAGATTTTTATTTTGTGTGTGTGTGTGTGTGTGTGTATGATTGTGTGACTATATATCCTGTGTGGGTGCCCCCGGAGGTCAGAAGAAGATGCTAGATCTCCAGAAGCTGGAGTCACAGACAGTTGTGAGCTGCCTGATGTGGGTGGGTGTTGGGAACTGAACTTGAGTCCTCTGGAAGAGGAGCCAGTGCTCTTAACTGCTGAGCCAGTCCCTAGACCTTCCTTCTGTTTTTTACAGCCGCTCAATCTCCTTTACAATATTTATTATACTTTAATTAATTAGCATGTGTCTCTAGAAGAGACAGTAAATATCTTCCTCATATTTACATAAAATGTCAATAAGTTTCTTGTTCAGTGAACTAATGAATCTATCTTTCTACTGAGAGTACTAAGAAATAAAATTGAAACAAGAAAGAAAGAGTCATGCAGAACTGCTTGTCTTCTTGTTCATTTCAGACCTATGATCCTTCAGTCTCATCACTGAAGTAAGACCACTCTTTAAAAATTATTTTCTTTGAGATTGCAATATAATTACATCATTTCCTTCTCCCCTGTCCTCCATCCAAACCTTCCTATATACCCTTCTTTGTTTTCTTTCAAATTCATAGCAAAAGAGACCATTTTTAATTTTGGTGGATGTCCTTCAGGAGCTAAGTACAAAACTGAAAATCAAGTTGAGAAGTAGACAAAGCAAATTTGATGAGAGCTACAGTCAACAATCACAACTGAACAATGTCCCAGAGAGACAAAAGGCACTACTCCCATCACCTCCCAGGCGCTCCTTCCTGCTGACACTGCCTCTCATCTTTGTTCCACTGGTACATAACACCACACTGCTAAGCTAATAACCGGAGAAAAGGTTCTCAACCTTGGCATCTTTTACCCCATGAAAGTGCTGATGAGGTGCATTGTGGGTCCTTAAAGGTCCCTGCCAGGAAGTTTAAAAGTAATCACCTCCTATGCTAGGCAAAATGGATTTCCCAATTCAAATGTTGACTCAAATGAGCAGTGTAAAAAGCTTTTGATTGGAAGTTTATAATCTAAACAAGAAAGAACAAGATTTACTCAAAATGAGTTGCGTATACAGAGTTCTTACTTGGATAGAAGATGTTACGGAAAGACACTCATGATTAAATCTCTCTCAAGCACAATTCAGAGTCTAAATATATTGGTGACCTTGTATTTCTGAAAATTCCTAAAGAATAGGAATGATTTGCACATTATTATAACATGCATAATGCAAAGATATTTATACATCTGCATTTAGTAGACCAACATCTTATTCCTAAGAAACTAAAATGTTTCTGTTATATTCCATAGAGCTACAATCTTATCCTAATATTTGAACTCAATAATGAAAACATATATAACAAGGTTATGGTACTCTAGAAACAATGTAAACCTTATAAATTTAATTTTTACCTGGGATTGTTTTTTAATGTATTTACTAAAAATTCATGTAGATCTATGCCAGTTGAATCAGTGTATTCTTGACTGGAATCTAAAAAACAACAACACAAAAACCCAGTATAAAGTTGTTTACCACAAATCCCTTTCCCTTTTGTACATTATGTCTATCTTAAGTAAAATGAGATGCCCATGAAGAAAAAAAAAATGACGAAGTAGGAAAAAGAAATTTATGATAAAGGCAGATGACCACTATATTTATGACATGGGCTGATATAACTTCATGAACATACACATTCTTAAACTTAATGTCAGACTAAATTTATGCGGATCTTTAATGATCCTCATGTACTCATATTCAAACGTTAGTTAGGTGAAAAACTGAATGATTTTGATAATGATTTCTATCTGTAGCAAATTTAAAGAGCTTAATTCACTTGAATGTATATAAGTAGAAACTAATTTGGAAGAATTTTAGTTCTAAAATTACTTACTTAAGATTCTTGAAATTCAGTGCCAAAGGCCTGCTTTAAAAAAATTTCCCAAATATTCATGTGTATTTAATCCCTTAAATGTAATATCCTGGTAATATTGATCAACATAACAGCATTTATAAACTAGTAAGAACATTTTTATTGTACTGCAGTACTCAATGATCCTTAAAACTTTTTATGAAGATAAACATTCTGGGGTTTCCAACAATATTCTTAATATGACACCAGTTCTTTGTACTGAACAATGTAACACAAACTATGATTCTGGCATTTGAACATGAGTGAGACTGGAAAGGGACTTTGATGACCATTCTTCTTAGTAACTGAGATTTATGTTACAATTTTTGGTTTGAGAATCTTAACATACATACCCATGACATACCAGATGAGCAAATATTACATCATCCCTCTGGTCTGCTATGCCATTTTCAATATAGATATGTGACATGTGTTATTCAAGGGGTAAAGAATTATTGATAATGAAACTAAACTTTTATCTAAAAAAAAAAGAATAAATTACTAACCTCTTGATAACATTTTTCTGGGCAACTTATCACTGGCTTTTTCTTTATCTGTTTCATCTTTTGAAGGCTTTTCCTCTTTTTCAAATGATTGTGTTAACTGGATTTGAATTTTTTCCTGTTGGAAGGAAAAATTAGTTATTTCATGAAAATATAAACTAATTCAATATTAAGTATTGGCATTTCCTGAGTAACTCAAAACTGTATGAAGGACAAAAAAGACAAGAAATTTTCATTTTATCCAATTGAAACTTCTAAATTAGCAATCAATTTAAGCCAGGTGTGGTGGCATGGGGCCTTTAATACAGCACTCACAGGCAGGGACAGGCGAATCTATGAATACCATGAATTCGAGGTCAGCTTGGTCGACATAGTGAAACCCCATCTCAAGATAAACAAACAGAAAAGAAACTTAAACAGTGTCTTGAGAAAAAAGGTGAAAACAGTTTGTTCAGTCAGGTATGGTGATGCTCGCCTTTAATCCCAGCATTCAGGAAGCAGAGGCAGGTGGATCTCTGAATTTGAGATCAGTCTGGTCTACAGAGTGAATTCCAATTCAGCCAGGAACATAGTAAGGTGCTGTCTCAAAACCAAAACCAAAACTACACCTAATATGTTCATCTGAATGTATCCATTAAAGCAGACCTTTAAAATTGTTCTGGAGAAAATACATGTTTATTTACTAAACACCGTAGAGATCAGAACTCAGGTCTTCTTGACCTATGGTTCCAGTGGAGATGCTCACCACAATTATCAACCATGACAAGAGAAACGTGTTAATATCAGGAAAATAATTAACAAAATTTTTGAAATAGTGTCTAATGTATCCTAGGTTTGCTATACAGAGGAGAATGACCCTGAATGTCTAATCTTGCCTCCAACTCCCAAGTGCTGGGATTACAAGTGTGTCTCATCTGATTCATGTGTTACTAGGGATGGAACCCAGGGTTTTGTGCATGCTACAAGCACTCTACCAACTGAGCTACATCCCTAGCCCAAATTTAATTTTTTGAGTATCCCATATAAGCACACTCTCTTTCTCTTACAAGACAAAATGTAAGCAGAAAAGTTTTCAAAATCACGGCACCTATTTTCTGACTTGAGATTTATGTATCACTGTGCCTCCTTTAATCACTACACAGTTATTTTAGAAAGATATCAAATAAGATTATGTGTCTTCCTGAAACATGTAACAACAATAAAGCAGCCATACTGTTAAAGACCAAATGGAGAATAATCTTATATTGAAAATAATGTCATTAAAGCATTTTTAGAGCCAGCAGAGATTACCAGGAAATCAATTTATATACCCTGAAAGGCAAAGATTATGTTGAGCTATGTTTATTCAGGTAACATTACAAGAAATATACAACTATTTGGGTCAGGCTATTTCAACTAAAGGTAAAAGTGTGGAATAGTCTTAAAGACTAAATTATACTTTTGTTCATTACTTAACTTTTCTGGATAGTAGTAGCAGAAGTGGTCAGTAACAAAGAGGATACAAACATCAGGATTCTCAAACTTATTGCCAGCAGAATTTCTCTTAAACTTCCTCTCCATCACACACAAAATGATTTTCCAAACAAGTGCTATCAGAATTTCGGTTATATACATAAAACAGTAAGATAATTAGATACTGTTTTCTTTTTCATTGTTTCTTCCAAATTTCTTGTTCAAATTTCTGAGGCTGGGGATACTGCTCAGTGACAGAATCATGCTCAGAACATACAGTCAACACCATGCATTGGAAGTGTCTACCAGGATGACCAACTGCTGTTTTCTGCCTTCTCTGTCTTGCTTATCAAACACAGTATGTCATATTTGGGACTCTGATTTATTTCTAAACTTGTTCTGTTTCTATTTTTCCCACAGTTTTCAGATATTTGTACATGGCTATAGAATTAATTTTTAGAACAACATTTAGGAGTTTTCCTTCTTTGAAGCTTCTGACTACTATCATTGGACAGTCCAATGAATTGTATGTAGGAGAAAAGACTCCACACTGAACTCTTAGGCCCTGACTAAAAGGTGCTTCCAATGACTAGCAGATTTCACTTCTAAATTATTTCCTCTGAGTCATAGATATTAATTTATAGATATTAAATTACTTAATCAAGACAAACTATATTTTACAACTCTAGTAGAGAAGGCTGGTTTCTTGTCATCAGCTGATCCTGTTTTCAGGTACTTGCATAAAGAAAACCCATTCTGAATGCTGAAGGTGGCAATGTAAATAAACTCTTCTAACTATAAATAATAGGAACATGTACACAGAAAGCTGTAATTTCTTTACTCTTTACTATGGCATTCATAATATCTGTGATTAAGGTTATTTCCCCATTATAAACTCTCACCACACATGAATGAAATCTCTCTTATAACTGCTTCTCAATCTTTTTTATAATGTTTTATGCCATATTAATTCACCAAAAATTAACATACTATGAAGGGAAATTGTTGGAAATTGTATCAAGGATGAGAAAAGATGGCAGAACACGTATTTTCTAGGTCCCTTGCAGGTGCATTTTAGTCAACTTAAAACATGAAAAAAAGGTTTCATATATATATTAAAGAGAGGCAATAAGAGATTATTAACCAAATGAAAAAAATTATGTTTAAGAGAAACATAGTAAGTGGAATAACTGAATTCTGACATCTTATACGGACAGTGTAACTTTTTAAAATGTCATACACAATCTGTGATCAATATATATCCTAAGAGCTGACATATATCCTATAAGTATTTTTCAGAGGAATTTTTACTACATAGGTTTCTGTAGTATTTTAAGACAAGACCCAATGCCCCCAACATTTTTCACATAAGGTAAAATAAAAAGGAAATTAAAAAAAAAATGATCACAATAGTTTTTCTCAGAAGGTACAAACTTCTCTGTATCAATATACTCTTGAATGGCCACTCCTTCCTATTTCCTCTAACTTCCTGGATCATTAATGCCACGATGCTAAGATAGCACAGCACTTTGTCAACAGAGTGAGGAAAGGAACTTTCAAAACACACTCCATGAACAACCATATTCTTTAATCTTACTTATAAAAGAAATTGCCAAGCGGGGCAGTGGTGGCACACACCTTTAATCAAGGCAGATCTCTTGAGTTTGAGACCAGCCTGGTGTACAGAACAAGTTCCAAGACAGCCAGGGCTGTTACACAGAGAAACTGTCTTGAAAAAAAACAAAAACAAGCCGGGCGGTGGTGGCGCACGCCTTTAATCCCAGCACTTGGGAGGCAGAGCCAGGCGGATCTCTGTGAGTTCGAGGCCAGCCTGGGCTACCAAGTGAGTTTCAGGAAAGGCACAAAGCTACAGAGAAACCCTGTCTCGAAAAAACCAAAAAAAAAAAAAAAAGAAAAAAGAAAAAAAAACAAAAACAAAATATGAAATTCCTTTAAAATTTTTGTTCCATTTATTTTTAGGTGTTTTGCATGTGCATCTCTGCATCCCATGCATGCCTAGTGCCATGGAGAACAGAAGAGGTGTCACATCCCTTGAAACTGGAGTTAAAGATGGTTTTGAGCTTCATGTGGGTGCTGGGAATTAAATCTGGGTTCCCTTACTGGAACTGCTAGGCCATCTTTCCAGCCCATAAGAGAACTTTTAAAAATTGCTATTTCAAAGAACAATTTTATTGGTTTTTTTTCCCTTTCAGACTATGTCATAACTCACTAGCTTTACTAACAACCAGCCATGTAATGTTTAATATGAAGCAACCACATTCTGTAAAACAAAGGCAATCACATTCTATAAAACAAAGTGCCCAAAGGGTTAAGCTTAAAAAGATTCTAAGCCGAGCAGTGGTGGCACACACTTTTAATCCCAGCACTTGGGAGGCAGAGGCAGGCGGATCTCTGTGAGTTCGAGGCCAGCCTGGGCTACCAAGTGAGTTCCAGGAAGAGGCGCAAAGCTACACAGAGAAACCCTGTCTCGAAAAACCAAAAAAAAAAAAAATTCTAAAGGTAACTATACCCAGTAAGATATTTTGACATTACTTCTGACTTTGCTAGGAAAATGTTATTGCTAAATGCATTCAATCAAATACATACATATGTTTATTTTATATAGCTCCAATGAAAAAGAATTTAATTTTTCTTGCATCTTAGAAATAAAATATAGTGATTTGTAAAAAGTAAGACACATTATATGCATGTCACAACTAACTTTAGTATGTACTTGTCTCTTCAAGATCATCACTTAAACCATGGGAAAGCAGAAAAGGTTTCCTTGAATCAACAAATGTACAACTGATATTTGCTTCAAAAACATTTGAGACAAAAGTTCTTTTGAGACAGGGATCACTGTTTACCCCTAGGTGGCCTGAACTTGCTATATAGACCAGGACAGCCTACTCAAAGAGATCCACCTGTCTCTGCCTCTGGTGCTAGAATTAAAGGTGTATCCCACCACTCCTACATGACATTTCAAATTTTAAAATAGATGTACAATATGTCATTTAAAATAGATGTACAATATTTAAAAAAAAATGTTTCTTAAATAAGTACTAGTAGTCTTGCTTCTTAGAAACTTAAAGCTGCCTAAACCCTCTTATGAAGCAGCAGCCCCCACCAGCAGTCCTAGTTATCCCACTGATAATCATCAGCAGAATTGAAAGCACTATTCAGACAGCACCAAAGACAACTTGCAGTTATGACTAACATAAGAAAAACCAGAGCCTTAAAAACGATATAGGCAGTTCCCAGAGATGCAACAAGAAGAATACAACAAACTCCCAAAACCCAAAATTAAAAGAGGAATTATATCATAATTATAATCACTGAAAGTACTTTAATAGTGAATACTTTTGAACAATAACTTACAACTTTCCTTGTCCTACTTTGTTTGAGACAGGGTTCCTCTGTGTAACTCTGGCTATCCTGGAACTCGCTCTGTAGACCAGGCTGGCCCCTACCTCACAGAGATCCGAAAGGCATGTGCCACTACCGCCAGCTAATTTATAACTTCCTTAAAGTCACATTCCTGGGTAATCATATAATCTCAAAAGTTTTCCCAAAAGAAGAATCTCTATTGTAAGCCTCAGACTGAAGTAGAGTTTTCCTAACTCATCTGGATTTTAACAAGTATTATCAAATCAGTTTTATTTACCAGAAATGAAAGAAAGAATACATTCACACTCAACTTTCATTGACTCATATCAAAGACTGTCTCCAGTTCCACCATGTCTTCAAGTAATTTTTGTTTTGCTTTGTTGTTGTTTACCTGGGTCTCCTGTGATATCTCTGCTGCAGGGAGTGGTGGAGATTCTTCACACACTGCAAGGCTCCGAACTAGCTTTAACTTTGAGCTTGACTAAAGAGAAGTATTTAAAATTAACACTACATTTCATAAATTAGGGCATATTCAAAAGCCCCCTAGAGAGTGTCTAAATTTCTTTTTAGTTTCCACCACGAATAAAAAAGTAGATGAAATGTGTAAGTTAGATATATCATTGAATAGCACTAAAACCCCTTGAAAGTGAAAATAAACAATTTTAGTTTTAAAAATTATAGAAATAGCAAGAATGGGGATAATTCCAATTTCAAATCCAACAAATGGTGAGAAAGTAATTTTTCTCTATAGTTAAAAAACAACAACAACAACAAAAACCCCCGCCCAGGATAATTAAAAGCAATGCACAAAAGCGACTAGGCAAGACAAAAAACCCAAATAAAACAAAAGAAGCTTTCTGCCCCAAACAAAAGATGAGAAAACTAAACTGAATGTAGTGCTGTATGAAAACAAGAATTCATCAAGCATGAAGGAAGGCCTTGGCATGCCAGCACACCAAATAGTTACTATACCTTAGACCTTTTTCCTGTCTGTCCAAATGACTGCGGGGGCCGCTGAATATATAATAAGAGAGATTTTATTAAATTTCACACTCAAACAGAAAATTTGCTTCTTAATTCATACACCTAAACCTCAGAGTTTGCTAAACAAGGAAATCAAAGATGGTTCAGAGAAAGAGTATTGATTCCTCCAGACACACACTGGGAGAAGTTACTAAACCCCTCTGTGGATTGGCATTTTCTTTAAATCAGCAAATTTCTGTATTAAATGAACACAATATGGAACTCTGAAGGTGACTTTTTCATAGCAAAATAAAGTACGTTTCTTCAGTATTTTATAACAACATTTTCACCAATGTTGGGGGAAGTGGACATACCAAATCACTCAGCAATTTCAATTAGCTGACGTCAGGGAAGTTTCAAGCGCACTATGGAAACATCTGAATAGTACAAAGACTCAGAGTCTATACTGCTTTCACCTCTCCTCTGCTGAGCCTCTTCAGTAAAACGTAAAGGACACACCACCAGATTGAGTAACGAAAGCTACTCACTAGGTCTCGGGGAAGGCAATGCCATGGTAGACATGTGAGAAAGACGGACGGCAGACTTCCAATAAAGGTGTTTAGCACAACCGTCAGATCACTAGTCACACTACCAGAGGACTCACAAAAGCAACTAGCTGTAGCCTGTGCTTGAGCCTACAGTGCTAGTAACTCAGACAGACTTTAAACTCTTTCCTTCTCTTCCTTCTTATCTATCATTTCAAATCCAGCTCCTCATAGGGCAGGGACCAGGCATCTATTCTCATTAGTAGTAGGGAGCCAATTTGGCATCAAACACAATACACATTCAAGCTAATCCTCAGGCTACTAAGCTTCACATTTTAAGAAATGGAGAGAGACATTATGTATACTAACATCCCAAAAGACTTATGTATGAGGTCAACAGAAACAAAGGCCAGAGTACAAAAATGTCAAAATCTCTACTTTGGATCTTAAGGCCTTCAAAGATTAAAACACTGTCTTCTTACAATTCTGACTCTAGATCACCAAGTTAACAATAAAATCTAAGACACAGAAAGCCAGGTACAAAAAAAGGAAGGAAGGAAGGAAGAAGAGAACTATTGCTTATGGAGGGAAATGGTCTGACTACGTTTGCACAGGGGAGTGCTGCCAAAGAGGACTCCTTGCATGTTGGTGGATTAGTTTCAACTTGCTCTCCACTTCCCCTTGGCCAAGTGGGCTTTTCACTCTCCGTCAGTCATATCTAAAACATGGAAATAAAGAAGACACAATTCCTGACTGCTCTTAAGGTCTCATAGTCCAGAATCAGTTACAAATTCGTCCAACTGAACCTCAGAGCTTCCGAACCGTAGTCCAGTAACCTCACATTCCAGCTGCATACGTATGTGACAGATTACATTCAGATACGGGAGACAGAATTCCAAAGACATTACCCAAGAATGATTCCCCATCCTTGTTCTATTTAATGAAACACAAAGCTGGGCTCTGCTGTGAAGGGCTTTTACAGAAGTAGCTTATCTCCTAGACAGTTGACCCTAAGATACAGATTTAAAACTGGAGTAAGTCTGACCCATCAATGAGCCTCTTAAAAGCTGAGTTTTCTTTGGTTGAGTCAAGTCAAAGAGATTCAAAGGATTCAAATGCACTGATAAAAGAAGATAAAAAGGCTACCCAGGAAACATGGACCTTGTATCAACTTTGGAACTGAGGTCTGCTGAAAAGGAATGCACCTTGATGCCTATTCTTTCCAAGCTCTTCCAAAGAGGATCATGGTGGTTAACCCTCTTGATTTTGGCTTTGTTAAACCTTAAGCAGAAAACCCAAGTAAGTCTACTGTAAGCGCCTAAGGAGGAGTCATTGCAACTCTCTAAGTTAGGTTGATCTGTTATGCAGCAAGAGGAAAGAAAGATATCAATATATAAATAAAGTGCTAGAGTGGCATTATTATATCAAATTACTTATTTCTTTTCATTTCAAATAGAAGATATATACAATATAATATATACTAGAAAATCTGCCACATTTACCAGCACACAGCACAGAGAAGAGAAAATGATTTCTGCTTATAAAAGTAGATGTCCTTCATTTATTTATTTTTATTCTGTTGAGAGTTTGGCAGCCAGACTTGGTTTTAAATACGAATTCTTCCAGTTTGATTTACAATCATTTTTTTTAAAGTGGATTTTATTTATTTGGAGCACTTGTTTTACCTTTAGCAGAACCTTATTGACAGTAAAAATGTAGCAACTCTTTTAAGTCCCTTACTCATAGTAAGAAATACTAAGTGAATTAGAATTTAGGCCAAAAGACAAACTCCAATTTATTTTATTGAACATAAAAACAGGTTATAATTCAAAAGTCCAGGGTTATTTGAAACTAGAAAATATTTTCTCTGCAGAAAATAGTAAAAATGATAACATTTCCCAATAAGCCCCTTTAAACCAAGTAATGACTGAATTATACATATAAATATTGATTAGATCTTGGGATACAGAAGAAACCTATCTTCATCTGTTCAGAGAGCTAATGTTTTACTTAAGTTGTGAGATTCCTATTCATCTTCCCCTTCACGGGACAAACCCTAATTTATATAGTTTATCCTGTTTGTACCCAAGAGCAGACAGAAACTAGGCGAACAAAAAGGTGCAGAATATAGAACATTCTTGAAGGACTCTGAGTTTTCAACTGATAAACACACTGGCAAGAGACATCAGCTACTAGAGTTTGGAGATAAACTGAGAAAGAGCCAAGTAACCTTCATGTGTATATTGTGTGCTAGCATCAACTAACTGCCAATCCAATATCACTCAATTGAGATGAAATTCAACTTTTTTCATGAAGGGACCTAGGTTCAGTCCTCAGCTCTGGAAAAAAAAAAAGAGAGAGAGAGTTCAAGAAAAGGAGATGGAGAGAGGCAAGAGAGAGGGAACAAAGCAAGAGAGAGGGGGCAAAGAGAGAAGGAGAGAAAGACAAAGGAACATATATAGCTGAGATAGTAGCGTTGAAATGGAATGAGAAGCCAGAGAAGTAAAATCCAGGAGCTGAAAAGAGCCAGGATGCCAGCATGGACTCTGTTAAAAGGCACTTGTGACACTGAGAGACCCTGAGAGCCAGCCTGTGCTTTGGTATGTTAACAGTTTCTTTTGGACCTGACATGGCAAATGTACTTTGCATTTGTTTCATCAGTTAAGAAATCTGTTGCCTATTCTACCACTCTCAGGGATGCCCTGATGTGTTTTGCTTTTTCTTTTCCCTGAAAAAGAATGAGCCTAGGGGGCTGGAGAGATGGCTTAGAGGTTAAGAGCACCGACTGATCTTCCAGAGTTCCTGAGTTCAATTCCCAGCACCCACATGGTGGCTCACAACCATCTGTAATGAGATCTGGCACCCTCTCCTGTATACATAATAAATAAATAAATAAGTCTAAAAAAAAAACTATCAATGGAAAATTCATAACATCTTTCACTTAAAAAAAAAAAAAGAAAAGGATTAGCCTATGCTAGATTTAAACTTCAAATGTAGCCAAGATGACCTGGAACACCACATCCTCCTACTTTGGATTTCTGACCATGTCTGGCTTCTGTTCTCTCAAACCCTTTGAAAGAAAGCATTGCAAGTAATTCAGAGAAGCACAATGTCAGAGTCACATCAAATGGTTTACTACAGAAACAAACTGAACTAACTGCCTAGTGTAATTGATACTATATGTGGAGAAAAAAAAAACATACACATCAGCTAAAATTATACACCCTGAAAACAGGCCTATTATAGTATGCTACTGAACTATAGTTATGCCACCTCATGAAAGAATTCCTGAAAATACTTCAGTGCTAAAACTATCTTGGATAAAACTGGTCTCTGGACCAGCCCTAAACTCCTATACAACGAGCCCTAAGCTAAAGGTTAACTGCCTATCCATTTAACTGCTATCTTGATGGTTCTGTAACAATGCTTACTTGTTACAGATATCCAGAGCTGTCTTTCTGTACACGTCACAATTGCCTTTAAAAACTCAAACCAAGTGGAGGTCAGGCTCCTTCCCACTAATCTGCTTGGGACAGTCCCATTAGCTGTTGACTTATTCGGGGCTCTAAGTTTTTCTCTTCAGGTACCATAACACTATGTGTTAACAAAAAACTCTTCTACCCCCTAACTGTTAATAATAAAATGTGGGAATTGCCATACTATTGTTTTAAAACAGGTCTCACTATGTAGCTTAGGCTGGTTTTATAGTGAACATCTTAAGACAGACAATGAACCACTCTTCTTTTATTTTTGGTTGTGAGCCTAGCCTTTAATAGCTGTGGCATCTCTCTAGCCCAACCACTCTTCTTAAAACAGAGCCATTATTTCGTACTGATGTTTAATATAAACAGAATAGATTACTTTCTAGTTTTCCTATTACTTCAACAAGTTATTTCAACTGTAATAAGTCTTTTGCCAGGTTCCTTTAATGAAGGTATCCTGGTCTTAAAAGTAAAGAAAAAGAAAAAAAGTCAGCATTCTTATACTGAATAACTTTTAAGGAAACAGTTGAAGATACAGTTTATAGACTTTGGTGAATTAAAATAAAAGGAATCCCTCTTTAAAGCCAATAAACTATATAGCACATATGGCAAACAATATGGTCATTAAGTACAAAGAATAAACAGTCTCTTAATAAATATTTGTGTTGGTTTTGAGGCGGTAGAGTGCTTGCCTAGTACATGCAAAACCACAGGACTGAAAATTTCCTGCAGTCTAACTGAGCCTTGGTGTGGTTCACGAATGTTTCTTAGATTATTTCTCAGAGCAAACACAGACATGGCAGAAATGAGTTAATCACTTATTGATAAGCATGACCATAAGAATGTACATTAGATGCAGAACAGAGAGTGCAGTGAAGTCTTTTTTTTTTTTTTTTTTTTTTTTTAGGTTTTTCCGAGACAGGGTTTCTCTGTGTAGCTTTGTGCCTTTCCTGGAACTCACTCTGTAGCCCAGGCTGACCTCGAATTCAGAGATCCACCTGGCTCTGCATCCCGAGTTCTGGGATTAAAGGCGTGCGCCACTACCACCTAGTTTGAAGTCATTTTTTAATTAAAAAGTTATGAATATGTATGTATGTTTTGCCTATATGCATGGCTATTTATTCTCTATTCATAAGTATGATGAGTACCTCTGTGTGTGTGTGTATTGCATGTACATGCACACATGAATGTCAACAGCGAAGGTCAGGTGCTCTATGCTTTCCACCTTACTTTGTGAGTCAGGGCCTCTCAATGAACTGGGCAAACTTGCTAGCCAGCAAGCTCTAGGGGTTTCCTTATGTGCTTTCACACTGCCTAAGCACCAGGAGTACAGACACATGCCTCCATACTTGGCTTTTACAATGGTGCTGGAGACATGAGCTTAGGTCCTCATGGTTTGTGCAGGAGACACTTAGCCAATTGAGCACCTCCCCAGTTCCTGATGGTTAATCTGAATTTTCAATTTTAATGGCTTGAGATACCCAGGATGTCAATAAGGTACACTTCTAGGAGTGTCCATGACGTCGACTGTAAGGGCTCTATCCTAACGAGTTTCTCAGTCTACTGACATAAAACATAAAACTCAGATCATCTGTTGTAAGGTGAGGAACTGTGGGGGATGGAGTCTAGCTGGAGGGAGCAGGTTGCAATAGGTGTGCGTTTGAAGGGTGTATCTTGGCCAAGGCTGCTTTATGTTAACCTCTTTCTGCTTAGTGGCTGACAAGAAGTGAAGAGCTTTCCACCATGCTTTTCTTCTCTCTGTACTCCTGCTTGCTACAGGCCTAAAGACATTGGAGCCAGCCAAACACCGAAACCTCTGAAAACGAGTCAAAATAAATGTTTCCTCATTTAAGTTGTTGTTCTCAGGTATCTGTCACAGCCTGGAAAAGCTAAGGCAGTAAATGAGGCATTAATGTTGAAGATGGCATTTTAGAATGTTTGAGTGGTAGACTTCAAATGAATAGAAACTCTTTCCTATTTGATAGACAGGTTCCAAGCACCCTTCCTCTAGGCCAGCATCATCTGTATATCTCAATAAAAGAGGGTGACAAGGAGGTTCTTAGATATGAGCCATGATTCAAGCCTTATTTAGTGTTCTTATTTCTTACTTAGAACATTCTCTCTGGGACACCTGAGCTGCCACATAATTCATCCAGCTACCTTGGGACTGCCATACTAGACAAATCATGGAAAGGTACACCTAAGGGCTAAGTAAGCCAGGGGTCCAGTCATTTCCTCAAATTTAAGCTTCCAATCTCTGCCTAGAATTAAAAACCGTCTCAATGACTGGTTCTAAATTATCATGCATGCACAGCAACAAAAGTACTAAGTAACATCTGCCCCTTCTCCACAAGCTTCTTTACTCAGAAATGGCTGATGGATGAGAAACCATGTTTTTGCCAGTAGATCTTCTGCAGGTTTGATCACTATATTTATCTCTCCTCTAAGAGCTCTTAGGTTAAATTCTGATCAATTTCAGTACAGGAAGAGTGAAATGTAAAGGTAGAAAGCCAATAAAAACATACTGGCTACACACACATGTAAAGAATCATATCATGTGAACCATATCAGTGAATCCAAGACCTAAGACTTGGTCCATATCTATTGGTCCAGATAACTCAAAAATAAGTTAGTAAATATATACCCAAAAGTCAACTTGCCCTTTTAGAATTGTGAAAAGTGGCTGGGCGGTGGTGGCCCACATCTTTACTCAGGAGGCAGAGGCTGGTGGATCTGAGATTGAGGCCACCCTGGTCTACAGAGTGAGTTCAAGTACAGCCAGAGCTACACAGAAAAACCCTGTCTCAAAAAACTAAAACCAAAAAGAAAATAAACAAATAAATAAAATAATGTGAAAAGTGAGTTCCATATGAAAAGAAGCACACTTAAACAATGAATATTAGGTATTTATAGCCATGGAGAAAGCTGCTTACCTGCAAATCAATATTGTTGTCAATACAATGTTCATTCTTCTCTGCCAAAATCTTCCCATAGTTTTCTGATTTAATAAGATTTTCAACTCTGGTTGTATCTTTCACTTCTGCCTCCAAATCCTTCATTGTTTCAGTTTCATCTTTTATTATAACAATATCAGACATCCTCATTAGCAAAGGTTATTTTAGAATTCTACAGGGAACTTGAAGCCTTGGCAAGAAAGAAAAGTAATCTTAATTTAGTTTCAAACATTCTTTACATTCAGTTACTACATAATAGTAACTAAGTGACTTTTATCTTCCAAGAATAATGCTGAACGCACATAAACAAAAGCAAAATTCCTACCTTTAAGGATTATAATATTATGGGGTAGATGTTCCTTAAAATGTTACAATATAATGAGAAGAGACCTGAGCCAGATCAAGATGGGAAGTGATGGCTAAATAATGACTCAAGTATAACATTAAAGTATATTTATTTCTTTATTTCTTTCTTTCTTTATTTATTATGTATAGAGTGTTCTGGCTGCATGTTTGCCTGCAGGCCAGAAGAGGGCACCAGATCTCATTGCAGATGGTTGTGAGCCACCATGTGGTTGCTGGGAATTGAACTCAGGACCTTTGGAAGAGCAAGCAGTGCTCCTAACCGCTGAGCCATTTCTCCAGCCCCTAAAGTATCTTTCTTTAAGGAATACCATCTACATTGTCCCACATCCTTCTGTACTCTGAGTATTCACTATTGCCAAACAGTAAATGTATCTTCCTGTCACAGTTTACACCTAGATTCCGAAAATTCCAAGCTTTAAAACTTGCCCTGGCTGGGCAGTGGTGGCTCATGCCCTAAATCCCAGCATTCAGGAGGCAGAGGCAGGTAGGTCCCTGTAAGTACGAGGCTAGCCTGGCTACAGAGCAGTTGCAAGACAGCCAGGGCATCAAAGAAATCCTGTCTTGAAAAACAAACAACAACAATAAAAACAAAACAAAACAAAAAGAAAAGAAAAACAAAAAAATTGCCCTGATTTAATTAAAAGAATAAAAAAGTAACATTTTATACAAAGCATATTTGTGAGTCAGGGTTAACAATTCTGTTTTATAATATAAATAAAGCATTAACATCTTTTGACTCATGTGATTCAATGCCTAACAACACATATAATCATACACTCTAGCAAATGAACTTTCTGAGAATCAATGACCAGGACTCATGGGGGCTCATAGAGATTGGGGAGCCTGTAGGGTTTGATTTCGGTCCTCTGCATGTATGTCATGCTGAGTGACTTGGTGTTCATGTGGGAGTGGGGGAAGTCACTGACGCTTTTGCCTACTATGGGACCCTTTTCCTCCTTCCAGCCTGGTCTTATTGTAGCATACCATGTATGCCGTGTTCGGTTGATGTCCCTGGGAGGCCTGTTTTTTTCTGAGGGGAGATGGAGAAAGGGGAAACTGCAGTCGGGATGTAATATATAAGAGAAGAATTGAATGAATGAATGAATGAATGAATGAATGAATGAATGAATGAATGAAATGACTTTCTGAGAGATCACAGACATTAGCATATTTAATATAAGCAGTGAATTTAAGAGAAAAAGTAGGAATTTCATCCCAGATATCAGGAACAGGAATGTATCAGAGATTAAGCAAAAGCTAGAGGTAGAGACACTCGGAAAGTGGGTCAAAAAGGTATGAAAAATAGTAACTACAAAAATCAAGGAGTGGTTGGTTTATGAACCCACTGTAAAATTCTTTCAACCTTACTATACTTTTGACAGTTTTCATAAGAAAGTCGGTTTGAAAAAAAAATAATAATACCAGTAAACTTGTCTTGTCTTCTCTTTAACAAGCTGGAAAATTAAACGGGTCCCCCACTCATAAAAGCTTTAACAGTTAAATACAAGTAAGCACATTTGAAAGCTAAAAAAGAAATAATTTGTAAAACCATAGACTAATCTGAACTGAAAACGTAAAAACAAAACCACCTCTTATTTAGGCAGGGTGGCAGTCCAGCACTTGTGAGAGGGAGGGGCTGACCCACCAGAGACCTGAAGTAAGGTAAGTTTGGCAATTTTCTAGGGTACTCTAGCAAGCAACCAGAACGCCTTCTGTAATTGATCCCAAACCAGAAGTTCACTGGCTCATTCTGAAAACAATTCAGGTTGCAAAGCAGAGAGAAGGTCAGTTATCTAAGGAAGATATTCAGACCCTTCCATTTCTTTATGAATGAACTGTAAAGAACACTGGCTACACAAAGAAATTGAAGAACATTACCTGATGTGTCCTATGAATCTGGGATTGTGGTGTTCCACAAAAATAAAATAAAATAACCCAAGGTTCCTTTTCACAGTTGTCAGCCAGGATGTCAATTGTATTGAACCAACAGTAATCTGGCGGGAGGAGTCCCATGTCCTTGTCACCACTGTAGATTCTTGGGCTGAAATGGACTGTCTTGGATCAAATATATCATACCTTTCAGTGGCCTAAAATGAAAACAAACAAAAAAACATTAAAAAAAATAACAAAAACAAAAAAACCAACCAGAACAGGAAAATGGAATACTCCATAGTAATTTAGAAATTAAAAAGCTATTGTTGATGGTTGTATTACTTTCTTGTCTTAAACCATGGTCAGAATACTTATAATTCTGAGATGTATTAACTATACAAACCAAAAGGTTAGTGAAGCAGGGAAGATGGCAGCTCTTCCTTCAGGAATCACTCAAAATTCCAAAAGCTATGGATTTACCTAGAACACAATTATGGATTTAAGACTGTAATTCAGGATAACAAGAGTATATCTTGGAGCTTTAAAAGAATAAAGGCTGTAATAATCCACTTAACATTCCCAAAGAAATCCACTTTAGCATTTAGACAAAAGTCAGCATTCCCTCAGGGACTTGGGAAACTAGTTCCCACTTTCCAAAAGGCGTCATTCTCCTTATCTCTAGCAAAAGGGACAAATGGCTCTTCCATTAATACATGCCTATGGTGCCCACCATCATTTCAAGGCCCATGCCAGCCTATAGGCTTCCTTAGTCCCTACAAAGCCTCCTGCCCCAGCTAACAGGCTCCCTCTCTCCAGATGCCCATTCTCAAGATGTTTCCCAGTTACTCCTCTCTGCTTTCCTGAGAAACGCAGCCTTGGCAGTTTGCAATGAACTTTTCCCATACAGAGCGGCCATTTCTTTGCTACACCACTTTCATTAGGAGAGTCAAATCAGCAACTTGGTTTAGTTGGAAGGCTGGGCCTCTTGGAAGTCCATTTATGCCCCACCCAGAGGTTTCAGCCCCAGATGTATAAAGTGAGGACACGACTGTTCCAAGGTATGGTTGAGGAGAAGATTATTATTGCAGATTTGAGGGAGAGTACAACCAGAAGTACTTGGCAGAGTCAGAGCTGGTATAGAAAGTAGTAGAGTAAACATGGCCATAAGAGAGAAAAGAGGAAGACAAAAGTAAAGGAAACATGGCCGAAATGGCAGGGTTATGTAGGAATTCCAAGCTGGGAGCAGGGAAGTCCATGAGCATGGGAGAGATAAGTGATGGCTTTTTTTGACAGGTAAATGTCAAGTATGAAAGGGCATACTTGCAATCCCAGTGCTGGCTATTTATTGCAGAGAACATGGAGAATTTTGTGGAAAGAGTTTAGCTATTAGCAGATGAAGGCAAAGGATAATATAATGAAAGGTAAGTTAATCACTTCCTAATACATCTCTGCTAACAGTTATGGCAGAATGTCTCTGGCTTAAGTCTGAACCTATTAAAACACAACTTACTGCGAGACTGCAATGTCTGTTCTAAATGCAGGCCTAAAATAAACCAGGCTGTGAAGAGATCTTTTGGCAGATAGTAACCTCTCCTTTAAATACTATATGGGGTAAAAAAAAAAAAAAAAAAGACTAGCCTCACCATCTAACTAAACTTCAAGAAATAAACAACAATGAAGAATATTCCTGAGATTCAGATTCTTGGACAGTTGTAGATAAAGTGAGAGGAGAGCTCAAGATAATCAGAATGAAAGAGAGAACACATATTTTCTTCTGTTTCCATACTGAGTTTGAGTTGATTCAGATTCATCTCATAAATTATAATACTATAGTATTTATTTGGAGATGCTTTAAGGTACAGAACCAGCTAGAGAGAACTCATCAGTGAGTGAGACATCTGTTTATCCAGTCTTTTTTTTTTGTTGTTTTTTGTTTTTTTGTTTTTCGAGACAAGGTTTCTTCTGTGTAGCTCTGATGTCCTGAACCCACTATATAGACCAGGCTGACCTCCATCCTAGAGATCCACATGCTCCTACCTCCCAAGTTTAAGATGTGCATCACCAATGCCCAGCTAATTATCCAGTCTTAATCTCAGAGTTATCTCATAAATGAGAGTAGTTTATTATTTCCCTAATAAAGGACATTATATTTTATCAAGTTATTAGAAACAAGTATTATAATGAATAATTTGGCTGGCTTTTTACCTGGTATTTCTAGAATAATGGAAATGTCTTTTTCATTCATGGTGGACCTGGTAAGTTTATTCCTGTGAGGTGACTCATGTGGGCCTCTGAGCAGTTTAAGAAGCTGATTCAGGACAGACACTAGGCTAGTCTCCTCTTATGCTTAACTGATGCTTGAAGGCTCACAGCATTATATATAAAAGATTACCACCATTATCAGTATAATCAATCTCAATCTTCTCCCTCCCTTCTTCTGCTGGAATTAAAGGCATGAGGCACCATACCTGGATTACTGTTTCGTTAGTCAACCATTTCTCATGCTATTAATATGTACATCTGTTTTATGCTAATCTGCAACTGTAAACACTCAACTTTGTATGATAATTTAGCTAGACTCTGATGATGTGATATTTCAAAATTTAAAAATTCTCTTTCCCTTAATAGTTCTTTTTGTACTGAGAATGAAGTTATCTTTTTACACCCTTTACCCATGACTGGCATTTCAAGGTCACAATGAAAAACCCTTTGAGAGTGTTTCAAAGATACAAAGATTTGCCATCATAGTCTTACAAAGTTCATACTAAGCTTTTGGCACATTTATCTAATCCACTCATTGGTTCTTTGGTGGCTTAATAAAATTTACCAACATGTGGAACTTCCTATTATCTAACATGATACTGTTTCTTTCTGGTGTAGGATATTTCTTTTACAGAATCTTAACTAAATATGAAACAACTAGCAAATACCTTGTTTTATAACATTTAATGTGTTACTTAAATTGCCAACTATATTCTTTTTTTCCCTTTCTTTTCTTTTTTCTATTTCAAAATGCTTTATTTTTACTTGGTCCCAAGACTTGGGAGGGGCTCCAGAGCGCTTACAAAGCTGCCTAGAGGTTCAGGTGAAGGTCCTGAGGCTGGCTGGTGCAGAGCAGAGGAGGGAGCCCCTTGGAAGGTGACGCCTCCTAGTCATGCTTGAGAGTGAGCCTCTCGAAGAGGTACTCGCCCAGAGATGGCGGGGGCACACCAGTCTGTGCTGGCTGCAGCCCAGCCACCCTGTGGAGGTTCGTCAGGTGGGTGCCCATCTTCTTGATGAGCTTCACCTCCTCATCCAGGATTTTCCAGGAAGTCAACAGAGATGAGGATCTGTGCCAGCAGAAGCCAGGGCATGAAGATCCAAGAGGGCCTGGTTCAGGCTCTTCTCCAGGGCCAAGGCAGCTTCCATGGCCTCCTGGGATTTACCCCACTCATCTTGAGATGGCTTCTGCTCATCCTGGAGTAGTGCACGGCCCCCTCAATTGTCCTGCATCTTGAGCAGCCGCTGAGCGCCCTCGCGCTTCTCCTCGGCCAATTCGCGGAAGAAGTGGCCTACACCCTTCAGGGCCACGTCATCCTGGTCAAAATAGCAGCCCAAAGAGAGGTAGGTGTTGGAGGCCCGCAGGTGCAAGCTGACCAGGCGGTTCACTGCAGCCTCCACTTTGGCGACTGGAGATAGTGAAAGGTGCTGGGAGCTAACAAAGGGAGTCCCCGGGTCTGCTCCGTCCAAACACTGTTGAAGCTAGACAGACACGGGATCTCGGGGCGCTGCTCCGCCAATTATATTCTTTCTAACAAAAAGACCACAGCCTTTGCTGAAGGCAGCATCTCTAAGGATTACATGGGGTGGGGGCCTCAAAAGGTTTTGTTTCTTCTTTTGCAGTTTATATTTAGTAACAAATAGCTTAAAAACAGCTCTTTGGTAGAATAGGTGTTTTCTTTCTATTGCCATCACCCACCGTCATACACTATAAAGCTCTGAGTACTGGGAAGTACAAACAACCTTACTATGTGAGGGATGCTGCTGAGAGCAGACAATGAGCAGCTGCCCACTGTAGCTAGAGGATCCATCACATGACAGACTAAGCAGGAGAAGCTGGAAAACCTGTAGAGTCCCTCCAAAGTACCTACACTGCTGTCATATTGGCTCAGTTTCCCATGGCTGCAAGCTGAATGAATGGAAAGAGTGTAATGTTTCACATTTTTAAATGACTTCCCTTTACTGTTTCTAGCTACACCTCGGTTTTGTTGTCAATACTTGGTAAATTTCTTTTGTGTTATTTTATAACTGTTTCATCTGTTGTTCAATTTTTGTTGTTGCTCATGGTCTACAGTACTGTAAAAGTACTGAGACAATATAAAATGTTGTTATTTCCCCGGGGTGACCCTGTGTTGTGGAAGTCTAAGATACCATATGCTCAGTGATCATAGGTCTCTGTTTATTTTGAAGACATGTCTGGGTAGGGGATGTAGCTCAAGTTTGTTGACTGCATTCCATTCCCAGGCACTGAATAAACTGGGTGTGGTTAAGGAGGAGGAGGAAGGAAAATCAGAGTTGAAAGTCACCTTAACTTACACATAGAGATCAAGGCCCATTTGGACTACATAAGACCCTGCTTTGCTAAACAACAAAAACCGCTTGAAAATCACAGTGTGTGGCATCTGTGGGAGTGTCTGCTAGTGTAGGCATCAGCCACACACTCTGGAGCATTTGAAAAGAAGAAGTTAAAAATGACAGACTGAACACCAATTTATAGACCAGGTAAAGTGGCAATTCTTAGACCATTACAAATTCTTGAAAACCACACTAAAACCAAGGGCTTCCTAGTCCACCAGAGCACTTGCACAGAGGTTTCCACTCACATGCAGATTCAGAGTCCACATGATTTTAGGGGTTCATGGTTCCTCACAAGCACTACATAAATCTTACCAAACTTTGTTTTTTATTTCCTGCATGTATATTATATAAATGTATAGCCATAGATTTATATGAGCTACATACAGATATACAAATACATTAAAAAATATGTATATTACATAATAAAATGTCATTTAGTTGTATAAGTATCAGATTTATACATAATTTAACATGACATATTTATATACTATATAATGCATACCATTTTATAACATGCATGTATAAAATAAGAGCTGTTGGTGCCTATCTGTAATCCTAGCACTTAGAATGTTATGACAGGACAGCCAGTTTGAAATATATAGAGAAACCCTATCTTGCAAAATATATATATATAAAAATATAATATGCTAGTCACATATAAGCATCTGGAGAACCAAGAACCAAGAAATATATACTTATATGCATATAAACCTGCTCTACTCAAGTGAGAATGTAGGGTTGCGTACTGAGATATTAATTGAGCTTCTTTTACTCCACTGAATTTACTGTTTTATTTTTTGTAGAACTTTGACTTAGAGGAATTTAGGGAGTAAATAAAATTGTCCAAATTGTTAGAGATCAGCAGTGTTTTGTATAATATATATATATAATATTTTGGAGCTGGAGAGATGGCTTGGAGATTAAGAATATTTGCTGCTTTTGCAGAGAACCTACGTTCCGTTCCCAGCATCCATTATCAAGTGGCTCATCATGACTGACTGTAATTCCAACTCCTGGTACTCTGACACCCTTTTCTGGACTTTTTGGGCACCTGAATACATGTGCATATATGTATGTCTATCCAACCAACCAACCACACATACCCAATAGGCGTGCTCTCTGTCTCCGTCTCTCTTTCTCTCTCACTCACTCTTTCTTCATACCTACCTACCTAACTGACCTACCTACCTAGCCTGAAGGTAGTTTTATTTATATTTTTAGTGTTCCTTTCATTTTGATTTTTACACGAGATGAAGTGTAGAATTTTCTTTATGGGATCATTTTGCTCAGAAAGATTATTTTGCATTTTGGATTTGGGGATTAGGAATGGTGAGGCTGTATTCTGTAGCAAAATTAACACAAATCAATTGAAATGAGTATTGGTTAGCTATAGAGCAGTGATAAGGTTTACAGAGACAATGATTTTTTTTTTTTGGTCTAATTTCACCTGCACTTCATATGTCCCATATCAAAGATCTAATCATATAGCAGAGACATTAACAAAGCAGTAGAGTCATTAAAAGAATATAGAAGTAATAAGTGCTAGATTCCGGCAGCAGGGAGGGGAGTGTAATATGTCAAAGCAGCATTTAAAATGATATAAAAAGGTCATAAAGGCATTGAAAGATACAAGTTTATTCATAACCGATAACACTATTATGAAGAGGGAATTAACTATAGTGTCTTGACTTTAATTACTTTTTATAAACCTGAAAATTTAATAGAAAAAAAAACATCTAAGAGAAAAACCTCCATCTCTTAAAGACCTACCCATGTACAACTTGGGAAGACAAAGTATTCAAAAATATCCTCAGTATGTAATAACTTCAATCTAATTACAATGTCTCAAGCATGAAGTTCTAAAAGAAAGTTGAACAATGACTAAAAGTCTGTTTATTTTAAATATATAACCTTAGGATCATAACTCTTTACCAACTAGTTTGCAAGAGAACAGAATTTAACTTAAAATGTAACTAGTAACTGCTGCTGACCAAACAGCAACAACAATAACGGATAAAATCAACTGCACATCTACATCCAATGAAAACTGAAGCAGTGGGAGAAAGCCAGGGAGGGAGGAATGGAAACAAAGACCCCAAGCCCAGGAGTGGAGGCAGGAGCTATAGACATGGCAATGACAGAAGAAGTGCAGACAAACAGGTGAGACCCGGAAGAGGGTGGGGAGAAAGGTAGAAGCACACACTCAGACACAGGTCACCAGAAAGACAGACCAGAGACTAAAAGAAAGGGACAGGGAGGGAAAGAGAAAGAAAAGGAAAAGCAGTGAATGCTAGGGGAAGAGAGGGGAGAACAGGAGAGAAGAAATTAATACAGGATCAGAGGGGAAGGACAAGCCACCGAGTAGATGGACAACTGACTGAGACAAAGTGAGGAAGAAGATGGAAGACTACGGGGAGATGCATGTAAGACAAGAGGCCCAGAGCCCTGGACAAGACACCCAAAGGAACAGGGGCGGGGATTAGATTAAAAGTGACTAGGATGCTTGGGTGAGAGCAGTTAAGAATATAAGGTAAGTACTGCTCATTTTAACTTTTATTCTTTCTGAAGTTTTCAATGTAAAATTTAAAAAACCTGAAGCTTAAAAAGAAGCAGTGGTATTTTCTGAGCATGAGGTTGAAATGATACATCTGATGAAAGTCTAGTTAAATAATAGGTACTAGTGTATTTATGAACCTAATTACAAACAGAGTTGAGAACTGGAGAAACAAAAAGAGGAAGAAAAATGATATTTATAAACAACCATTTAGTGATTTACCTATTCTCTAAAACAAATGAGTTACTTCTTAAGAACAAAAGAAATGTTATACAAGGGAAGATGTTTAAAAATACCATAGCAATTGCAAATCTTCATGAAATTTCAACCAATGCCAGGTAAAAAGCAAGTAAACTCTTAAAAAATTACCTATAAAATTTTATACATAAGCCAATTATATACCTGGGGACATTCTGTCATTAACAGCATAACCCAGGAGGTAAGAGTCCAGTTTTGAGGAACCAGAAAACAAAGGTGGATGTCAAAGTTTTCAGACATCGGATAATTTCAAGAATTAGAGATAGACTGGCATTTCTCCTCTTTTTTGTAACATGTTATTTCATTATGCCAATCACAGGAAAGACAGATGTAGGTTTTTTTTCTAAGTACTTTAAAAATTACCTACATCTCCCCAACCAAGGGCACAAATATTAACATGAGTTTTGAAAGTTAAGGTGCTCAGTTTCTTCATTTCCAACCAGGATCTCATTCACACTGTATTTGTTCAATAAGGAAATTTAAAAAATTGAACAAGCCATGTAACATGTTCGTTTTAAAATGGAATTGAACAAGACATGTTTTTTCAACTGACAATTTGTTTTGCTATATATAAATACAAATCAGCACAGAGGTAAACCACTCTATCCACACGATATAAAAATTTGTTTGAAAATCTGAGGTGTAGGGAGGAACTGGCATTACTGCAGAGAAGTACATAACTCTTACCTATCTAAATCCACACAGATCTTTGTAAAAATAAATATATTTAAATGCCCTAATTTTGGATTTTATTGCATATATCCACTAATAAAAATTATGGTACTAAGTAAACAAACATAATAATTTATCTTTTTGATTACCTTTCATATGTATTTAACAAATGAGTTCAGAATCACATACCTTCATTGTCCTGACATTTGCTTCATCGTACAGAGTTACTGAAGGTACATTTTCCATAGTGTCTATACACTGATGCTCTGCATTGTTCCTCTACAGAGATGAACGAACACACACACACACACACACACACACACACACACACACACGATTAGTCAGGCACCAGAAGCAGAATAAGGCACTTACTGAGGACTAAGAGACAATAGAAACCAACAGCTGTATGTTGTGATGTCAGTAATCTTCTAGCCAGTCACCACCCAGAATATCTGGAATGCATCAGAAGCTATATTGAGCTCTTCATTAGCAAGTCAGAAGCAATGATGTAAAAGTCAAGAATCTCAATGTGCAAAGACTGTCATGATTTTGGAGATTTCTTGCTATTAAAATATTTTTGGTGCTGTGAAGCTGATCTCATTATGATGCAAAAAAGGCAAGATGATCATATTTTCTAAAGAATAAAATAAAGAATCTAGTATGGTTAATATATTTAATTTTAGGGTTTTGTTTTTCTCAAGACAGGATCTCACTATGTAGCTCTGGCTGTCCTGGAACTCAAACAAATCTGTCTGACTCTGCCTCCTGAGTACTGGGATTAAAGGCATGCACCAAACCAATATATCTACAATATATATAAATTTTAAGTAACTCTCTAATATGACTAAAAGTCCCCCCCCCCCCGCCCCCACTCTGTCTCCAAAAGCTGACGTTTTAGCATCTTCAAACTGAAGAAAATGCCTTTGGAGCACAATTCACTTGCATGTGAAGTCAAGAGCATTATTTCTTCACACCGACAGATGGAGACAGTGACAGAGCTATGACACAGGATGGCTCAGCCTGCTGTTAGATGTTCACTGTCTACCTTAGCCCAAGGATAATTTACAAGAAAAGGATAAAATGAAAAGAAACTTGGTATTCATTAAGCATGAGAAGACAATATAAAATGAAGACAATTATTTTCATCTCTGGGGTAAAACACTGAATAACTGGAACAAGTTTTTATTCTCATCTGCCTTAGTTTGCTATTCTGTTTAACAAAGACCATATTTCCGCAAGCATGCAGAAATGCTTTAAGGATCCTATCAGACAATACTCACATATTACCTGCACTAACTGAAGAAAAATATGTGCACCACTACCTAGGAATAAGACTCTACTTTGCCACTAAATGTCTTGTAGGAAATGTACAATCCTACAGTCTATGAGATCAGCCAGGGACAAAAGATAAGAGACTTTATAGTGTAAGTACTATAATATTCCTTTCCAAAACGAACGAACAAACAAACACCTCCCCCCAAAACAAGAACAAGCTCCGGTTCAGGTTCACAGACTTAAATATATATAAATCTACAAACTTTCCTCTGCTATTCAACAAAGATGATTTGATAACTCCTGAAAGAAATGAGAGGGAGAAAGGAAGCAACCTGTCTAAATTGGTTTAACATTGACAGGATAACAAAGTCAACTTAGGTAATTAATGCTGTAGCACTAAAAACAAGGTTCTATGTCTTACTTGGAAGTTAAAGATTGAATAAAGGCCATTTATCACTGGAGTTTGCTTTTCCCCTTCCAGTGCTGAGAACTGAGTCCAACTTAACTCAGCTACTCAACAAGCACTGTGTGTCACTGAGGTTTACTATCAGCAGCCTTTTTTCAAATTAGATGAAAGCTTCTACTTGACAATAATAAAACTATTTGAAAATATTTTAATTATGAGTTTTCACTAATTCTGAATGTTGAATTTATAAGACCTAATCATTTCCAAATCTTAAAAAGAATACACAGAGAAACCCTGTCTCGAAATACCAGAGAGAGAGAGAGAGAGAGAGAGAATATTTGAAGCATTTCAGTTTTTGTCATTTTGTAAGTGGCTTGCTTCGTTTTATTATCTATGTCAGCGTGTCCATCTGTTTCTTAACAAGTTTCTGTTATAATTTTGAAGTAAAGCTGCCTTGAAATTGTGCTTGCCATACATAAGAAGCAAAGATTTTATCTGAGAAAAATCACTTGTACCCTTTGTTAGAAGCAGCAACTATTTCTGGAAAACTCGAGCTGGGATGATTGCTTTGGGGGAACATAGGCTAGCATTTGATTTTTATATTTTTAAAATAGCTGAACAGAACATACATGATAAAGGATGGCACAATGGAGAAATGAGAACGGGAAGGAAACTGTAGACAAACAAATATGAAATTCCTCAGACAAGATACTCGGGCATGAGTTCTTTGCCTCCTGACGTAATATAGTCACTAATGCTGTATTTATCCCTACACATCATAATCGTACAGTTTAGACTATTGACCATTTTCTAAAGAAAGTGAGCCTAAACTTTTAAAAATATAAAATTTTGGGGACTGGAGATATAGCTCAGCAGTTAAGAGTACTGGCTGCTCTTAAGAGGTCCTCAGTTCAATGCCCAGAAACCACATGGAGTCTCACAACCTTCTTTCTATAATGGGATCTGAAGCCCTCTTCTGGCATTTAGGCATACATGCAAACAGATTCACATACATAAAATACATAAATGATTCTTAATATATGTATGCATAACATATATATAAACTTTGTAAAAGAAAAAAGACATGGAAGTAAACTAAAGCATATTGGATTGGATTTTAAAAATTGAGGATAACTGTGGAAAAACAGAGATGGTATAAATATGGTTAGTATATTAAAAATGTATTTTACCAATTAAAGAAATTTGAAAAAATTAACCAAGAAAACTATTAACCAATGTTAAATTTCTTGGGTATGATAAAAATAGAGGGAGGAAATGAGGAGAAAAAGCCAGAGGGGTGGAAAGAGATGAGAGGAAGAACGAGAAAAAGGGGTGTGTGTGTGTGTGTGTGTGTGTGTGTGTGTGTGTGTGTGTGTGTGTGTGTGTGTCCCTGACAACCTGAAAGGGCCCTGATTTCAGGTTTTGAACTTAGAATCTTCATTCCTCAACCTTGGCTCTCTTTTCCTTTGTGAGGTAAAATCCTTTATCTATTAAGTCAAAATAGTTTTTAAAGTGTGACAGTATGTTTATTAGGATTCTTTTTTTTTTTTAATATGTGTATACAGCAAATCCACACAAATTTAAAAATAATGTATGGACAAGAAAACCACTATATAGCAATACTTCCCTATCAGCACATATACACTCTACTTTTGGAATAGATGTGAAGTAGAATACTTCACTTGACAATCTAAAATGAAGCATATGGCACTGTCCTGCTAAGGCTCCCCACTACTTGATTCCAGGCAGCACTGGCCCTGCTGTGGGTCTTCCACTGAGTATGCTAGCACACCCAATTGGCATCCTGTGCTTAGCAGACACTATGGGAACCCAAAGGATGACTGATCAAGGCTTTTGGACCTTCGAAGTTTTCCCTCATCCCTTAAATGTCTGTTTTACCAAACAGAAAATTATAACACCCAAAAGGAAGGAAGAAATTTACTTTCTGAGGTCTATTTTCTTGTCTTTTTTCTCGAGTGTGGAGACCAAACCAGGGCTTCTATACCACTATGCAGACACTCTAGTAGTCTTACTGAATAATTTTTAATTTACTTCTTATTTCTCAAACAGCATAATAATCTCAATAAAAACAAAGATTCTTAATAACTGGCAATAAACAATAAAGGCACAAAGGTACACATGTCTGTAGTATGATGCTTTGACAGGAAATAACATGGTAACACAGCAACTTCAGCTAGAAAAAACCCCAGAAGCATTCTATTCCATGCCTATTTACAGGATAATGACTAAAACTCAGGCATCTGATCCCTGTTTTAGAGCAAGTCTGCCAGCAGTAAGATTAACCAGCTAATGAGATTCTTCTATACCAACAGCTCCCAACAAACCACTTGGGAGATGGCCTCCAACAAACCTGGCTTCACCTGTTGGCTTGTTTACTCTTACTCGATGATTTGCATATATGAGTAACATAAACATGAAGGGATTAGGATCCCATGAAGCAGAGTTCACTTGGTTTGTGAGCCAAGAAGGTTCTTTCATAGATTTCTTCCCTTTCTTGCCTGACCCATGTCCAGTTAAAATGACTCTCCAGCTATCTTAAGGCATAATTTGATGCCACGCAGCAATTTCCTCCCCTCAACATTCATTTGCTGTGGATATTTCACTGGATGGATAGATCATGTTTTTTATTGAATTATTGATTGAGGAACACTTAGGTACTTCCTTTTTTTTTCTATTGTAAACAATGTTATAAACACTTACATAGACACTTTCCTGTTTATTCTTGTACACAGAGCAAGATAGGCATCAAATTCCACCTTTTTTCCAAAAAGCTACTCAGACACCCTAGATAGAACATTGAAGTCAGCCACAGGTTTCCAGGATAAGATGGAGTACAAGCTGCCTCTGTGATTTGCTAAATGAGAAGAGTCAGGATAAGAACAAACAGACTGGGGCTGGAGAGATGGCTCAGTGGTTAAGAGCACTTGTTGCTCTTCCAGAGCACCCAGGTTTGATTCCCAGCATTCATATGGTGAGGCTCACAAGCAACCATCTGTATTTCTAGTTTCAGGGGATCTAACACTCTCTTCTAGCCTACAATGGCACCAGGCATACATGTGGTACACAAACATACATGCAGATTAAACATCCATACACATAAAACAAAAATGAATAAAAGGAAGAAAGGAAGGAAGGGAGAGAGAGAAGAAGGGAGGGAGGGAATGAGGGAGGGAAAGAGACTATTCTAAAGAGAGAAAGAGTGGATGAGCACTGGAAGTTATAGAGACAATGACAGGACCGCTGAAAAAGAAGAGAAACAGAGGGTCAATGAAGCAAAAAAGGAAGCAAAACAGGGTTTCCACCCCAGAAGAAGATGAAGTAGAAACCTAAGCCAGGAGTTAAGCCAGAGTATGGCTTAGGTAGGCTTCAATGAAAAGAAGCTGTTGTGGATACTGTTCCATTTAGGCGTTTAATTAAAAATAAAAAGGTTCCATTTTGCTTTTCAAAAGGTAAGATGCAATGGCTAAATGTGGCTATACTTTAAGGATATTAACTGCTCTGATATGTGCAAACAAGCAGTCAGTTCCCTACACTGGTGTACACCATGCTTTGGAGGTAGAAAGTAAGGCTTGCGTACATTATCTATGTGCACAATGTAATCATCTGTGTTTGGGAATAAATCATGTTACTGCCCAACAGTATTCAAAGTGCCTGGGTGTATAACACTCAGGAGGGAGTACAAGTTAATTATACTGGGTCCTAAGAGAACGGAGTCTATAAAAAGAATAACAGGGATTTTTCAGCCTGTGTGCTGTATACTCTAGGATCCTTCAGAGTGACTGCAAGGCTCACACAACCACCAGCAATGCAAGCACTACTCCTGATCCTCTTACAGAGACACTCTTTCACGCTTCATTCTACCCAAGGACAAAGCATTTGGTGGCTTTTCTCTCTCTAGGACAAACATATTTCTATTAGATTGTTTAATTATTTTTCCTTCAGCTGCAGTTCTTCCTATTCACCAAACATATTTTTTTTTTCAACCACCAAACATATTTCTAACCTAACTTAACTTCCAATGTAGATTAACTTGAAGGAGAGAATACTGGTATGATAGGCTTTTTTGTTTTCTAAATCCACTTCACACAAGCTAGGGCCATCTGAGAAGAGAGAAGCTCTTTAGGGTAAGCTAGCTGGCCTGTGGACTCCTGTGATCCACTGTCTCTACCCCTCAAGGCTTGTATAATAGGCACCAACAGCCATACCTAGCTTTTTATATGGGTTCTTGGAATGTGAAATCAGGCTGTCTTGCTCTCATAGCAAGCACTCTTATTCAATCAGACATCTCCCCAACTCCAATTAAAAATTCTTTACCAGATCAAGTGGCGGCGCACACCTTTAATCCCAGCACTTGGAAGGCAGAGGCAGGAGGATCTCTGTGAGTTTGAGGTCAGCCTGGTCTACATTGAGTGGCACAGGACAGATAGGGCTACATGGAGAGACTTTGTCTCAAAAATAAAAATCTTTACTAAATATTCTTACAAGTTTTGGGGATGATGGTCAAATACATGAGAAGATGATAGAAAGTACCTAACAATCAATTTGGGACTAAGTGCTTATTCTAAAGTGCTTATTCTATGTTAAAGTTCAAAAACTTTGAAAAGTCCTTTTTTTTTATTTATGTATTATGTATACAGTGTTCTGTTTGCATGTATCACTGCAGGCCAGAAGAGGGAGCCAGATCTCATTACAGATGGTTGTGAGCCACCATGTGGTTGCTGGGAATTGAACTCAGGACCTCTGGAAGACCAGTCAGTGTTCTTAACCTCTGAGCCATCTCTCCAGCCCAACTTTGAAAAGTCTTATTGGTAACAAAGCTTGGGTGGCCTATACACCTCATTCTAACAAACAGCCACTAGTTAGCTATTGTGAAGATCAGAGGAATTTCATTTTAATCATCTCAGAATCAGTATCGCCCTGTTTTTCTTTAAAAATAAAAGTTTCAGCAGGCAGTGGTGGTGCGCATGCCTTTAATCCCAGCACTTGGGAGGCGGAGCCAGGTGAATCTTTGTGAGTTTGCATCCAGCCTGGCAGCCTGGTCTACAGAGTGAGATCCAGGACAGGCTCCAAAGCTACACAGAGAAGCTACCCTGCCTCGAAAAAACCTAAACAAACAAATAAATAGGTTTCATAATTCTTTTCAATAATTCCCTCTATGATGATATGGCTTCCAGACTTCCGCCTAGCCACTCTGGTGACCAATTCTGTAGGCCAATTTTGTTAGTTTGTCCTTACACAGTTCTACTGATACTTAGTACTGTCCTAAACAATAACAAAACCAGACCAAAAAAAAAAAAAAAAAAAAAAAAAAAAAACCCTCAAACTACAATTCAGTGTTATCAATGTGATCTTATGATTTCATACTGAATTGATAGCTTCTCATGAATTGGGAATCATGTGTTTTTAACACTAGTGTAATTGTTTTTCTAAACTTAAATGCTTGTTTTATTATATTTTAGTTAATAACTGATTCTGAGCTCAGTGTTTTGTAGTAGTAATATTAATACATATTTTTTTTCTTCCTAGACTGACAAATTAAGAGAGAGTCAAAGAATGTCTTAGGATAGTGAAGCTTCCAGGACATGTAATTTTCATCCAGAAGCATAAGTACAATCACAGGTCAAATGGGACCAAGACTTGAGCCAATATAAAGATCTTTGTAAATGGAGTCTCCAACAACAGAACAGGCCATCTTACAGACTGCACAGTTTGGATATACAAGAGCCATGAGCTAGCTGATATCAGCCATGTGCTAGTTAGGTTATGCTGATGATAAACACCTAATTTACCAGATAAACATACAGACTTCCATTTTGCCTACACTACAGATTTGGTATCACTCTAGTGACTCTCTACAACAGATATTAATGAATATTGTAGATCAATGCAACAGATATTAATGAAAGAACATGGTTTATAATCTTGAAATATTTACTCTGTGACTTCCGTGTGGTGACTCTGATCCAGGCTTACTCTATCGTCTGGTTCCCAGTATCTTTCTCTAAGTGACTCTGCCATTTCAAGCCACAGCTTCTACGCAGTCCCCTGCTCACTACAGAGAATGTTACATGCTTTTACCAAACTGCAGTAAGGCGCGGTTGTGTATGACTCCAGATGCCCATGAAGCAGAAGAGCACCTGGTATGGCTAAGTTCTGCATGTCTCACCATGATTTATTTTTATCTGTACTCAAATATTGTACAATTCTAAAGATCTCAACTCTAATTTTCATTTTTAACAAAAAATTCAATGACATGGCTTTAAAAAAATAAATTGGATTCAGAAAGTAATGTATCAAAATATTAGCTGGCAGTAAAGCAAAAATAAAAGCTTTGGGTTAGAACAAAAACAAAGGAATCTAATGCCCACATGTTACTACTGAATCATAAAGAGCTGAAATTTTAAACATTCTGTAATTTAGAAATGAAGATCTTCAAGTCTTGAAGGGAAGTATGTATGTGTTAAAACAATTTCTATGTCATCACTACAGAGAAAAACAGCTATTTAAGAAATCCCAACCATTCTCACTGAACTGATGTAGTAAATTATGGAAGAGATACATGCTGAATTATACATGATAATGAAGTATTTTCTACATTGTTCATCTGTATTTAATGTGCATACTAAAGCATTATCTTTTCCTTTTAATTTAATGTGTCTGTTTTATAACTTGGTCAGAAGATTTCACTTACAAACACATCAAGCGGGGCTGGAGAGATGGCTCAGAGGTTAAGAGCACGGACTGCTCTTCCAGAGGTCCTGAGTTCAATTCCCAGCACCCACATGGTGGCTCACAACCATCAACAATGAGATCTGGCACCCTCTTCTGTGCACATAATAAATAAATCTTAACCCCCCCCCCAAAAAAAAAACACATCAAGCATTAAAAAATTAGTTCACAACTCAAGATTGATTAAATCAAAAATCTAAAAACCACAGGTCAGCATATTGATCCAAATACTAACCTCTATGCAAACTATATGACAAGGAATATTTTAAAACCCCAAAATGCTAACTGACAAAAAGAGAAAGTTACTTGTAACAGATCAGGAAGACTGAAAAACACTTTTTAAGTCCATATCTGAAAAATCAAACTAAAAAACTTAGCCCTGTTTTTCCTAAGATGGCATATCTTAGGAAATACTCCAAGTGGAGAAAGACATAAAAATCATAGAAGCAGATGGACCTCAATATATGATAACCTAGCTATTAAATAAAGTCTAACACTATTACCAAGAAAAGCTAAAACTCAGGGTCTGGCAAGGCATACTTCAAACATGCCTAGGGATAAGCAGATACTATACCTAAGCAGTAATGAGAGACAACCAACCCCTATACAACTGTCTGAAGATTACAGTAAGTTATGGTGTGAGAGGCAGGGAAATGAAAAGCCCAAGGAGCTCAGTACAAGAATCTAACGACTAGTAATTTGGCAATTTAACTATACAAATTTCCTTTTAGGCAGCTGTGGGAACAAGTCTATAACTCAAGCTAGCCGGCAGGCTGAGGCAGGAAGATTAAGTTTAAGACATAGCTGGGATATCAGCAACTTCAAAGACAACGTTTGGAACTTAGGAAATTTTTAAAGGGCTGGAGTGGTAGGGCACTTATATCCTACATACAAGACCTGGGGTTCAACCCTAGCACTACAAATACAACATATAAAGATGTGAATTAGTAAGATAAATTGGTATTGCAAGCAAATAGCTTTAAAATATTTTTTTCAAGATGAGACTCTTTTGAAGGGTTCCGTATACATCAAGCCATCCCCAAACTATGATTTGATAAAAATCTCATCATCTCTTTTGGCAACGAATTTTACATGCTGGTAATGTTTAATACTGAAATGACAACCCCTAAATACCCCCAAATATATTTCAACTCTGTCTTCTATATTTAGGATGAGTACATGGTCAATAAGTGGATCAAGTATTATATGCCAAAAGCCTTTAGCGGTTGAGTTGCTGGCCCTCTGTTCCTTTTTTTTTTTCTTTTTCTTTTGGTTTTTTAAAGAAAGGGTTTCTCTGTAGCTTTGGAGCCTGTCCTAGACTAGCTCTGTAGCCCAGGCTGGCGTCAAACTCACAGATATCCACCTGCCTCTGCCTCCCGAGTGCTGGGATTATAGGCGTGCGCCACCACCTCCCAGCTGGCCCTCTGTTTCCAATGACAACAGGAACAAAGGCTAACACCTAAATGCCATATGCCAGAGAAATGTCAACCACATTTACATGAATTAAGCCATTAGATCTTCAAAATAACTAACCTGAGATACAAATAATATTTCTCTTCATCTTACATATGCAGAAATTTAGGGCAAGGAAAGTTCAGTAAGCTGCCTAGTATATTACAGGTACTGAATATTGGGAGGAGGAGAGAACAAAGTGCAAGTCTCAACTTTTCTCTTGAGGTACATATTTATCTACAAGTGGCTATTTAAATTTTATGAATATTAAATATCAATGTAAAGTCAATTCTTTGGTTACATCACATACACTTCAATTGCTCAGCACCAATGTGCTGATAGACGCAATGCTGGGAAGCACTGACATGGAATGTTTCTATTATGTGGAACGATACAGATGGACAATACTGCTCTATGGTATTAACCACCATGTAGTATGCCTTAAGGGTGAAAACAAACACATACTTACAAATCAGCAGTATATTTCAACTAGTAGTGGTTCAATATTTCCAATGTTTTATCCCTCCCAACTGACTGCTATTTACCATTATCCACAATATCTCTTCTAAAATCTCTCCTTTCTTCCCTCCTTCCACTGTGGAACTCAGGCTGGCCTTCAGTCTCCCAAATACTGGGTTACAGGCACCTGCCACCAACTCAGCTCAAATGCATACTTCTCTAGCACTGTGGATTCCATACCCCACCCAGTTTCAAGAATCACATACATCTAATGTATATTCTAAGAGCTGATGTCAAAAATTTATCTTGTACATGGGTTCATGTATTTTGTTCAAAGAATCCTCACTATATACACTGACCCTTGTTACCATTCTGTCCTTAGTGCTCAGTTCCTTTTCATCTGAGAATAGTATATCACTCTTGTTAACAGCTTTGCCTGGCACTGAACTCAACCTCCACTTCTAGCCCAGAAATGATTCTGGCCATAGTTCAGAATTGAACATGTGTCTTAAGTTGGGTCACTCAATGTATCTTACGATTTTTCCTGCCATCAGTTCATTTCTACTTAGATCAGAGCCATAAAGTCTAGAAAGGCCTGGATATTTGCCCAGACAACAAGCATGAAGCTGCATTACACCTGCAGAGAATAGATGAAAGTAAGATTAGGCCCCACCTGGGTCTAGGTGTAGCTTAAACTTTGGGAGCTAGCATTCAGATGCATTAATAAGTTCATCCTTTGCTGAGTTAGGATGTTTTGGATTTCTTTTGCACACAATGAAGAAGAACAAGGGTAGAATGGTCAGCTATAAGAGCTCTGAGTCTCATATTATTTGAAAAGGAGAGTAAGAATGCATCTGTATTAGCTATATGCGGTAAAAAGGGATAACTACTAAAAAAAGAGTAAATAACCTCTAAATTAGACAGAGACAGAAGTAAGTCAACAACAAACAACTACTTCCTTCAGGGTTGCTTTATTGCTAATTATCCCTAAAAAACAAGTGGAACCAAGCAGCAGATGCCCAAATTCCCCATTCTGAATCTTTAGCGTCAAGCAGGGGTCTGAAAGTCATTGAGGGGAGGGGGAGCTGTGCGGTCTTTAGGCCTCAGTCTTTTTTATGGTTTTCAATCATTAAACAATGCTCTCTTCTGAAAGAAAGGATAAATATAGAACTAAAACACTCGAGTGATATGATTTGGTACATAGGTAGCTGTTAAGATCTTAAGATGTATTACAATTTTAATACACTTTAAAAAATCTGAATTCTAATACAGTGTTTTAAAATAACAATATTTTTATTTTATAAGTGTTCTCTCTCCAAGTAAGTCAGAACCTAAATCTCTCAATCATGATCTCATACCCAGAGATTTACAAATGACCTGAACTTTTCATTTAGCATGTCTTTCAAGATGCAACCATATTGTAGAAAGAAACACTATTTCACTAATTTTTGTAGCCATACATTATTCCAATGTACACATGTAGCCATATTTTATGTATTAGTTAATTGACAGGGATTCACTTTTTTTTTTAAAGATTAATTATTGTTATACAGTGTTCTGTCTGCACATACCCATGCCCACCAGAAGAGGGCAGTAGATCTCATTATAGATGGTTGTGAGCCAACATATGGTTTCGAGGAATTGAACTCAGGACCTCTGGAAGCGCAGCCAGTGCTCCTAACCTCTGAGCTCCCGTATTAGTTAATTGACATTGAGTTGGTTTTACTTTCCTCAATATCACAAATAAGGCTATTTCATTATGGATATTTATAGACATATTTAAAATATATGTTCACAAAAACATATATTTTAATTTTTACTTAGGAATATAGAATTCTTTAGTCATAAGGGAACTCACATTCAATCATCTAAATGTTTAACTAGTCAAGGTACTGGCCGACTTCACTATGCTGGATATGCTGATGGCAAAGGTTGTGTCTAACTTGTCTGTCTACCTGATTTTCAAGTGTTTTCCCTGAGAAGGAATGGTCATCAGCACAAAGGAGAAAGTTTATTTCTAAGACAAAAAGGACAGGGCCTTTATTATAAAGCTTCTATTAGTCTTCTAAGGTTACAGTAACAAAGTAGGGCAAAGCACAGAAATGTAATATCCATAGTTCTTGAATCCAAAAGCAAGATGGTGGCAGGTTGGTTCTTTTCAAGGGCTCTGGATGATCTGTTTCAGGCCTCTCTGCTCGGTTTACCAACAGCTGTTTTCATGTTCATATGATGTTTTACTGAGCAAACACCTGCCTCTAAATTTCCTTTTTGGAGTCATCAGTTATACTCGACTGGTAACTTAAAATACTCTACTAAAACCTCATCGTAACTAACTAACGACTATTTACAAATAAGGCTACACTTGGAGGCAGTGAGAGTTGGACTGTCAACATACCAGTTTTAGATAATTCAATATGCAAGTGTAATAAACAATGTAATTTAAAAATGGTGATGGTGTAAAAATAACAGTCCTCTTATATACCTTTAAAAAGGCTTTTTTTTTTTTTTTTTGGCTGGGCAGCAGTGGCGCACGCCTTTAATCCCAGCACTTGGGAGGCAGAGGCAGGTGGATTTCTGTGAGTTCAAGGCCAACCTGGGCTACAGAGTGAGTTCCAGGACAGGCACCAAAGCTACACAAAGAAATCCTGTCTTGAAAAAACAAAAAAAACAAAAAAAAAACAAAAAAAAAACGAAACAAAACAAAAACCGCCTTTTTACATGGTATTACGATGAATATTTTCAAGGTGTAAGAAAATGGAGGAGCTCATAAAGTATTCCAGTTCACAAAAATCAAAAGATTAGTCAAAGTCATCTTTATATTTCATCTGCTTTCATCTTTTTGGTCTACACCATCTTTTGTCATTTGTGTTTTTTGTTTTGTTTTGTTTTTTTTTCCGTTTTTTGAGACAGGGTTTCTCTGTGTAGCTTTGCGCCTTTCCTGGAACTCACTTGGTAGCCCAGGCTGGCCTTGAACTCACAGAGATCTGCCTGGCTCTGCCTCCCAAGTGCTGGGATTAAAGGCATGCGCCACCACCGCCCGGCCCATTTGTATTTTAATGACTGTTAATTTTTCCATAAAAATACAAAACCTCTTCATACAGAATTGTTAAAGATAAAATCTTAAGGATTAGAAATGAATGGTAAGATTTTAAAAAACACTGAACTTACCCTATGTAGACTAAAACACTCATAAAATGGCTGACACAGCTATGAGAATTTTAATGAGTATTCTTCAAATGTTTACTACTTTTAAGCTCAATTATGACCAAGTAATAACTTTGAGAAATTAAAACTGGTAATGTTTATAGAGCTTCTTTAAAATGTCATCTATTAAGATAATTCTATATGAAATTGCAAGTCTTAGACTGACCCATTGAGAAATGATGGAAAACTATAATTTATTGAATACAAGTAGTTTTGTATGTCTAACAGTCCTTTGAAGCAGCGGTGGTGGCGCACGCGCCTTTAACCCCAACACTAGGGAGGCAGAGCCAGGCTTGAGCTCCGTGAGTCAAGGCTAGCCTGGTCTACAGAGAGAGATCCAGGACAGGCACCAAAGCTACACAGAGAAATCCTGTCTCAAAAAAAATAAAAAATAAAAATAAAAAAAAATAAAAAAATTTTAAAAAAAAAAGGGAAAAGAAAAGAATCTAGTCTGTTGAAAACACACTGAAGTTAAACACTATCTGGTTACATTTATGATAAATAGTTTCAACTGCTGCTAAGTAAAGATACTAGTAATCTTCATTTAATGACTCCTTCATTAAGTATTTAATGCTTAGGCTTCTAGACATATGGCTAGCACATTTTAACATGCTTAATAAGAAAAAATGTAATTTTATCTTAATATTGAATTTCAACAAAGCTGATTAAAAACAATAAACAAAATTACAATAAACATAACAGAAATCCAATTTAAAAATAAACAAAATACATAATTACAAATTGAGCATAAAAGGACTCGACTTTAATTTCCTTAAGGAAAATATACAAATAGTCAATAGTCAAGGATGCTAAACATCACTAAGTATAAAGAAAATATAAATTAAAATAACAAAAAGATGCCAATGTATATCTACTAGGATATGTACTACTAAAAATCCAGAATATAAATTGCAGTGGTGAGGATATCCAGAAAACTGGAATCTTTGTGGATGCTAGGGATAATGTCAAATGGTATAACCACTATGTAAATTAGTATATTAGTTCCTCAAAATCTGTTGCTGTGAGAAAACATTTGACCAAAAGCAATTCAGGAGAGGAAATGGTTTGCTTGGCTTTCATTTCCAAGTGGTCACAGTCCATAACTGGGGGAAGTCAGGACAGGAACTCAAGCAAGGACCATGGAGGAAAGTTACTTGCTGGCTTGCTCACAGACTAGCACTTAGCTAGTTTTCTTCTGTAGCTTTACCCCAACTGCCTAGCTTAGGCTGCCAAGAGTGGGCTGGGTCTTCCTTCACTGATTAATAATCGTAAGACAGTCTCCCATAGATATGCCCACAAGGCCAATCTGATATAGGCAATTCCTCAATTGAGGCTTTCCTCTTAGATGGAGGCTAGGCTATTAAGCTTACACAGTCTTACTTTTTAATTTTTAAAAAGAAATTTAAATACTATTTTCCCATATCAAGTCATATCTCTACCAAGAACATTATGAGGACACTTTCTTCCATATCCTCACTAACTTGTGTCTAGGAGGTCTGAACTGATATTTCAGTTTAGTGAAGTCTTTTTAAAAGATTTATTTTTATTTTATATATATGAGTGTTTCATCTGCATGTATGTATGTGCACTATGGTGATATTTTATTTGTGCTGAAATGTGATTTTATTTGTATGTTAATAAAGTTGCCTGGGGGTCAGAGCTAATAGCAAGCCATTTAGCAGAAGTCTGGAAGTGGTAGAACACGCCCTTAATCCCGATCACATGACAGGCAGAATCTCTGTGTGTTCAAAGATACAGCCAGCATGGAGACACACAGCGAGTGGTAAGATAAGGTGGTCTTAGCTCTTGGCTGCTGCTCTGACCTCTTGGGCTTGTAACTCTGCATTTGGCTCTGTGTTTTTTATTTAATAAAACCGTTCAGAATTATATCTACGGTGCACCACATGTATACATGATACCTATGCAGGCCACAAGAGAGGGTTGGATCTCCTGGACTGGAGTTACAGACACTTGTGAGCTGCCATGTGGGTACTGTGAACTAAATCCAGTTCTCTGTAAGAACAGCAAATGCTCTTGAATGCTTAGCCCACACCCCTCCCCGCTTTTAAAGACATAGTTTGTTATGTGTCCCAGATTGCCCTCAAATAACCCTCCTGTCTCAGCCTCCTAGTGTCAGGATTAGTGTATGTACCATATTCTTTTTATTGTAGTTTCAGCCTGTATGTTCCTGGAAATTAAAGATTCTGAGTATTTTTCATAAACCTATTGGATATCTTCTTGTCTTAAAAATACTTGGGTCATCTGCCCATCTTCTTAGTTTTGTTTTTAACTGAATGTAAAGGTTCTTTACAAACTGAAATACTGGCCCTTTGACAGAGTTTGCAGTCTGCCTTACCACAGGCTGCCTTCCCCTTGGTTCCTTTGGTGTACAGAAGTTTTACTATTTGACATTCTCCCTATTGTTCCAGTTTTGCTTTTGTTGCCTGTGCTTTTTCTTCAGATCCAGCAAAATCAAATCCAAGCCAATGCTAAAGAGTAATTTTGTGTATTGTTCATACTTTTTCAAAAATCACATAACCTATACATATGTTTTCATAATCACTGTAGCAAGATATGAAAACAACCTAAGTGTCTATCAGTAATGGATAAGAAATTGCAATAGACAACTAGCTTTTCATATCTAAGAATACACACCTATAACCTCAACTGAGGACCAAATAAAATTCAAGATAATTCTGAAAAGCAAAGTGTGTATCTCTCAGGCATCTGTCATGTATATATGCACATACAATGGTGGCCACCAAGCAGTTCAGAGAGCCTTAGTGATTCTGTAGGACTCACAGAAGCACTGTTTTCTTTTGTGAGCTATCCACATGATATCAAGTGAGAATTTGGACGGTTCTGAACATATAGCCAAACTGTTTCCTGGTCATGATTCTCTAAACAGTATAGTATAACAAGCACATACACAGTATTTGTACTATGATAGGCATCATAAGTGATGTAGAGATGATGTAAAATATATGGATGGATGTGTATAATGTATATACAAACATAAGGGGCTTTAGGACAGCTGTGGATCTGGGTGTAGAGGGTGCTTTTGGAACCAATCTCCAACACATGCTGAAGGACAAAGATACACACAAACATAAAAAGGAATCTTCTTTATCGCTTAAGAAGAAATCCTGTCATTTGCAATAAGAATATAACCTAAAGGGTATTACCCTAAGGGAAATAAGCCAAACACAGAAGAAAAAAAAAAAAAAACCACAGTAAAAACCTGCACAGTCATGATTATGTCTAAGCTACAAAAATCAAATTCATAAAAAGTAACAGAATGGTGATTACAGAAGGCAAAGAGGCCAAAAGTCAGGGAGATGGGAAGACACCTGCCTAAGATTATAAAATTTCAGCTGCACAAATACGATGACGTTTTAGATGACTAATATACAGCATGATGAGATAGTTAATATACTATCTAAGTTAATATACTGAACCATAAAAAAGTAACTGTGAAGAGATCGACATATGAACCCAACTAGCAGTCAATTTGCAACATATATCAAGGTATACTTTTCTACAACTTAAATACTTACAAGTGTTATATAAAAATGGTTATATAATGGTTACAATGGTAAATTTCATTACATGTGTTTTACTACATTAAAAAATAAAATCTTTCCAACCACTCACAGTATCAAGATGCTCTTTTAGTTTTAGGGCTGTATACATTATGTGCATATGTGTCTCCTCACCTACCCACCAACCCTAACCCATATAGTAAGCAGAACAGCTCAGGTTAATTCTATATTAGTACTGTATTACAAGATACTGGACTAGTTTATATGAGAAAGGAATGATCTATATATAAAACACACTCACAGAAGAGTTGGAATTAATCTTTATTCAAGGCTAGGATTAATACGAAGGACCACAGGGTTCTCCATCTCTTTTGTCTTCTTGCTACCACACATAACATTTTCTTATCAGAAATCTCCAAAGAAGATTGAGATGGTACAATGTGAAGGATGCCACATGGTGGCTCACAACCATCTGTGACTCCAGTTCCAGAGCATCTGATACTGAATGCCTTCTGTCCTCTATAGACACCAGGCATACAGGAAAACACCAAACACATAAAATAACTTTTTTTTGGTTGTGAGCCTAGCGTTTAACGGCTGAGCCATCTCTCCAACCTTTAATCCCAGCACTTGGGAGGCAAAGGCAGGTAAATCTCTGTGAGTTCGAGGCCAGCCTGGGCTACCAAGTGAGTTCCAGGAAAGGTGCAAAGCTACACAGAGAAACCCTGTCTCAAAATACAAAACAAACAAAAAAAAAATCCAACTTTTTTTTTTTAAGATACTTCCTCCTTTTATCTCCTCAAGGGAAAGCAAGCTTTCTTCCATTTAAAAATTTGTTTTTAGAAAGAAAAAGTAAATAAATTAAAGATGAGAACAATAGATAAATGGAAATGGGATCACAAATGCAGTCCTGTGGGCAAGCATTTTCTACTGTCCATCACTCTACATGTGGTCAGGAATTGACAAATTCTAGGGAAAGCTGGGAAGTAAGTTTGAAAAAGAGAGGCATATATTCACCTGAAATTGGGGAGCAACACCTTCTTCCAATAGGTACTTAGACAGTTATTTAAAAACACTCATGGCTAAGTATTACTGGTATCCCAGAAGAAACACAGTAAGGGGACCATGAAAGAGTTTTAAGTTAAGGTCAAGGCACTGGATTCAGTCAACTATGAAGAGAAAAATGAGGCAAATCTCTTATTTGGATACATTCTTATTAAGGAAAATTTTATGTACAGCTTAACAGAGAAACTTTTTTTTCCTTACCCTTAACAATTATTCACTTTTCAGCCTCTGGCTAAGATCAAGTGTAGTATCCTTAGTAGTAACACTGTCACTTTCCCCACACCTGAATCTAAAACCGGGCAGTGTTAACCAGTGAACTCAAAACAAACTCTGGGCAGAAACATGAGTTTTTCAAGTATCACTGACAGTCTACTGCAGTCACCCTAAGAACCTTTTCAGGTTTAAATCCCTAAGAAACAGTGGGAATACTGACAGGGCTAAGTCACCCCACTCAATAAGAAACAGACAGAGGTGGAGTTCAGTCAGTGCTACAATCTTGGGGATCTTAACAGTTTCTCTGTATCTGCCTAACAAAGGTGTCACTCCAAGGAAACTAGTCAAAGCATTAGGTGGTAAGAAACAAAGTCCATGATCTTCTAGGTCACAGGCCTCGAGCTAGTTAGTACTAGACAGAACCCATGTCTGGGTGCTATTGTTAAGTTCCCAAATTAAGACAGCTCTAGGTCAGCAATTACCTGTAGAGCAAGTATGTGGCCAGTATCATCCTAGCTGCAAAGTGGTAACTCAATCACACGTGGGTGCTCTACTACACCTGCCTCAAAACAGGAAGCAAGCTTCAGTATACACATATCTATGGAGTATGCTTTGATGTGGCTCACTGCAGGTAACAAAGCTGTAAACCCAGAGACCTTAGCTAGCATCAGAACTCAGTAAACTAGTATAACTAACAATGTCGTCCAAAACAACCCAACCCAACTCCAAAACAGTTCCATAGAGACAGAGACAACCTGCTTGCTCAGCGATGACTTGAAGAAGCCCCACAGCATCCCTATCCAATAGAGTGCAGTCAGTGTGATCTCATGGGACCACAGAGTACAGCTACCAGTACACTTTAACCCCAGAACACAGAACAACCTACCAGACACCACCAAGGTTTTCCTGCCTAGTGATGATACTAGGTGGTGGTGGCCCATGCAGAATCTCAGGCAAAATAGTACAAATCTGCCACCAATAAAGAAAACCAGGAAGAGATGGCTATTTCCTTAAACGAGTCACCTGCAAAATAAAGAAAATAATCCCTATCAAAATTCTAATGCTGGCCAGGCAAGGTGGCACACACCTATAATTCCAGCAATTGTGTGGTCAAGGCAGAAAGATCATGAATTCAAGGCCAGCCTAGAGTACATAGTGGGACACTGTCTCAAAAAAGTCCTCAATACACACTCAAAAACCTATGAACGAAAAAAAATAAAACTATATGGATTGCCTTTTCTGATTTTAAAGCCATATGGGGGTGGTAACAATCTACTATGCTCTTTAAATTTTAAAATAAAGGCTGAAGAAATAAGGAGACAGTATAATGCTGGCATATTGCATTCTTGGAGGGCCAGTATCACTAATTTTTCCAGACTTGATTGCCCAGGATGCATTTTGCCTGAAGTTGTAGTGTTTTCTAAATTAAGACAGATTTTAACTCTAAATACAGTACTGATAATCTCTTTCTTCAAAAGCTACTAAGTCAAGAGGTTGGATAAAACTAAGAAAATTAGCGATAGACTGAATAAAAAAAAATGACATTTTAAAAACCCAACTTCCTGATCACTACAACTACAGTTATAGAAGGATAATGATTCAGAGCATAGAGTTAGAGGTGATATCAAGTGTTTCGAGAGAAACGAAGGCCTAGAAACACAGTGATATCTATTACTATCACTTTATTCCAATTACCATCAGAGAAGTATGCCATTTCGGAATAGAAAATCCTCTACAGTCATGTCCTCACCTCACTTTCCATTCATTACTTCTCATTCATCCTGAACTGCAGCCACACTAGAGCACTCACCTTCCACGCCATGTGACTGTTATCTAGACCCCTTTCCAGCCATAGTCCCCATCTCTTCTCTAGGCTCTGGCTCAAAGCACTGATTCTTCTACCAATCTTTCTGTTTCATGATCTCCTGTCTGTCTCACAATACCCCCAATCCTCCAGTCTAGCCACCATTTGCTTTTTGAGCATTTACTATTTCATGTGTCAATTTGACATGTACTTATTTACTAACATTCTCTCACTTAAAGATGTATGCATTAGCCAGGTGGCAGTGACACACGCCTTTAATCCCAGCACTCTGGGAGGCAGAGCCAGGCGGATCTCTGTGAGTTCAAGGCCAGCCTGGTCTACAGAGCGAGATCCAGAAGAGGCACGAAAACTACACCCTGTCTCGAAAAACCAAAAAAAAAAAAAAAAAAAAAAAAAAGTATGCATTAAAAGACACTAGCCACTAGCACAGAAGTTAGGTAGCCGAGTACGTCCTCCATAAAAATGGACAAATCTTGAAAATAACACAATGTAAAATATCATCCTCTGGACAAATGGTGACTTTTCTCAATTAACAGCTGGGTCAGTCAGACTTTCTATCACTGTAACAAACATCTAAGAAAAACAACTTGAAGGAAGAAAAATTTATTTTGGCTCAGGGTTTCAGAGGCTTCAGCCTGCGGTCAGCTGGCTCTATTTCTAGGCCTGTGTGGTGAGGCAGAGCATGATGGAAGAAGACAAAGTTCTTACCTCACTGCAACTGGGAAAGAGAGGTGAACAGGTAGAGGAAAGATACATACACCCTCAGTGACCAACTTCCTCCAACCAAGTCCTTCCTACTTTTTTTTTTTTTTAACCATCTCCTAATAATGCCATCATATTATAAATTCATCAAGACATCAATCCCCTTTTAGCTCAGAGCTCTCAGGGTCCAATCACTCTGCAAAAACCAAACAGCTGACAACCAAACCCATCATTATGAACATTTCATATTCACACCACAACATTCTGCCCATTCCCCAAAGGCTCACCTCCATCTCATAATGCAAAATGTAGTCAATCTAGTTGCAAGAGTCCCTAAAGTCTTAACACTTCCAGCATTCCTCAAAAGCCCCAAGCCTCTTCTGGCTCAGGCAAACTGTTGGCTGTAAGCCTATATGAAATTACAAAATAAGTTATATACTCCCAAGACAAAATGGAATAGAGTAAACATTCCTATTTCAAAAGGGAGGGATGAGGGCACAGGAAGGATGGAACCAAAGTAAGAACAAATCCCCGCAAGACAAACATTATACCCAACAGTCTGGGGGCCTGTGCACATGGTAGAGGGAGGTAAGCCACAGAAGTTGTGGGCAGCACTGCCTCTACGGTTTTCTAGATGTGGTCAATATGGTATCTTTTGTGGGGTGGCTCTGCTCATGTCCTATGGTTTTCCTCAGCAATCGTTTGATTTCCTGGCAGCTCTTAAATTCCTGGGCTCCTTACTGTATTTTTTGGATTTGTCCACAGTCTCCTGTATTGCCTTCTCAGGGACTGCCTTGAAGGAGTCTTGACTCTATGGTACCTGTCCACTAAAACTATCATTTGAGATGTGGGTGGAGGCCTCCACGACACATTATTTTGTATCCTGTATGCCTGCAAAATCAGCATCACTTGGATAATGCTAATGTCTGATGTGAATTCGAGTACTCCTCAAGCCCCCTTGGACCAGTGTAGCAAATCCTCTGTCTATATGGCTGAACACCAATAAATATTCTCATGGGTGGCATTGTGCCAGCAGACAGCCCTGGAACTCTCTCCTTGGAGCAGTCTTTTAAATGAGTTAAAATCTTTACTTCCTTGCTTGCCATGAGTAGGGTATGGCCAATTTCTAAGATGTTTTCAATGAAAATTTTCTATTGTATCAATGTCAAATACTTGGCTTTCCTCCCTCCCCCACCCCCTGACTCCCACCCTTCGATTTTTCAAGACAGGGTTTCTCTGTGTAGCCCTGGCTGTTCGGGAACCCACTCTGTAGATCAGGCTGACCTCAAACTCAGAGATCTACCTGCCTCTGCTTCCCAAGTACTGGGGTTAAAGAAAGGTGTGTGCCACCACCTCCTAGTTTACTTAGCTTCTTTTAATGGCTCTAATCTCTCTAACAACTATGCTCTCCTTGTCCACAACTTTAACCACACCTCTTTCCTAGTCAAACTCCCAAGTTTTCCAAATCGCTCTGCTCTGCTTTTGTTTCTAAATTCAGACTGTAAGTAATGGTTAAAAGCAGCCAGCACTAACCATACAGCGGCCTAAATGTTAGGCTACTCTCAAATTTCCTCACTGCATTTTCTGTCATGTTTAAACTCAGTTTCACACAAAGGTTAGGGGCACAAAGGAAATGCAGACAAGACATGAATGCTCTCTTGTTCAATTTCTAATAGAAGTCTTATTCTCATCTTAAACCTCATGAGAAGTCTTCACTCTTCACATTCATATCCACATTCTCATCTTCTGAACCCCCATCAGAATCACTCACTCAGCTTTTCGAGCCTCCACCAACACTGTCCCCAAGACCTCTGAACATATTGTCAGTTATTGATTGCAACAATCTCACTTCTTTAAAACTGATTTTCTGTTGTTACTTAACTGTTGTGCTGCTGAGATAAATACCCAAGAAAACAACCTGAAAGAGATTTAGTTTGGCTCACGGTTTCCTAAGTTTTAGTCCATCTTTGTGGGGAGGGCATGGCAGAAGACAGCACATCATGGAAGGAAGGAAGGAAAGGAAGGTCAATGGGAAGAATACACCTGTCTGTGAGCTGCTTCCTTCTTTCCCTTTTATTCCACCTGAGTACATAGCCGACTAGTCAGTGTCACCCACACTCAGTAATGGTCTTCCTCTCTTAATCCTTTTGGAAATGTCTGCACAGTCATAATCACAAGTATGACTTACTAATACTAGGCATGTCTTAACCAAGCTGACAACCAGTATTAACATAGGAAATATTTTATCTCTCTATCTAGATCCTACATGCACAGGAGACAAACTATAATCTACATCTTGACCATGCTATCTATTAGAAGAAATCTTTTCAGGGGCTAGAATGGTGGCTCAGAGCTTAAGAGCATAGGTTGCTCTTCCTGGGTTTAATTCAGCGCACAACCATCTGTAACTCTAGCTCTAGGGTCCAGGGGATCCAACAAGTGGTGCACAGACATATAAGCAGGTGAAACACTTATGCATATAAAATAAAATTTAAAAATTATTTCTGGGGCTGGAGAGATGAATCAGTGGTTAAGAGCACTGGCTGCTTTTTCCAAGGATCCAGATTCAATTCCCAGCACCCACATGGCAGTTCACACCTGTCTATAACTCTAGTTCCAGGGCTTCTGACACCCTCATACAGACACACATGAAGGCAAAACACCAATGAACAGAAAATAAAAATTATATATTAAAAAATATTTTCGGTCCCTTAAAGAGGAAATGAAAAACTCCATTAGAGAGGAAATTAAAAACTCCCTTAAAGAAATGGAAGAAAAAAAGAACAAAAAATGGGAAGAAATCAAATCAAGCCAAGAAAAAGCAATTCAACAGATGAAAGAAACATTCCAAGATCTGAAAAATGAATTTGAGACAATAAAGAAAACACATGCTGAGGGAATGCTGGAAATAGAAATCCTGACAAAACGAACAGGAACTACAGAAACGAGCATAACCAACCGATTGCAAGAGATGGAACAGAGAATCTCTGACACTGAAGACACGATAGAGAAAATAGATTCGTCAGTCAAAGAAAACACTAAAGACAAAAAAGTCATAACACAAAACATCCAGGAAATTTGGGACACCATGAAAAGACCAAACCTAAGAATAATAGGGATAGAAGAAGGAGAAGAATACAAACTCAACGGCACAGAAAATATATTCAGCAAAATCATAGAAGAAAACTTTCCTAACCTAAAGAAAGAAATACATATGAAGATACAAGAAGCTTACAGAACACCGAATAGGCTGGATCCAAAAAAAAAAAATCCCCTCGCCACATAATAATCAAAACACTAAACACACAGAACAAAGAAAAAATATTAAGAGCCACAAAGGAAAAAGACCAAGTAACATATAAAGGTAAACCCATCAGAATAACACCAGACTACTCAATAGAGACTATGAAAGCTAGAAGATCATGGACAGATCTCATGCAGACACTAAGAGACCACGGATGCCAACCCAGACTATTATACCCAGCAAAACTCTCAATCACCATAGGCAGAGTAAACAAAATATTCCAGGATAAAACCAGATTTAATCAATATCTGTCTACAAACCCAGCCCTACAGAAAGCACTAGAAGGGAAAATTCAACCCAAAGAAGCTAAACACATCCATGAAAAATCAAGCAATAGATAATCCCACACCAACATACACCACAGCAGAAACAAGCTGGTGTAGCTATCCTAATATCTAGAGAAAAAGGATGTTTCAAAAGAGAAGAAGTCTTGTGGCAATGCCTCAGTGGTCCAGGTAACTACCAGAACTCGGAAAAGTTGGTTGAACTTGGGATTGACTGGGAGGCCAAAGATTTAAAAAGCAGAAGATTCTCTCAAGACACAAGTTGTGTGATAATAGTGTGTTATGTGTGTGTGAATGAGAATTTGTAAATGCTGAATTCTAGGCTTCGACAATCATTGTCAGTGCAGATTAAGCTGCAAGTATTTATGCTTTAAAACTTAAATTATAAAGCTAGTTACGTCTTTCTAACAACTAGTTTTAATGTTTATGTGCATATTTTACCTACATTACCTTTTCAGGATGTTGAGAAAGATGCATCACAAGCAAAGGCTGGAGGCTGGGGGCTAGATGGTTTTGAGGAAGAGGTCTTGGTGGACTCTTTCATAGAGCAAAGGGAAGCAATGCCTTCTGGGAAATGAGTTAAGTTTTAATCTAGTCTTTAGGATTAGAAGTCAAAAACAAAAATATTAAGGAAAGGAAAACCTAATTGATCTTTGAAGTATTGTTATATGGAATTGAGTGGGACTTTTGAGGCCTTTCTTCCAGAAAACAAGGATTTGGTTGTCAGGCCTATATTAGGCCTAAACCTTGGTGCCATGTAGTTGTACTTAAATCATTTCAATAAAAAGTGTCTTAGTGATTGGAACTTCTAGTGCAGTTTGGAGTTCTTCCATTTGAAAAATGTGATATTTGCATGGGATTGTTTGAATCTTGTTTTCTAGTCCCTCCCCATTACCACCCTCATAGTCTGAAGGTAGATTTTTCTCTTGATAAAGAAACAAAAAAGGTGAACATCTTGTTTGTAAATAGGTATCTAGTAACTAGTGGTAAACTTGAAATGGTAGAATTCTTTAAAGCCTAATTCTAGATAGCCTTAAGAAAATATATCTTAATTACTTTTGAACCTGTATTCACCTTGTTTTTTTTTTTCAAATATCTTAAGTTATATTTTCTTTTTCAGAGCTGCTTCATATTTGGGGCTACCTTTTTTTTTTTTTTTAATTGAGGCGTAATTCATAAAAGGGTATATTGTTTTGATGAGACTTTTTACAACTGTGGCTGGATGTCTTTCTTTAGTCTTCCAAGAAGGGCCATTTTACTTTTTTAGAGTTACTTTTTAAAGTCTTGAGGTCAACAACTTGGACTACTATGCATGTAAGTGCTAATGCAAATTAAAGCCCAAGTTGACCTCCAGCAGCAGTTCATTCTATGCTGACAGTGAGAGAACACTTTGCCTGTTAGGATACTGTTACTCGTGGACTGAAATGCTGAAGAAACCCCTCCCCCTATTTTGTTTTTTTGCAAAAATCAAGGTATATTCTAGGGTTTCCTAGTTGACCTCAACAGATAAACTGAGATGATAGCCTTAGTTCAGAAATGATCTGAATGTAGATTTACAGTCTACGTGTACAGCTGGCTAAGTGAGATCGCTTTCACAGTTCTGCATGTATCCCATCGGCTCCCCATTAGTCACTGAACTCTTAAAACTGGTATTGTAACATTATTACAATGTTTTGCACCAATTTTATAAAAAAAAAAAAAAAAATATTTTCGGGCCAGGCGTTGGTGGCCCACGCCTTTAATCCCAGCACTCGGGAGGCAGAGCCAGGCGGATCTGTGAGTTCGAGGCCAGCCTGGGCTACCAAGTGAGCTCCAGGAAAGGCGCAAAGCTACACAGAGAAACCCTGTCTCGAGAAACCAAAAAATAAATAAACAAATAAATAAATAAAAAAATAAATAAAAAAATAAATAAATAAATAAATATTTCAGCTGGGAGGTGGTGGTGCACACCTTTAATCCCAGCACTAAGGAAGTAAGGCAGGTGGAACTCTGAGTTTGAGGCCAGCCTGGTCTACAAAGCAATTTCCAGGACAGCCAGGACTACACAAAGAAACCCTGTCTTGAAAAACAAAACAAAACAAAAAAATAACAAAAAATTTTCAAAGTATACATTTTGGATTCATATAGTTTATTGCATGCTAATTAAACCTTAAAAGTTGGTAACAGATTTCTCATTGGTCTAAAGAGTTTTGGGATAAAATATACTGTGTAAGTAATTATACTGAAGACAGTATATAGATTAGTATTATGGCCTAAGAAGAGCTGTCTTGAATTCCTAGCTAATGCATAATCACAAACCAGTAACAATTCTGAGACACAGATAGTCATTTAAGTATGTGCCATTGTTTCTAAAAGGTAATTATTCAATCATTCAAATAAGAAAGTGTGAATGGCACAAAACAAATCTTTCCACAATAATCAGTGCATCAACAATTTTTAGTGCATTTATACTAAGTCAAAGTATTCTCTCTCAACAATAGTTATACAAGCCGGGCGGTGGTGGCGCACGCCTTTAATCCCAGCACTCGGGAGGCAGAGCCAGGCGGATCTCTGTGAGTTCGAGGCCAGCCTGGGCTACCAAGTGAGTTCCAGGAAAGGCGCAAAGCTACACAGAGAAACCCTGTCTCGAAAAAACAAAAAAACAAAAAACAAAAAAAAAAAAAAAAAAAAAAACAATAGTTATACAATTACAGTACAAAGAAAAAAGAAAGGAAGGAAGGAAGGAAGGAAGGAAGGAAGGAAGGAAGGAAGGAAGGAAGGAAGGAAGAAGGAAGGAAAGGAAGAAACATACATCTGAAAACCCAGACAGGCAGAAACCTCTATGCAAGTACAGCCATCTTAAAAAGTGCTGGGCTTGTCAGGTGGCGGCGGCACATGTCTTTAATCCCAGCCCTTGTGAGGCAGAGACAGGTTGACTTCTATGAGTTCAAGGCCGGCCTGGTCTACACAGTGAGTTCCAGGATAGCCAGGGCTACAGACAGAAACCCTGTCTCAAGAAAAAAAGAAAAGTGCTAAGCTTACAAATGACCCATGTCTAAGTATTACAAAACTCTACTGACTTCCATATAAAAAACAGTGATACCATTCTATATTCATTCTCTGATGGCTCAGAATCTAAAATTGCATCTTCTACCTATCTCCTGTTCCCCATTGATTCTTATTTCTTGCATATATATGAGGAACATCCTCTACACTCATGACTAGATGGAAAACATTGCTGAGCTCAGCTTTGCTCATGTCTTCTTACATGGCACCAAACTGAGATTTTGCAAACTTTGCAAAAAATATTCTACTTTCTTCTACATATCACACATGCCCATTAAGAAATGTACTGGCTGGGTGGTGGTGGCGCAAGCCTTTAATCCCAGCACTCAGGAGCCAGAGGCAGGAGGATCTCTGTGAGTTCGAGGCCAGCCTGGTCTACAAAGTGAGTTCCAGGAAAGGTGAAAAACTACACAGAGAAACCCTGTCTTAAAAAACCAAAAAAGAAAAAAGAAAAAAAAGAAATGTACTTCCTAACAAGAACTATCCAATTCTGTTTTAGCTTTTGATATGTTCACACCCATACCTGTAATTATATATGGAATACACATTCAAAATTCTGAGGAAACAGGTAAGAGTTATATAGACAACATCTAGATATCAAAGTCTACATAAAATCAACAATGGCCAATAAGCATATACAAAGCTATTGGACATCTTTACCCTGTAGACAAATATAAATCAAAATAAGAAGATACCACTATACATCTACTAGCACAATTAGCATGATTATATTTAAAATAAGACAGATAACAAGAAATTGATGACGGGGGCTGGAGAGATGGCTCAGTGGTTAAGAGCACTGGCTGTTCTTCCAAAGGTCCTGAGTTCAATTCCCAGCAACCACATGTTGGCTCACAACCATCTGCAGTGAGATTTGGCGCCCTCTTATGGTCTGCAGGGATACACGCAGACCATAAAAAAAAAAAATAAGAAGAAAAAAAAAAATACAAGAAAAAAAAATACAAGAAAAAAAAATACAGAACACTGTATACATAATAAATGAATAAATCTTTAAAAAAAAAAAAAAAAGAAATTGATGAATGCTGCAACATGGGTGAACCCTGAAAACACACCAAGTGAAAGATGTCCACATATTGTGCAATGCTATGTACATATGATGACTAGAACAGACAAATGTGAGACAGAAGGATTCCTGCTTATGCCAGGCTAAGCTGAAATGGTATGGGGGTGTGTGTGTGTGTGTGTGTGTGTACACATGTGAACCTCTGATGAGTACAGGGTTTCTTTTTTTTTTTTTTTTTTTTTTTTTTAAGTTTTTCGAGACAGGGTTTCTCTGTGTAGCTTTGCGCCTTTCCTGGAACTCACTTGGTAGCCCAGGCTGGCCTCGAACTCACAGAGATCCGCCTATCTCTGCCTCCCGAGTGCTGGGATTAAAGGCGTGCGCCACCACCGCCCGGCCCGAGTACAGGGTTTCTATCTGGAACAATGAAGAGGCTACAGTTGGATTGTGGCTATAGTTATATAACCTATGAACATACTAAACCCGGTGAGTTGTATACTTCAAATTCATGACTCTTACAGTATGTGAATTATTCCCCAAAGTTGTTTAAAACAAGAAAATCTATACTGGCCAATCTCAATATATTTAATGTTACATTATACGCAAACTCTTTTAACTTGCTATGTAACCCTGGCTCACCTGGTACTCACTATACAGCCTTGGTTGGCCTTGAAATTTCCATCAATCTTCCTGTTTCATAAGAAACATTATGAAAAGGGAATCAAGTACTGTACTTCACTTCATAATGAAATCTAGTGAGTTTCTTCCAGTTTGGATGTACTTCAGTTCACAAAGACTCTCAAACATGAAAATTATCTAGATAACCAAGAAAAGTATTCATAGAAGGGATGCGAAGCACTGGTTACAATAAACCAGTTATTAAAATGTTCTATTTCAGCCAGGTACAATGGCATGACCCTGTAGTGTGTATGTGTGTGGGAGGGGTGGGTAACAAGGATTGTTTGCACTCAGAAGCTTAAGATCAGCCTGGGCAACAGAGTGGACCTTTTCTCACCGAATGGAAAAAGAACAAAAACAAAGCTGGGGACCTAGCTCAGTGGCAGAGTACTTGCCACCATACACACTGCTCTGGGTTTGATCTCTAGCACTACCAAAAACAAGTAAAATCAAAACATCAAAAGAAGCCTTACTTCTTTAAACTTAAGCTTTTTACACTTTCATATTTTTATTTATTTATTTATTTAGGTTTCTGCAGACAGGGTTTCTCTGTGTAACAGCCCTGGCTGTCTTGGAAATCCCTTTGGAGACCAGGCTGGCCTCAAACTCAGAGATCCACCTGCCTCTGCATCCTGAGTACTGGATTAAAGGTGTGGGCCATCACACCAGGCTTAAATTCTTTTTAAATAGCAACATCCAGTTCACAACTTTTAAGAAACTATTTTTAAAGTCATTACAGTTACCTCAATAAGAAGGGCCAAGTAATAAACTATTGGTGGTTTTGGTGGTTTTTAGACAGGCTCTTGCTATGCAGACCCAGGCTGGCCTCCAACTTGGAATCCTTTTACTTCAGCCACTTGAGTCTTGGAATTAATTATAGGCACATCTCCATGCCCAGTTGATCTAGTTTTTAAGTGCCCAAATCTCTACCAATGTCCTTCAAAACCATCTTTTAACAACCATATCATCTAGAACCAGCATTTGGGGCTTGATTAAGTACCTAGCACCAAGTAACCAGACTGACTTTCTCACTCTGTTCGAGTTATGATTGGTTGACTTACAGTGTGAAGATTTTGCACTAGCTCATTAATATAAAAGACACAGGCACACTTTCATAACTGTTGCAGTGTACACACTCCTTTTTCATGTATGTGTGCTCACCCCTCCCCTTTGTGACAATACTGTCCTGTTATGTAGCCAGGCTTGCCCGAAATTCTAGATCCCCAGGTGACAAAGTGCTGGGATCACAGTGCTGGCATTAAAGATAGTGACATACCCCTGGTTAGGTTTTCTTAGTTCCCAATGCTGAAATCTCTTCTATTGGGATTTGTAAATGTGCACAGATAAAACCTCTTTACTTAATAGCCTGAAATTATTTCTCAGTTACAGCATGGACATGTTATGCTAACTTTGCTATTTTGCAATTACCAGAACTGAACAGCTCAGATTCATTTATAATCTTGTTGAGTTTTTGGTGTTGATGGTGGTAGTTAATTGGTTTTTTGAGACAGGGTTTCTCTGTGTAACCCTGGCTGTCCTGGAACTCACTTTGTAGACTAGGCTGGCCTTGCACTCACTTAGATCTGTCTTCCTCTGCCTCCAGAGTACTGGAACTAAAGCTGTGTGATACCATGCCTGGTTTATAATCAGTTATTAATACTAACAAATGAGCTGTCATTTTCTTATAAAATAAGCATTTACCTTCAATGTAATACTGAATGAAAATCTAAAGCTTAGTGAATCAAATAATAAAACCCATTTTCAAATCAGGTTAGGAATTATTTTTGGCATGCCACTCAAATTAAAAAAGCAACAGAATCAGAAAGACACATTTCCTTGAACTCAATTGAGCAAACATGTTCACCTCAAACCTCACAGTGTAACAGACAAAATCACAATTACACATGACTTGGCTAAGTGTGAAACTGCTATGTTCAAATGCAAAATAATGTGGTTTAATGCCTACTCCAAAATACCTGTAATATCCTAATTGATTATCAAATCAAAGGTGAATGAATTTTGAAGCTGTCCCTTGCCCTTTTTGCATCATTCTCAAAAGAAACAAACCACCATTTAACAACAACAGCAAAACAAGATTGTAGTATACTGAATACAGTGACTCTTTAAATTAGGTACAGGAAAAATCTACTCGACACTTAAATGGCCCTAAATAGCTGTGCTTTTGGAGTATTCTAAGTGCTTTTCATAGTTTCATTTCCTACTTTGAGTTGTCTTTTCCTGCTGCTAGTGTTCCTGCAACAAACAGCCTTTCATATTTCTAATTTTTGTTTCTGACCTTGCAAGAGGAAAACTTAACTTACCTGCCTAGTGAATCTCCTCAACCTAGTGCCATGATATTGGCTAGAAAAACATTTAACGATAGCAGTGAATATTAGTTTGCAGCACAACAGGTTCATTCTTAAAACTAAATATTGGGTAAATCAGAAATTACCTCAGCTACCTAGCTATAAAAGAACTTTAAAGTTTGCATGATATGCCAGTCATTTATTCACTAGTAAGGTAAGTTTTTTTTTCTCTCTGCCTTAAGTAATCTAAATGATAAAACGTATAGACAATGGGAGCAGTTTTGAAGAATATTAATATTTAGCTGTATGCAATTGGTACTTCTAAGAACAGTGTTTACAAAGTCTGGAATAATAAAACATGAAGTTTGGGTCAGTGAGATGGATCAGCAGATAAAGGTGCTTGCTGCCAAGCCTGTTAACCAGAGTTTTATCCCTAGGACCACTAGGATGGAAAGAGAATCAACTTCTGAAAGTAGTCCTCTGACCTCCATGCATGCACCACAGGAAGTACCACACCCATATAAACAACAAAAATGTAAAACAACATCAAACAAACCATAAAATACCTTTGGAGTTTAATTTTGAAGTACTAACTAGTAACCTTGCCTCCACTATATTCTAGGGTAAAGAAAAGCACAGACTAATTCCTGAAATGATTTATATTTGGTAAGCTTACCAATAAAAATCATGCAATAAACTAAACAAAACATATGAAGAAATCTTAACAGGTGGCATGTGTTTAAAAACAGATATGTTGCCTGTAAAATGATGAGAACATATATATTTTAACTTTTAAATACTTACAGGTTCACAGGAAATTGAAAAAATAGTATAGTAAAGTCTAAAATGTACCATTCATTTAGTTTCCCCTAATACCATTATAGGAATATCTTTTACTATCAAAGCTAAGATGTTGCTACTTATTTAGTTTAAAATCTTACTCAGTTGAGGCCAGCCTGGTCCAAATGGTGAATGTCAGGCCAAGGGCTACATAGTGAAATCCTGTTTCAAAACCACAACTCCAAACCAAAATAACAAAACAAAACCACACTCAAGACTTTACTTATCTGAGAATGTAGTGATGTGCAATTTTATTAAATGTATAGGTTTATGTAACCAACAACCACCACAATCAAGATATAGAGCTGTTTCATCACCACACACATCCCCATCATCATCATCGCCATCCTAATTTTCTCATTTCAAGAATGTTACATGAACCAAACCATATGGTATGTAGCCTTTAAGATTTTTTTTTATTAAGTTATCATATTTTTCTTTGGGATATATCCAAGATGTTGCTGTACCAATAGCTTGCCCCCTTTATCTATACGTAGTATTCCATGCTTAGGTGCTATGGATACATCAGTTTACTCAGTGAGGGAAGGGCATTGGGATTATTTCCAGAAAACAACCACCACCCAATTACTTCTTTTAAACAACAATTCTATAATATATAAGTTCATATTTTAGGACAAAAAGGGGTGGTGGTGGCTAACACTCATTTAAGCTATTTCTCCCAGAAAGCTATATATGCAGAAAATTGTAATTTTACATTAAAACTATTCATTTTATTCTTTATATTCTAGATCACCCCTTAGTATGATGACCACCGTATCAAGAAGAACCTGCAGTTGATTAAACGTCTACCTCAAATTGCAAGGTGACACCTGAGTGCAGTTATGGAGCCCCTTTCATGTAGAAGACAGGTAGTAGAGCTAACTGCACAACCAGTCTACAAAGGCAGCTTCGATCTGTCACTCAGTAAACCAGCACTGGCGGAAGTCAAATGGCAGAACTTTCCTTGCATCAGACATCAGACAGTTGCCTCTCAAGGTCAGGAATACAAACAATTCCTCGATTTTAATTTCTTTTGGAAGGCAATGACAACAAGTTGTGGATGACATAAGTGAAGAAGACCAAGAGCTACCCTTTTGGAATGCTAAGTGATCTAGTATTCACAGAGTAAGAGGCTCAAAATGTACAATTTGTTTAGAGAAGTGAGCTTATGGTCAAAATTAAGAGTCACGGCGGCTGGAGAGATGGCCCAGTGGATTAGGAGAACTGGCTGCTCTTTCAGAGAAACTAGGTTCAATTCCCAGCACCACATGGCAGCTCACAACAGTCAATAACTCAAGTTCTAGATGATCTGATACCCTCCTCTGACCTCTGAGGGCACCAGGCATACAAGAGGTGCACAGACATACATGCAGACAAAACATCCATACACCTAAAGTAGCAATAAATAATTTTTTAAAAGTCACAAACCGGCCGGGCGATGGTGGCGCACGCCTTTAATCCCAGCACTCGGGAGGTAGAGGCAGGCGGATCTCTGTGAGTTCGAGGCCAGCCTGGTCTCCAAAGTGAGTTCCAGGAAAGGCGCAAAGCTACACAGAGAAACCCTGTCTCGAAAAACCAAAAAAAAAAAAAAAAAAAAAAAAAAGTCACAAACCGGCCGGGCGGTGGTGGCGCACGCCTTTAATCCCAGCACTCGGGAGGCAGAGCCAGGTGGATCTCTGTGAGTTCGAGGCCAGCCTGGGCTACCAAGTGAGTCCCAGGAAAGGCGCAAAGCTACACAGAGAAACCCTGTCTTGAACCCCCCCCCCCAAAAAAAAAAAGTCACAAACCTAACAACTAACAAAGCAAAGAACAAAATAAAATGTAAGGGAATGTTTAATTTAACAAATATGAAGACTAACAACAGGTAAGCAGAAAAAACCTGGAAAAATCAAACTGCTGGGAAATTCAGGCAGAAAACTAGCTTTGAGCCATGATTTAGTATCTTATTTAATTTGTCCATCGGTGACTAATCAAACTACATTTTGAAGATTACACATATTCATATGTGAGCTAACATCAGATACAAGCACATTTGTTTAATGTGTCCCTTATATGAGGACCAAAGTTAATTTGATAGAAATTTTATTTTTGTTATTTGATGCATGGTACATGTCTGTATTACTAACAAAGATTACAGTGAGCCCCAAGGATTAAGTGAAAGGCAATTCAATATTTTTTTTAAGTTTATCCTGGGAAAAACTGACACATTTCTTTTTCTTTCATCTGCCATGTCAATTTAGTTACCTAGAGCTGTAAATACATTATTCTTCTTCCTCTAGGCAAGAGTGACTATAGAAACAGAACATTGGTTCTGTGGTTTGTAACAAGAGCAATCTGAAAATTTCATTCCCACTTGTAACCACACCTCTATAACATATGAATGCTGGACATTTTTACAATAGTTCACTAGTGTTAATAAGGAAGTTTTCTATTCAAGTAGGAACAACAGTGTATTACAGACCCATTAGTCTTTAGCATGATTTATGTAACACTTAAAAAATTTTATCAACTCTTACTACACATCCTTACTTCTGAGAATTAAAACTTAATATTAACCCAAATGGCTATAACTGGATTTTTCCAGAGACTCAGTTTCCCTGTGTAGCTCTGGCTGTCCTAGAACATGATCTGTAGACCAGGCTCGCCTCTAACTCTGAGATCCATTTGCCTCTGCCTCCTGAGTGCTGGGATTAAAGGTCTGTGATACCACCGCCCAGCTATAACTGGATAGTTTAAAACACCAATTTAAAAGAAAGTTTCTTCTGTTACTTGGTAAATCCCTTAGAGAAGCACCCAAGTGCCATCTGACTGTGGAGATGCTGTCAACCTTGGCTACTATTGTCAGCAACACTTCAGGATATAACTGTTTGCATGCTCATCTTAAATGACCTCAACTGTACAAACTCCAAGGACAGACACCTTTATGTGTGAAAACCCACTATATTTTCAAAAAACGTTTGGGAATGAAAAGAACATGTTATTTCAAAGAAAAGAAACACTCAAAGACTGCCAAACAATGGGTTACAACTAAAGAGCACGGATTTAGCTTATTGGTAAAATACTCGCTAGCATATGTGAAGTTGGAGGTTCAATCACTGACAAAAACAACAAAAACCCCAAAACCAAACCAACACACTTCAAGAGCACACAAAGCAACAGTCTGGTTTGGTCACATCAATTCAAATAACTTGTTCAATCTTAACTTTGTATCAAAGAATCCCTTGCCTTCTCTGGTAGCACAATGACTAGGATAGCAACTGTAAACTAGTTCTTGAAACATATTGACTAAGTCAGATGATCTTACAATACTTAACTATCACAAAACACAATAAATTGTTATTATGGGCAATGTATTTGAAATACATTCCAAATACAGAAATTCTACACATAAGGAAAAAAAAAATCTTGCAAAAATTCTCTTAGGTACCCAATGACCAATTTCTCATGCTGTTTCTGCTTAAAAAAAAAAAAAAAATGACTAGAGGCCAGCAAGATGTCTTAGTGCAAAAGGGCACTGACTGGGCCTTCAAATCTGACTGCTTGAGTTCAGTCCCCGAGACCAACATGACATAAGGACAGAAATGATTTCTGCAAATTGTACCACTGTCCTCTAACCTCCCAAAATGTGCTATGGCACTTGTGTGCCCCCACCTTACTTAAATGTAATAAAACAAAAATGGCTATTTTAGGCGACTGTGTATATTAACACTACTACTACAATACTCAACAGCAGAACAAATTTTGAGGCTGCAATAATACCCTGGGCACATGAACAACAAATTCATTCTCTAAATATGAAAATAAATGAGAAAACAAAAATTAAATTTAATGTAACAAAATATATACGTATGAGATACAATCCCAGTAGCTTTACATATTCTCTCTCTAGGCCTCACAACTCCATAGATTAAGCATTACCCTTCCCCATTATACAGGTGAGGAAACCTCACGGAGGCTCATGAAAGGATCCCAAAACTAGTAAAAGAATGCAGTCCCCTGTATTTTCATCAATCCTTCCCTGCAAAGAATTCATGATACCTAAAAATATAATTACATAAATTACCAATTAATTACCAAGTTTGGGGGAATATTCTAGGCAACATATGCTATAAGAACTTCACGGAATAGCTAAGGGAACTTATCTCCCAAAGCCACACTTAAAATAATAATAATAACACATAACCAGATTCCTTCTTGATCCAAATTAATGGATCTATTTCACTTTGGTATCTACTTGCATTATTTTGAGAATATGGCAGGTTCCTAAGTTACTATAGACTTCTCCTACCCTAAATAGTCTATCAGTCAAAGAACAGACTTTTTTTTTTTTAAGAACAAATGTTTACTCTAGAAACTAGTAAGTCTTAGAAATGAGGTGATCTGTAGCCATGTCTATTACAGATTACTGGATCCATTAAAGTCATATTCTCCTAGGCCAAAAAGCAGAGTGAAACTTGAAAAGATAGGCACACTATCAAAACCTGATGCAATTACAAGAAAACTCCCTAAAATATAGTTAAAGAAGAAAAATTTGGGGAATGACGTTTGTTCAGTTAAATGTGTAGCTACATGAACCTTACCGATCAAGTATTGCAAAAAGGGGGGGCTGGAGAGATGGCTCAGAGGTTAAGAGCACTGACTGCTCTTCCAGAGGTCCTGAGTTCAATTCCCAGTACCCACATGGTGGCTCACAACCATCTGTAATGAGATCTGGCACCCTCTCCTGTCTACATAATAAAAAATAAATCTAAAAAAAAAATAAATAAGTAAGTATTGCAAAAAGGGACTTCCAGTTTGACTTTAGTCATCTTTTAATAACACAATGCTCTTGAAATCAATGACATTTACATTTAAGGAGTTTCTTAGCCGGGCAGTGGTGGTGGCGCACGCCTTTAATCCCAGCACTTGGGAGGCAGTGGCAGGCGATCTCTGTGAGTTCGAGGCCAGCCTGGTCTACAGAGTGAGTTCCAGGACAGCCAGGGCTACACAGAGAGACCCTGTCTCCAACACCCACCACCACCACAAAAGGTGGGTGGTGGGATTTTTTAAACTCACCCGGGCAAACTATAACCTTAGTGTTGAGGTATACGTGCTTGTGCGTATTCATTCATGCTGGAAATTCTTTTTTTCTCCTTCAGGAATTCAACATTTTATTTAGTTAAGCCATACTGTTTTGGAAGATACCTCTTCACCTCTAGCTAGTTTAGGATTTAGGAGACTTGCTATCTCTGGACCCAATTCAGAGGGGTCACAACAGCCAGACTCAATTTGTTTATCTATAAAAGCAAGTTCAAACAACAGTGACACTATCTTGCACGTAATAACCACCAAAAAAGAAAAAAGAAAAGAAAAAAAACTTCCAACACACGGGGGTGGAAACGGGGGGAGGGGAGTGAACAACCTAACGTCCCTGTAAAACCATCAGCGACCAAGGCTCTGACAGTCATTCAACTTTCTTGCTAATTTCTCCACTATGCTTTTTTTTTTTTTTCTAGCAGCATAGATAGGCACGACATGCTGTTTCCTTTTCGGTGTGTGTGTGACAATCCCCCGAAGCGGGGGCTAGCAGCCCTGGGCATCTGCGCCGGGCCCCGGAAAACCAGTTCCGTGAACGGCCCCAGCTCCAGCCCGGCCTGGCGGTGGCTGCTTCTCCCCTCGGTCCTCCCCGGATCTCCAGGGCTCCCGGGAGCAGCCGCTGCCTCAGGGACGCTCGGGGAACCTGTCCCCAGTTCCCCCGCTAGGCCTCAAGGGGTTGGCGCTGCACATGGCCCCCGGCGAGGCGGCGGGCACAGCGCGGTGGAAGCGGCGGGCGGGCTCGCCTCGGAGCCCCGGGGCCCCCGGAGGGCTGGCGGGGAGGGACGCTGTCTCCTCAGCGCGTCCCTCCCCGGCTGCCTCACTCTCCCGCTCCGTTAGGGCTACCGGTCGGCGAGCGGGGGAGGGGAGCGGGCGCGTTATTCCCGGGACGCCGCGGGGGAGGGGACGGCATCGCTTACCCGCGTTACTGAGGAGAAGGAGCAGGAGGAGGCGGCGTGAGCGCGGCGCGGCGGGGCGACGGCGGGGCCGGCTGGTTGCAAGGAAGAGTCTCACGGAAGGGAATTAACCCCATCACCAGCCCGGACACCGGCTCCAGCGGCAGCCGCGGCGGCAGGATCCCGCCCCTTCCCACCACGCACTAGCCCCGCCTCTCCGTTCGCGTTGACGGGTAGCCGGCTCCCTCATAGGCTACATGAACACTGAGTGACACAGACCTGATCCAATCAGAGGTTGAAGAACCCCTCTCGCTCCGCCCTATTATCACTGCGGGGCCGCGGGAGAACGGGGCTAAATCTATCTCCACCCCCAAAAGAGAAAGAACCAATCCCTGACAAGCAATCGTCCTTGAAGGACGCAAAAGACGACCAATGATGGGGCTAGGAGAACAGCCATTTTGCCCACTTGTGAAAGAACCACCTTTTCCCACGAGTAGGACCCTGAGGCAGTCGAGTTCCGGGAGGTTTTAATCACTGGAGATATGGGAGACAACTATATTCCTTCAGGGAATATTTGTAGCGCTTCTAAGGATGAAAGGGGGATTTTGTCCTTCATGTGGGAGATGTGGGGAAGGCTCTAAGGATGTGGCTCCTCCCCTTAGCGGTAACGGGTTCCAAGCGGAACACCTGGTCTCTCCAGTCTTAGTAGTGGAGGGCAGGACTACTGAGTGCTTTGGCTTATGGAACTACAGTTCCCAAGATGCTTTGCGACCCCTGTAACATTTTCCTCCACTTGCTTCCTGTTGCATCTCATGGGAATTGTAGTTCTTGAGAGGTTACCATGCGCCCTTCTTGTCCAGATGGGTAGGGGCAAAGTTTTGAGTAATTTGGATTTATGAACGAGGTCCCAAGGTTCTAGTCAGGTCTTCTCGCCTCGCTTAAGGAGGATCAAAAATATAAAAGAAGGGTAGGGAGTTTTCTCGGGATACCACAGGGTTTTAGAGTGCTGGTATTTGAACTCTCCCACTGTCAGGTCATCCCAACGTCACTTCCGCTTAGGTGCGGACACTTGCAAAAAGCTTGGCGGGAGTTGGAGATTCTGAAGCTAGGGCACCAGTTTTGGCGCTCTGGGAGTTCTGTGTAGGTAGGGCAAGAGATGGCAAATTGAATATACTTTAATTGCGTTTTAAGAAAAGAGTTGGTAAAAGTCGGGCGTGGTGGCTCATGCCTGTCACAGCAGGAAGCCGAAAGATCGCCGCGATTTCTCAGCCTGCGCTACAGAGTGAGTTTTAGAACAGCGGGGACTATAGTATTGACCTTGTCTAAAATACGCAGAGACAGACAGAGAGAGAGAGACACAGAGAGAGAAATGTGAAACGGCGCGGGTGTAATTCTCGAGCCCTTAATGTAATTTCCTATCCTGCTTTTATTTCTGCGGACCCAAGGTTTCCTATCAGATCCGCTCACGAGTAGATTGCACCTCTTTTGAGTTTGTAGAGGACACTTTAATTTGTTTTTATCCACTGTATGGGAAGGAGCGTGGTTTGTAGACTGGAAGGACTTGGAAGTCCTGAGCTAATTCCTCCGATTTATACAAACACTCTCCAGAGGTTGCCTTTAAAGGAAGAAAGCTCAGGGTTGTTAGTCTAATGGAATGATCCTGTTGCCATTCTCTCTTTGAGTAACCCGTCTATCATATTAAGTGGCGACCAGGTGACACTTGTAATACTCCAGTGACAAAAAGACATCAAAAAAGGCTTCAGAATTCACAACCTAGTAAACTTATCAAATGAGGCATTGATTGATTGATCACCTCAAGCCTGATGCCCCTCGAAGTCTCTTCCATGCTTTTTATGGAAACTTTGTCTTACAACTTTTCTTGTAAATATTTATTGAACATTTACACTAGTAGTGAGTATACCAGACTTAAAGGGTTCAACAGTGCCCAGAAAGGTAATTTTTTTTAAAGGAGTGAGGAAGAGAAAGATTAAACTAAACTAATGTTATTGGTCTTTTAATATCTCCCTAAATCCAGCATCTTCATAGTCATGTTTTGTGTGTTGATTTGGTTTCCTCTTTGCTTTTTACTTTTAGATTTAAAAACTATGACTGTCTATTTCCGTTATTTTTATTGAAGTATTATCAAGTCTGTGTCCAGTACTGATAAAGAGTTGTTTATACACCACGTGGATGAAAACACCTAACTAGTGCAATTCTAGATGCAGAAATAATCTGTAACTTGCCGAGAGCCAAAGCAGTCTTACTTTCTCTTTCTTAAGGAAAAAAAATTGTCTTTGCTTTTTAATGAAATACTTTTGCCTGGGAGGGTGCTTGTGTGTGAGCCAATGAACTCCTCACCTCCTGTACAATAGACATATTAAGCAGAAGGCACCATTGAGCTGCATCATTCCCATCGTGGAGTTAGAATTTCCAGTGATGTTTAGCATTATGATCCCTAAATGCTTAGTTTGGTTTTTTTGGTGTTTTTTTTTTTTTTTCATAAACTCTTCCAGAGTAAATCAAGTCAATAAGTAGTAATAGTAACAATCATATTACTAAGTGTTTTATCTGAGCCAAAAATCAGTTAAGTGTATTTACATATTTCCTGTGCCACATCTGTGGTTTATTTTCTTGTTGTTGTTTGGGTTTTTTTTTTTAGTTTTTTGTTTGTTTGTTTGTTTGTTTTGTTTTGTTTTTGGTTCTGAGACAGGATTTTTCTCTTTGTAACAGTCCTGGCTGTCCTAGAACTCACTTTGTAGATCAGACTGGCCTTGAAATCACAGAGATCCTCCTGCCTCTGCCTCCAGAGTGCTGGGATTAAAGGTGTGTGCCACCAAAGCCCAGTTCTGAGTTTTATTTTTGAGTGCTGGAGACAGACGGCCTTGCATTTGCTAGGTATGTACTCTATCATTCATTGTTTTACATCCTCAGCCTTGATATTGTTTAATAATTGAAGAAATTGGGGGTCAGTAAGTGCAATAAAACTTTAAAGTCGGTCTCTGTAGAAATGGCTCAGCAGTTAAGAGCACTTGACTGCTCTTCCAGAGGTCCTGAGTTCAATTCCCAGAAACCACATGGTGGCTCACAGCCATCTCTTATGGGATCAGATTCCTTCTTCTGGCGTTCATCAAGACAGTGTGCTCATATGCATAAAATACAAGAATAAATAATCTTTAAAAAAAAAAGACTTTAAAGTCTGACCCCTTAGGCAGGACAGTTTGAAGCTGAGATAAATATCCAGGTCTGTTTGATTTTTCAGCCCTAAACATTGTTTCTCAAATGTTTATGAATTATAGACTTCTGCCTTCCTGTGTCACCACAGTGCTGGGATAAAAGGTCAAAGGCATCACCACCACGCCCAGCAGAAAGACACTGTTTTTGTTTTGTTTTATTTTTTAAAGATTTATTTATTTTACATGTATGAGTGCATGTATGTATGTACACCACTTACATGTATGTACACTTATACTTAACTTACCTGTAAGAAGGCATTGGATCTCCTGAAACTGAAGTTCCAGATGATTGTGAGCAGCTGTGTAGGTGCTGGGAATCCAACTTGGGTCCTCTGCAAAAGTTGCCAGTTTTCTTAACCACTGACCCATCGCTCCAGCATCTCAAGGAAGACCTGTTTTAATGGAATGCCACTGCTTTATTTAAAGTTCAATGGGTTGACTGTGGCAATATCACTGTCACTTTTTATAGCTGCCTGTATTCCAGGGTGTCGCTCAAATGTAACCTGTTTCTTGCTAATGGCTATTTACAGTTTCCAGTTAGTAAATTTTTTTGTTACCACAGTGAAAGCGTATAACAAAATCTACCATCTTAAGCGTTCTTACGTGTGGACATTGCAGTGTATTAACCATTTGTATCTCATTATACAATACAGCTGTAAAATGTTTCGTCTTACACAACTAAAACTCTGCTTTCGGTCTTCCCTGACCCCTTCCTTTCTGTTTCTAAGAGCTTATCTTAAAATACCTCATATAAAGTTATACATTTCGTAACTAGCTCATTTAACTTAATGTCTCCAGGGTTCAGTCATGTAGGATGTGGTAGGATTTCCTTTGCAGGGCTGAATCCTTGGTACTTACAGGCCACACTTGGTAAAGGAGTTCATCCGTTGGTAGGCATTTAGGTTGGTTTCCCCTCTTGGCTTTGGTGGCCAGTGCTGCAGCTAACTAACGTGGAAGTGCAAATTCTTTGTATATGTGTGCACAACTAAACTGCAGATCTGCGTGGAGACCAGAGCTTGGCCTGTGGTAGTCGGTTCTCTCTTACCACGTGGAGCTAGAGATCGAATTCCAGGCCATTGGGCTCAGCTGCAGGAATTTTACCTCCTGAGCTGTCTGGCCTGCCCAGCGTTTTGAAAGTAGGTTCAGCTGCAGAGCCTCTGTGATTCCTGAATTGTTCTCCAGAAGAAAGATTTCCACTTTCTTTACTATAGGACTCTTTGAGAGAACCTGCTTCCCAGTTCCATGTGGGTTTGTGTATGTGTGGTATGCAGCTGCAGCCCCTCGGGTGGGTGCATGTGGAGACTAGACTTTCACTCTGGGGTGTCTTTCCCAATCTCTACTCCACCATGCTTTCTGAGACACTGTCTCTCACCAGAAGCTTCCCCTATCAGTTCAACTGGCTGGCTTGGGAGCCGCCAGGACCCTGTTGTCTTTGAGGCACCCCACCCCACCCTAATTTTAGATGGGCTCTGGGAGTCTGAATTCAGGTCCTCCGATTTGTGCAGAAAACATGTTACCCACTGAGCCATGTGCTGAGCGGGGGGCCCCCCCCCTCCCCGTTTCCCATCTCTTTTCTCTGTCTAGTCTGATTGGAAAGGGGTGACTCATTAATGCAGTTTGTATCTCTTTGAACTCACTGAGGCTGAATATGCTTTATATGTATGCTGCCCGGTGATGGCTAGTTTCTTTTAAATAGACTGTTGCTATAAAGGCCTAGCATTATAATTTTAAGGAAATACTTCAGTTTATTTCGGTTTGTCACATGCTTGGGGAAGCTTTACTCACATTTAAAATTTTCTTTTTAACTTTAAGTGCTGTTTTCCCAAAATGAATTTAAATTACTTTAGTTTTCAAATCTGTTGTTTTTTTCTTTTATAGTGTCTATCTCCTCTCCAGTACACACACACAAATGTATTGTTAAATTTTTTTCCATATTTTATGGTTACTTATATTGTTCTTTGGTGTAAAGTACAAAATTGGGATCATTTGGTGAGGTGCTGGGAATTTAACACTGAGCTTCTGCTTTCTTTCACTGAACTAGCTTTTCATCCTGTTTCATTTTTCTGATGATCTCAAGTAGCTCAGGATGACCTTGAACTCTGTATGTAGCTGAGACTGACCTTGAACTCCTGATCCTTCTGCCTCCACTTCCCTAGTACTGGCATTACAGGCACATGCTAGGCACTCCTTAAATATTGTCAGTGATCTGGAAGCAGTGTTGTAGAATGGAAAAGTTCAGACTTTTACATCAGACCAGCATAAGTCCTGGACTCAGAACCAGTCAGTTCTAAGACTTGTGTGAATTGTTTATTAGCTCAGAATCTCAGTTTTATCATGCAGATAACAAGAGTTTGTGGGCCAGTGAAATGGCACAGTGGATAAGGGCACTTCCTGCCAAGGCTGAGGACCTGGGTTTCGTCCCCAGAATTTACATGGTGGAAAGACTCCCCAAAATTCTCTGATCTCTACATGGGTGCACGGTCCTCTCAAGGACGGGGACACACACACACACACACACACACACACACACACCATGGAATAAATAAATGTAAAAAAATGCTTTGTAAGTTGCTTTGAGAATTTAGGAGATGTTATAATTTTTTTTTAGCATAGTGCCTCCATGGAAGAGAATATCCAATAAGTGGAAGTTGGTGTGGCGTTGATGGTATGTTAGTGAGTATAGCTGAGTACAGCTGCCTTCCAATAAATGGGAGTTCTTCTGTCATTCGTCGGAAAACAGTTGCCTATGGAATGAAAGGTGTCTTTGCTTTTAAAGTAATTGATATTTGATATGGCAGCTTAGGAAACCTTGTGATAAGCGAGTCTGAAAATATTATGTAATTTTATATTTATTGTAATCAATATACTGTCTTATAATATTAAATTTTGCAAATTAAACATTCCAACTTATTAAATTTAGGCTTTAGTTTACTGATGACCTATAAATATAGTTATATCAGGGCTGGAGGATAGCTTAGCTGTTAAGAGCACTGGCTCAACTCTCAATCACTCTGCAAAATATACTAATTTATTTATTATAATTTGAATTTAGTATATACTTTCTGTATTACGGTGACTTCTACATGGAAGCATTCATATCACTGTTCTAGTCCCTTAATTCCTACCTTGCTGTGCACGAGTTGCACACTAGCACTATGCGTACTTATGGCCACAATTTAGATCTTCTTAGTCCTAGCTCCTGTCCTGCCTCTGGACCCAGCATGGTCCTCCTGACCTTTGAAACTTTATTTATTTTTATTGATTGATTTGGTTTTTGTTGTTTTTGTTTTTCAAGGGTTTTCTATATTAGCCCTACTGTCCTGGAACTCACTCTGTAGACCAGGCTGGCCTCAAACTCAGAGATCCACCTGCCTCTGCTCCCAAGTGCTGGGATTAAAGGCGTGCACACTACCACACCCAGGCTGTCCTTTGAAAGTTTAAAGACAAGTAATAGTGAGTGCTCAGTGCCAGGCACTTCTGGGTGTTTAACATTAGTAAACAAAACAAAGAAATCTGGAGTTGCTGGAGTCACCTACTTCAGAGGCTGATGAAGCAGGAGGATCAGAAGTTCAAGGTCAGCCTGGCTGACTTAGACCTTGTATTGAAATAAAAAATAAACGACTGGAGATACAGTTCAGGGGCAGAGTGTCTGTTTAGCATGCACAAGGAAGGCCCTAGGTTCAATCCTCATTATAAAAAAAAGCAAAAACCCCAATAAAACCCTGTCTTTATGAAGCTATGTCCTCATTAAGAGAAATAGAATAAACAACAAAAGATGTAAATTGTATAGTACTTTGTAAGCTGATAGGGGCTATCAAGGAGAAAAAAAGTGAGGAAGGGTAGAGCTATGAGGAATTAGAATTTAAATAGAGTGGCTAAGTTACTTATTGGTAGAATGGCCATTTAGAAGAGTGTGAAGGACACAAGGAAGGTGCTCCTGCAGGCATCTGGGGTAGACTGATATTCAGATGAGCTAGTGCAGTGTTCTCAGACCTGAAAGTACAAGAACATTAGCATGATAAAAGTAGGGGAGTGATGGAGAGGTAACTGGGGTCGGGTGGGGGAGATGGAAAGATGGCTTAAGAGATTGAAAGGCAGTAGTGAGACAGGTCTGAGTCAAGGCCAGAGTACCTCACTGTCTGTTGTATTGCAAAAAGGATCAAGGAAAAGGTAGACATGGGCAATACCAGGTAAATTTTCCTAGAAATTCTGACTAGAGACAGTGGTGGTTCAGATCAGGCCAGTAGATTGTAAATGAATAGAAATGGTGAGATTCTGGGTATAATTAGAATGTAGAGTCAACAGGAGTTGCTGATAGAGAGCTGTGCAGTTTGAGACAGAATGGAGTGCAAGTCCCTGGACGGATGCAATGAATGCAACAAAGATTGGGGAAGAGAGTTAAGAATTCTGTTTTGGGGATGTAGAGATGTCTAGTGAGGTATGTGAATCTGAAGTTTAGGAGAGTTCCTCACATGTAAATGTGGAAGTTGTTGTCTGAGAAATAATATTTAAAACCATGTGTAACACTCAAGAACAAAGGAAGCTACTAGGAACTGAGCCCTGGTCCATCTGCCTTGCAGGTAGACCAGGAGTGAAGTTCAGACTTGGAAGAATTAACCAGTGAGCTGGGATGAGAACTGTGAGAGGTCTGTGTTCTAGAGTCTAGTGACAATATGAAATGAGGAGGGGTGGTTCATTGGAAGGAGCAGGAAGGTACAGACTCATGCTTCTTCCTGTTAGTTTTATGTGGCGCTGTTTTATTCATCAAGTGCCTCTGTTTACCATGTGAGGAAAACCACGAGGTATGACAAACCCACTGTAAGAGTTTATTAAGAGAGGGGTGCTTAGGCCTATGGAAATGGTTGTGGGGGGAGGGGAGAGTCTGTGGCCCACTCTTTATGGATCCTCCCCACTTGCACGTATGGGCTCACATAGCAATGCCACGCATGCGCATACATAATGTGATCACGCTGCTGGCAAATTACATGACGATGCAGTGCACGCATGGTAGGACGCAAGGCCCTGGGATGACTAATCATTTGCCAGCACATGCGCAGTCATGTAGCAACACTTCCCCCATGTCAGACCTTCCCAAACTAGGGTTTTTGTGTATGCTATACTTCTTCCAATAACCCTTTTTGACTCCTTCTGCTTTGGTTAGTAAATTTATTATTCAGGCTTCAATTTTAATATATGTATATTAACATATGCATATAATACATTAAAATTCTTCTAAACCCCCAAATCTTAAAAAAAAAAATCCCTGTTCTATGCCAGCTTAATAACAAGTACCTGTCTATAGTAGATTTTTCCAAGAGCATCTGTATTCATATGATGTAGCCAGAGTCCAGCACGGGGTCTACTGTGTGTGTACACTGAGACTCATATTTCTGAGTGCACAGCACCATGGAATTCAAGAGGTTGGGTGTTAAGCATTTTTAACTGTGGCTGTCTTTAAGGCAAATATTCTATTAAAAACAGGAATTTTTACGGTAATTTAACCACAAAGAATTACCACCCTGGCGTATTTCCAGTGATGAATAGAGGAAAGATCTACACCTTCGTCTCACGTCTTCCTTATTTTAGCTATGTGGTCTGAGAATTTTGCCTTTCTGGATTGTATCATTCTAGACTTTCAGTGTTCACTGGCACATCATTTTCCCCACACCCTCTTTTTGAGACAAGTTTACAGCATGTATCCCCTAGCTGGCCTGGAACTCACTGTATAGACCAGGCTGGCCTGGAACTCTGTGTAGACCAGGCTGGTCCCCTGAGTGCTGGCACCACCATGCCCAGTCCAAATGTTAACTGTTTAAGAGAATTATTTAAAAGTGAGTTCTACTAAATCTTTCTTTCCCCAAGTTTTCCTAGACAGTAACTGTTGTTTTGATTGTTTTATGTGTTGGGGCATACACAAAACTCAAAGAAAACTGTAGTCCATTCTTTGCTTTTTTACATGGGACCTGGGAATCAAACTCATGTCCTCAGACTTGTGGGTCAAACACTTTTACCGTTTTCCCAAAGAATTTGTAAATCACTTAAGACGTGCATTCTTTTCTTTCTTTCTTTTTTTTTTTTTTTAAAGAAATTATCTGAGCTGGAATTTAAACTCTGTGATGGAGTACTTTATAGTATTTGCAAGCCCTGGGTTTAGTCCACAGCACTGTAACAAACATCAAGAAAAGATTCAAAAGGCTATAATGTTACTAGTTTTGTACAAATCCAGTTGAGGGCTGGCAAGATGGCTAGGAGGTTAAGAGCACTGACTGTTCTTCCAGAGGTCCTGGGTTCAATTCCCAGCAACCACATGGTGGCTCACAGCCGTCTGTAGTGAGATCTAGTGCCCTCTTCTGGTGTTCTGCACTGTATACATAATAAATAAATCTTAAAAAAAAAAAAATCCAGTTGATGCATGATTTTTTCAGTGTTGTATTTATTTGCTTGAAATGGGTATGGCTATATTATGTTTCAAAATGAAATAGAGGACTGTTCTTGGACAGTGAATTATTCTGTCACTTCTGGACTCAGTGCCGTGCGTTTTCTTGGTAGCTCACTCAGGGAACGTGGTTTAGCTAGTCTGTGTGTAGCCAGTATCCCGGAGCTGGGTGTAAGTGACTTACGGTCGTGCATGTGGGATTCTGCAGTGTGGTGACTAATGTTCCCCCATCCTTTGTGTGTCGTGTTCCTCCTTTTTCAGGCTCAGCATGCCTGCAGCTGGTGACAAAAAGAAGACCCCCACGCCTCAGAGTTCTCCTTTAACAAGCGAACCATATACACAGCTGGATTTTTTACCTGACAAGCTCAGAGAAAAGCTGCTCCCATTCCAAAAAGATGGCATCATTTTTGCCCTCAGAAGAGATGGCAGGTAAAGAACTTTGCTAAGTCATGCTAAAAATTGTTGAGGAAAAAAAAGTGCTAAAAAGCCAAGTTCTGTTTAATCCTTTCTTTTCAAATATCGCAAAGCTTTCTATAGAGTGATTTAATGAAATAGACTTTATCCATAAGCTTTAATTTACTTATACTTGAGGTGGAAAGACATTGAACAATGCTGCGTTTTAACTGCATTTGATATATTTATGCTTGCTGTACATATGTGCCAAAGTGTACTTGTTGAGGTCAGGTCAGTTTGCCATAATTACCATGTGAGTTCTGGGGATCGAACTCAGGTCTTCTGGTACCTGTTTTTATGGTTTGGTTTTGTTCTGTTCTGTTTTTTGAGCTAGGGTCTCTCTACATAGCCCTTGCTGTCCTTCCTGGAACTCACTCTGTAGACCAAGCTGGCCTCAAGAACTTAGAGATCCGCCTGCCTCTGCCTCCCAAGTGCTGTGATGAAAGGCGTGGGTCACCATGCCCAGCTTCAGTCAGGTATCTTAAGTCTCTGAGTTACTAGGTATTCTCAAGATTTCATATTGACAGCTTTCTTGAATATATACTATTCATTACACACACACACACACACACACACACACACACACATCTATCACACTTTATTCTTTTCTTCAGTTTAAAATAGCAACCTCTTGGTGTTTATGTTATGTCTACATCATTGATTGATTGATTGATTGATTGATTGATTGATTGATTAATTTAGTTGTTGTTTTTGTACTTCTTTTCAAAGGTCACTGTATTGGCTAACCCTTCCCTTGTTGCTGTGACAGATACCTGACGAAAGCCAAATGAGGGAGAAGTTTCTTTGGGTTCCCGGTTTAGAAAGAACGGTCCCTGCAGCCGGGGCGAGCATGAGAGGGAGGGGTAGCGCATGAGAGGGAGGGGTAGCTGTGGTGCGGTGAAGAGGGGAGGGGGGCCCACGGACAGCCTTACTCTCACCCCAGCAGCCTGCTTCCTCCAGCTGAACCGCCCCAGCCAGGCGAACCGCCGCCGCCACAAGGCTCGCCACCTCCCAGAGCCGCACCGCTCACTGGGGCCATTTCGTGTCTGGACTGTAACAATTCATGTCATCTTCTCTGTCAGGTCAGGCCATCCCGGGGTTTTCTCTGGTCTCAGGGATAGTGTGCCCTTGATCCCGTAGTTCAAGTATCACGTGCTTTCTCCACCGTGTCTTATGAAACACGTTAAACATAAAACAGCATTGAATAAATGCTGAGTGGCCACCCGTGGTCCTCTCACCAATCCATGATAACAAATTTCACTATCTATCCCTCTGTCCTCTCTTCACATCAATCCATCTTAGTTATTTTTAAATCGTCTCGCGGTAAACTACAGATATTTTTCTATACCCCTAAATACTTAAGTGTGTGTATGGTTAACTACATAGTTCATATTTGTTTATTCTTTATTTTATTTTATTATTTATTTATTTATTTATAGTTTTTTGAGACTTTTCTGTACAGCACTGGCTGTCCAGGACCTCGCTTTGTAGACCAGGCTGACATCAAACTCAGAGATCTGCCTGCCTCTGCCTTCTAAGTACTGGAGTTAAAGGCATACACCACCACCACCACCACCACCAGCTGACTTGTTTATCTTTTTTACATCTATTTATTTTAGGTGTGATTACACCACCTATGCACTTGTGGAGGTCAGAGGACAGTTTTGGGGGAGTTGATTCTCTCTTTCCACCTTGGTGTAGGTCTCAGGGATTGGACTCAGACTGTCAGGCTTGGTGGCAGGTGCCTTTATTTACTGAGCCACCTCACTAGCCCAATCTACGCTTTTTGGTGGTTTGTATTTTGCTTTTGACGTTGTTTTGAGGCAGGGTCTCACTGTGTTGCCCTGGCTGGCCTTGAATTTGCCGAGATCTACCTGCCTCTGCCCCTCTCTCTCAGCTGAGATTAAAGGCGTGCGCTCCCATGCCAGGCCCAGTTCTGCAGTAGGTGTGTTTTCCCTGTTCTAGGACTTCCTGATAGTGGGATGACAGTATGTGGAAGACTTCTTTCTAGAAGTTAATCTCTTTTAACGTATTAGTAGTTCCTCTTTTGTGCATTTGTATTCATGGCTATAAATGAAACCTAAGATTATTGGGCTCTTTCACCTTGTCGCTGTGTCTTCCCAGTTTTTCCTAGCTAAACATCTCCTTTGGAGATTTACTTCGTTTTTAAGGGTGAGACCTCTCTATATTCATAATGTCTGTGTTCAGGTTCCTGAAGATTTCAGTTGTAAATGCCATCCAAAACTGCCACTGGATGGCCTTAGCTTCTTTAGTTCGCCGTTGTTTCTTTGTGCTTGTCTGTGAAAGCTGGATAAACAGAACATGTGCTTCAGAGCCCACGGAGTGCTGAAGTCTGAGCCACTTACTCTCTGTGGTCTTGGGCATGCGTCTTCAACAGTTCATCCTTCCGCTTTATCATAGAGTAGTGCTCACCTGGTGCCTGTTCTCTTTTAGTGAGCTAATCTTAGTAATTTCCAAATACTTGTCCTTAGACTGTTCACTATTCTTAGGAAAATATAAGTCTATGCAGGAAAATGGCAAAGTAAGAAGTGAGCTATTTACAACGCTAAATTTATTCATTTTGAGGCTGTGGTGACGTGTACCTATAATTCCGGCCCTTAGGAGACAGGTGAGTTAGCACCACAGACCCTTTCTCCAAACAAAAGAAAACTAAATAAAAAGTGGAGCTTACATTCATTTTGAAGGCATAGCATTTCTCCTTTCTTGTAATTAGAATTGTCCTTTTTTTTTGTTAGAATAGGTTGTGAGCAGCTGAAATTTTAAATTGTATTATTTAGCAAATGAATATGAACAGTGTCGTGTTGGTTTCCCATTAACTTTTTGTTTATTGGACTTTGAAATATTTTTTAAATGAATAAGGAAATAGAATCTGTTGACAAAACAAGAGAGTTTGGGGTGAAGAACTATGCTATTGGTGGCTCACTTTCTTGTTTTCTTAAATACAAGAACATGTGTATGTTTAGAGGAACTTGGTGCATAAGCCAAGATGTTACTAGTGTAAATATAGTGAGTGTATTAATTGTTAGTGGTGAATTCTGGTGAATGTATTTTTTATTTGTGGCTCTTCTTTGCATTTGAAAATTTTTTTTAAAGATTTATTTATTTATTTATTATGTATACCGTGTTCTGCCTGCATTTATGCCTGTAGGCCAGAAGAGGGCACCAGATCTCATTACAGATGGTTGTAAGCCACCATGTGGTTGCTGGGAATTGAACTCAGGACCTCTGGAACATCAGCCAGTGCCCTTAGCCACTGAGTCATCTCTCCAGCCCCCTGATTTGATTTTTTTTTTTAATGAGTAATGTAAGTCACTCCACTTCTTGTTTGTGGCATTCTCCTGATTGGAAGGAAGTGTTTGTCTCTGGGTTTTTGCATTCTCAGAATAATTCATTCAGCATGCTTTCCATTTTATTTATCCCATTTTGGATTTTTAAACATAGAAAATCTGATTAGTGTTTGTTGATTCCAAGAGGGTCTCAGACAGTCCCTCTTCATATCCCTCCCACCCTCTCCTTTTTCTATAATTCCAGCCTTTCACTTGCAATTCTTTACTTTATCCTGTTTCTATTAATGTCTCTTACACTGTCTGTGTGCTAGATAATGGCTTTGTTTTTGTTTTTGTTTTGTTTTGAGAAAGGGTCTCTCTACCATAGCCCTGGCTTTCCTAGAGCTCTCTATTTAGATCAGGCTGGCCTCGAACTCACAGAAATTCACCTGCTTCTCCCTCCTGAGTGCTGGGATTAAGGCATGTGCAACCATTCCTGGTTAGATAGTGTCATCTTTTAGTTTTCTCTCACAGCTCTAATCTGCTCTCTTACTCAGTTTTTGAAAAGCAATTTTTCTTATTGATCTATAGCATATGTGTAGAAAGGTATACAAATTATGTAAATCTTGAAGAAATTTAGTGTAGCCATCTCCCAGATCAAAAAAAGAGAACATGAACCCTGCATGATGGCACACATGGTAATCCCTGAATTCTGGAGGCTCAGGTATGAGAACTGTGACCTTCAGGCCGGCCTGGGATGTGTACTGAGACCATCTTTCAATAGAGACAACACAATAGCAAGTACTGGGTGGTGGCAGTGGCTCACAGCGACTTTAATCCCAGCACAGAGGCAGGTAGTCTCTTGCATTCAAGGCCAGGCTGATCTACAGAGTGAGTTCTAGAACAGCCAGGGCTATTCTCAAAAACCCAACCAAACAAAACAAAGAACAAACAAGCCAATAATAGCAAGAAACTGTCCTCTTGCCTCCTAATTCCTACTCTCCCCTCCTCTTCAAAGGAGCACTGTCCTGACTTTTAACACCACAGATTGCTATTTCCTATTCATCTACAATGAGGTGTATCCAACTTTTTAAATTAAAACAGTAAAGACTGATTTATTTCATTTAATTTATGTATGTGAGTGTTTTACCCGCATGTAGGTGCACCACTTGTATGCCAGGTGCCCTCAGAGGTCAAAGAGGGTTTTCGATCCGCTGGGACTACACTCACATATGGTTTTAACCCACCACAGGAGTGCCAGGAACCAAACCTGCGGGCCTCTGCAAGAACAAGTGCTCGGAGCCACCCAGCTGTTTTTCTAGTGCCGATGTGTCCAGCTTTTTGACACCTTTTTGACATAATAACGTGTTATCTTAAAAGGTTGCACTTGAGAGGCATGCAGATAAGTAGCAATAACAATTTTTAAAAAGGTGACCCCTCCAAAAAATTGTTTAAGTTTTAAAGTAAGTTTCTGATTTTACATTTATCTACATTCATAGTTATCCTAGGGTGCATGTAGCCTATAGGCTGCAGGTTGGACACATGTGATAAATTTCTTTTGTGTCTGTGTCTCCCATTTCACAGCATTCTGATAATAAATCTGTATTCTTGCATGTGACTACAGTTTATAAATTCTCATAATATAAAATTCCATTGTATGACTACAGCAAAACATGTTCACTTTTTTTGTGATGGTCATTGGGTTATTTCTGAGTTTCAAAGTCTTAACAGTAGTAATTCTTACACAAATACCTAGGTAAATATATTTACATTTTTTCTTATATTCACCTCCCAAGAAGAGTTATTGGATCATAAGAGATCATGTATTTTGCTTTACTAAATACCACTTGCATGGCTTGCTTGGGCTATCATAATAAAGTACCACCACTAATGCAGTTAACAGAAAAATGTATTATCTCTCACTCTCTAGAGGTTAGCAGTCCAAAATCAAGGTTTTGGCCAAGTTGATGTTTTCTGAGGGCTGTGAAGAAAAGATCTATCATAACCTTTCCCATTTTTGAAACTTTATATTTATTTATTTGCTGTGTCTGTGTGGGTGTGCTCACTGGCACACACATGCAGGTCAAAAGACAACTTGGGGGAGTTGGTTCTCCCCTACCAGTGGGTCCTGGGGATCGAACTCAGACCATATGTTTTTATAATTTTATTTATTTATAGTTTTGGGTTTTTTTTAATTGTTGTTGTTGTTTTTAACATATGAATGTTCTGTCTGCTTATATGCCTACGTGCCAGAAGAGGGCATCAGATCCCATTATAGATGATTGTGAGCCACCATGTGGGTGCTGGGAATTTAACTCAGGTCCTCTGGAAGAGCAGCCAGTGCTCTTAACCGCTGAGCCATCTCTCCAGCTCTTTATATTTGTAAAAAAAAAATCACGTTTATTTATTTTCTTGTGCATGAGTGTACATGTGTGCTATGGTGCACATGTGGGGGTCACAGGATGCCTTCTGGGAATCTTTTTCTCTCCTTCCACCATGGGGAACCTGGGCGTCCAACTTCCGGGTCAGGATTGATAGCAGCTGCTTTTACTCTTATTTATCTTTTACTCACTTTTCCTCCCCCTTTTAAAATTCTAAAAATCATATTGATTTTTAGATTTTACTTTCTCTCTCTCTCTCTCTCTCTCTCTCTCTCTTTCTCTCTCTCTCTCTCTCTCTCTCTCTCTCTCTCTCTCTCTCTCTCTCTCTCTCTATGTGTGTACACATAAGTGTATCTATGCCATGGGTCGTATGTGGAGGTCAGAGGACAGTTTGCTGCTGTTGTTCCTTTCCTTCTATCATATGGGTCACAGGGATGGAACTCAGGTTGCTCGGCTTGGTGGCAAGCACCTTAACCACTGAGCCATTCCTCCAGAACCCAAAATTCCCCCATTTTAGTGCCATTTCAAGTAGTTTTTACCAGTAGTATTTTTTTTTTAAAGATTTATTCTATTTATTATATAAACAGTGTTCTTTCTGCAAGTTTGCCTGTACACCAGAAGAGGGCATCAGATCTCATTTCAGATGGTTGTGAGCCACCATGTGGTTGCTGGGAATTGAACTCAGGACCTCTGGAAGAGCAGTCAGTGCTCTTAACCTCTGAGCCATCTCTCCAGCCCCCAGTAGTATTTTTATGGTTTGCATTTTTTGCACATCTTTTTTTTTAGAAATCTGTGCCTGCTGCCCAGTAATGAAGAGGATAGGCTGCATGCCACCTGTCTTGGCTTAAGAATGGTTTTATTAATGAGAATAAGAACATATTTATGTAAGGGGACCTAAATTGTACAGAAACAATATGGCACCTGCTATCTTATTATCTGGAGATCCAGAAAAATGGGTAACACTCTCCACTATGATTCCAAAGACCTGAGAACCAGGGAACTCATGGCAGAAATCCTGCCTCCGAATCCTGGATAACCAGGAGCTCCCTTGTCCAAGGCAGGACATGATGGGAATCCCAGATTCAGTGGAAGGACAAGTTTTTGCCAGTAGTTTCTTTTAAAATGTTTATGTTTTTACTTTTCACATCAATTAGATTTACAGTTCACTTGGAATAATTTTATTCCTGGTACGAAGTAAAGGTCACAATTACTTTTTCATTTCCTTTTGCATGTGCACATCCAGTTGCTCGTCCTCAATCTACTGAGAAGGCTGAGTTAGCCCGCTGGTATGTAGTGACATCACTGTCATAAATCAGGCTCCTCTTTCTAGGTGAGTGCTGCTGTCTAACAGAGTGTTCTGCCAGGATGGAAAGGTTCTGTACAGAGACAAGCCAATCAATACCCATTTTAGCAACCTGTGGTTATTGGATTCGAAAAATATAGCTAATGCAAGTAAAGTGGGCATTTTAAATGTTGGCTAGCTGGAATTAATTTAAATTTAAATCTGAAGAGTAATAGGTATCATCTGGCTATGACGTGTTATAATGCAGTTGTACATTTATTCTATTTATCTGTTAGGTGCCTTTTTTAAAATTTATTTTTCATTTTGTGTGTGTGTGTGTGTGTGTGTGTGTGTGTGTGTGTGTGTGTGTGCGCGTGCGCGCGCGCGCACACGTGCGTGCACGCCTGTGCTCATGCCTGGAGGTGAGAGGAAAATATTGGATAGCCTGCCTTATCATAGTCCTTTGAGAGACTGCCTCTCATTGAACCTGGAGCTAGACTGGGAGATAGTAAGTCCCAGCCATCCTCCTGCCTCTGTCCCCGACAGCTCTGACTGACAGACAGTCTCTTACGTAGGTTCAGGGATCTGGACTCTGGTCCTCAGGCTTGTAGAGCATGTGCTCTTCTCCACTGAGCCCTCTCTTTAGGCCGCCACTTTTAGTTTTAATTATTTTATTTTTATTTATGTATATGCCTGCATGTCTGTGTATATGACATGTATGTGCATGTGCCCAAGGTGGCCAGAAGAGAGTATCAGATTTCTTGGAGCTGGAGTTAAAAACAGTTGTTGGCTGCTTGGGTGGAGGGAACTCAGGTCCTCTGCAAGAGCAGGAAGTACTCCTAACTGCTGAGCTATCTCTCCAGACTTTGTTTTTAATCTTAATATTAATTTTATTTATTTTAATTATCAAGGAAGGCACATGTGCCATTACATGAGTGTAGATGTCAGAGGACAACTTTGTGGAATTGGTTCTTTCTTTCCACCTTTTTTTGTTTGTTTGTATTTTTGTTTTTTGAGACAGGCTTTCTCTGTGTAGTTTTGGAGCCCGTCCTGGAACTGGCTCTGTAGACCAGGCTGGCCTCGAACTCACAGAGATCGGCCTGCCTCTGCCTCCCAAGCCTTAATCCTTCTGGGATTAATCCTTCCACCTTTTTATACATAGGTTCCAGGGATTGAACTCAGGTCACTAAGTTTGCATGGCCAATAGTTTTGCCTGCCTGGCCTAGCCTCCAGTTTGGTACCTTTCCTCTTCCCAAGCAGTCCCCATTCTACTTTATTTTGTTTGTTTGTTTTTTGAGACAGGGTTTCTCTGTGTAGCTTTGTGCCTTACCTGGAACTCACTCTGTAGCCCAGGCTGGCTTTGAACTCACAGAGATCCGTCTGGCTCTGCCTCCCAAGTGCTGGGATTAAAGGCGTGCGCCACCACTGCCCTGCCTGCTTTTTATGTAGATTCTGCATGTGAAAGAAGTCATGTGGTCTTTACTTTTTTCAGTTGTGCTTATTTTGCTTAGCATGGTAACCTCCAGTTCCATCATTTTCCTGCAAATGACATATGTTTGGTGTTTGTGATTTAAAACTGCATTATGCTTACAGACCACACTTCCTTTACCATTTCAGATGTTGCAGGGCACCTGGGCTGATTTTGTGACTTGGCTATTGTGAATAGTGTTTCCGTAAAATTGACTGTGCATTTATCTTTCCTGTCTGCTATCTTTGGCTCTTTCAGTTCTGTACCCAGATTTGGAAGATCTGGACCATACCAGGATTATATTTTTAGTTCTGCAGAGTTTTGGTTAATTAAGTGATTTTGAGAGGGGATCACACTATGTCTGTCACCCAATCTGGTCTGGAACTTGCCATGTAGCCATGGCTGAACTCAACCCATGGTCCTCCTACCCACTAGCATTACAGATATGTACCATGATGCTGACTGTACTGTTAGTACTTTGAGGAGCCTCCATAGTATCTGCACTAGTTATATTCCTACTAACGTTGTATAGTTCTCCATGTCCTGCACATCCTCAGCAGCCTTTGATTGCTTGATGATAGACATTCTGTTTGTCCGATGCTTTTCTTTTCTCTCTGGCTTTGGAGAACTCTGTTCCGTGTGGTTCCAACTTGCATTCACAGTCCCACAAAGGAAAGTTTAATTGCAACGTCTTTTCCCACAAGCCCATAATTTCTGTACTCTACAATGACTAGGTCTTTCATATCAACAACCACAGTTATTCCTGGGAAATCAATATATTTGATTGTTATAAATTATCTTTCTGTTGTAATTTTTTTCTATTCTCTCATTATCCAGAAGTTTTAGTTGGTATGGTTTCCTTTGCTCTTCTTGACTTGGTGATACTAGCTAGGCATTCACATTCAAGATTTTACAGTTGTTACCTGTTCCAGTATCTTTTTAAAGAACCACATTCATACTTGGTTTGTGTGTATGCATGCACTTGCCACAATGTACTATCCAGGTCAGAGGACAACTTTCGTTCTCTCTTTCCACGATGTGGCATCTTGGGTCTCAGGCTAGGGTCATCAGGCTTGGCAGCAAGTGACTTGACTCGGTGAGCCATCTGGCCAGCTCCAGTGTGGTCTTTGTTCCGCCCGTACTCCCTGGACTCTGTTACATCAGTGTTAGCCCTTCCTTCAGTGTCCTCTCCGTCGCCTCCCCTGTTTAGTTTTAGTTTTTGCTTCTGTGTGTATATAAGCATGTGTGTAGCTGCGCCTCCTCTGTCTTCGCCTATTTGTGTGCATTTCACACGCACTCTGTGTGCTCACCTCACTCTGCTTTACTGCCTTTTGCTGCTCTTGTCCTGAGAAGGACACTACTGGTGCTTGTGACACTAGAACCACTCGGTTTTTGCTGCTCACATGGGAGAGCTGGGTTATTAAATATTCTCTGCACAGGACACTTGCCATCACACCAGGCTTCGGGAAGCATGATGCAGACGTTCATAGGGGAAGTGTTGAAGGCTTGGCTGGTTTCTGTGTCCAGCTGAGGGATTAGCTGACTAACGTCAAGGAACAGTCAGTCCTTCCCTTTCCTGCAGTTAGAGAATAGGAGCATTGTGAACTTCGCTCTTCCTCCAGCATTGTGCTTTTAGATCCTAGCATATCCAGTTCGAGTCTGCTGGGTCTTGTTCCGTGTCATATTTTTTTTTTTTTTTTTTTTTTTTTGGTTTTTCAAGACAGGGTTTCTCTGTGTAGCTTTGCGCCTTTCCTGGGACTCACTTGGTAGTCCAGGCTGGCCTCGAACTCACAGAGATCCGCCTGCCTCTGCCTCCCGAGTGCTGGGATTAAAGGCGTGCGCCACCACCGCCCGGCTTCCGTGTCATATTTTAGCTCTGCTTTGATTTCTGTATAAATTTAGAACATTTTTATTTATATACTCTTTGAAGGCTACTTTGTTTTTTGTTGCTCTATATACTTTATTTCTCAATGTTCTAGTTTGCTTTCTGTTGCTGTGATAAAACAGTTGGACTGAAAGCAATTTATAGGAGGAAAAGGTTTATTTGAATGACACTTCCAGGGCTCTCCTACATAATTAATAACACGCCCCCACACACCCCCACACATCACGCACATGCACACACAGGCCAGTCTGATCAGGCAGTGCTTCAGTTATAACCCTTCTTCAGTGATGTATTCTTAAGGATGTATCAACTCGACAGTGAAAACTAGGATACCTAATGTATTTTCTGGTTACATAAATTTTCTCAGTAATTAAGAATCTTATTGTATAGAAAACTCAATGATTAGTAAGTTCTCATAATGAAGTCAGCAAAACTGAGAACTTCCCTTGGGCTTTCCCAGGTCAGCCATGTAACATAAATATCAAATTCACTTTCAGGGAAACTTAGGGTTGTGATTTTGATACTTTGTTTTCGTCAGACATGATCTGCTATAGCCCAGGCTAGCCTTGAACTTTCTATGTAGCTCAGGACAGGTCTTGTCTTTCTGACCTGCCAACTCTGCCTCCCAAGTGCTAGGCTCTCTCATATGGTCACTACTTTAGCATTTTACAATTCTGAATTTTGATTACCAAATCATGTGAGATGGATTTGCTTTTTTGACTTAAACTTTAGATAAGGGTTAATTTAATAAAATTCTCTGGTTTTCTGTGTGTACTTTTAAAGGTTCTGATAGGTTTTGTAACCACAAAATATGTCCATCAACCACATTACACCTGTTCCTAATCAACTCTTCCCCTAAATTTGGCAACCTTGCCCTGACTTCTTTCACCACAGTGTTTTTCTTTTCCTTTTTATTTTTGGTTTTTTGAGACAGGGTTTCTCTGTGTAGTTTTGGTGCCTGTCCTGGATCTCACTCTGTAGACCAGGCTGGCCTCGAACTCACAGAGATCCATCTGGCTCTGCCTCCCTAGTGCTGGGATCAAAGGCGTGTGCCACCGCCGCCTGGCAATGTGTTTTTCTTTTTAATAACATTTTTGTTTAGTGTGTGCAGTGTTTTGAACAAGAATAGCCCCCATAGGCTAATATTTTTGAAGACTGGGTTCCCAGTAGGTGGACTGTTTAGAAAGGATTGGGAGGTGTGGCTTTGGAGGAGGTGTGTCACTAGGGGTAGGCTCTGAGGTTTTGAAAGTCCATGCCAGGCCCACTCTGTGTGTGTGTGTGTGTGTGTGTGTGTGTGTGTGTGTGTGTGTGTGTGTGTGTGTGTGTCTGTGCACATCTTATGCTTCTCAGTCAGATTTATGCTTATCTAAATCAGATGTAAGCTCTCAGCTACTGTTCCATTTCCATGCCTCTGTACCATAACATTCCCAACATGATGATCATGGTTTAACCCTCCGAAACTGTAAGGAAGTCCCCAAATAAATGCTTTCTTTTCTAACTTTGGTCATGGTGTCTCTTCGTGGAAATAAAAAAAAATAAAAAAAAAAAATAAGACAGCCAGCTCCCTGCTTTTCCTCCACAGTGATCAGTGTTTCTTTCTCACTTCCCATTTTGGCAGTCTAGGAGCATAGTGTGCCTTGGTGGAAATCCTTATGCCTCTCTTTTTCTTGATTTGCCATTGGCTAACATTTTCTTTTTTTCTGTAAGTTGCAACTTATTTATTTATTTCTGTTGCTTAAGGCAGTGTCTTATGTAGGTCAGGCTGGCCCAAACTTGCTATTTAGTGGATGGACCTTAAACTCTAATCCTACTGGCTTGACTTCCAAAATCCTGAGATATAGGAAGCTGTGATTCAACTGCCAGTACGCTGATGTTTAAGTTGGTCACACCCATCATTTTCCAGGAAAAAGAAACTAAGACCCATTTCACATTTTGAATGTGTCAGCCTTCTATTTGCTTTCAAAACTTTGCTGAATGAAGGCCAGTGTTAACAGTCAGCTACTTGAGAATACTGATTATTAGCAATTTTTTCCACCAGTCATTTTCTGATTTTCCAATTGTGCCCCTAGACAATGTATCAGTTGTATTACAATTAAGATCACCCACAATATGTATTTAAATAATACGTATTTAAGTACTATGGGTGATATTTTATTTGTGCTGAAATGTGATTTTATTTGTATGTTAAAAAATGAAGTTGCCTGGGGGTCAGAGCTAATAGCAAGCCATTTAGCAGAAGTCTGGCAGTGGTAGCACACACCCTTAATCCCGATCACATGACAGGCAGATCTCTGTAAGTTCAAGGATACAGCCAGCATGGAGACACACAGGAAGTAGGTCTCTTTCTCAGGGAAGGACGGCAGCAGAATGGGGTGGCAAGAAGGCGGTCTTGGTCTCAGCTCTTGGCTACTGCTCTCTGACCTCTGGGCTTTAACTCAGCATTTGGCTCTGTGGTTAAAATTCTGACTCCGTGTTGATCTGTTCTGCACTAAGACTTTCAATTCGTTTTCTGCTCTGGGTACTTGCTCTGGAAGGTTCTAGACCCTCTAGGAAGCGCTAACTTGGACCCCACTTGTCCTTTCTTGTTTGGAGGGTACACTCCTGCTCTAGGGTTAGTCTCCCCTGACCAGCCACTGTTCCCAGCTCTCTCCAGTTTTCCATTTGGCTCTGCCTTGGTAGCTGCACTGGGCACAGCAGGCACCACGAAACTGGACTGAACTTCATTTCAGTTATGTGTGTTTATCTGTGACTTGTCTGCTGACATTTCATTTATTTATCAGTTTTTCCAGTGGCCCCCTGAGCCCCTGTACCCCTGCTTTCTCTCTCTTTGATTATAGAGGCAAATGCTTCTTTATGTGTAAACTCATGACAAAGTTTTTAACTAAATCTTTATCTCTCCCCAGGCAGTGGTGGCACACACCTTTAATCCCAACACATGAGAGGCAGAGACTGACAGAGCTCTGTGAGTTTGAAGCGAGGTGGTGTACAGAGCAAGTTCCAGGACAGCCAGGGCTACACAGGGAAACCCTGTCTATAAATAAATAAATAAATAAATAAATAAATAAATAAATAAATAAAAATTTTTTTAATCTCTCCATGATAACTTTTTTCTTTAAAAAAAAATTTTTTCAGTCTGGTATGGTGGCACACACCTTTAATTCTAGCACTTGGGAAGCAGAGGCAGGCAGAGCTCTATGAATTCAAAGACAGCCTGATCTGGTCTACATAGTGAGTTCCAGGACAGCCAGAACTACACAGTGAGACCCTGTCTCAAAAAACCAAAAAATTAAAATAAAAAATAATAGTTTTTTTTTCCTTTGTTTTTTATGTTTCCTTCTCTTTTCCTTTTTTGGTTTAGCTTTCCTCCCAACACCAGTTAAGGAGAAGTATACGTTTCCTGATCTTGTTAGTTGCAAGGGCCCCTTGCAGAAGACACAGCTGTGGTCTATTCTGACACCTTGTCTTTAGTGTATTCCTTTCAGGAGTATTTAGGGCTATCAACTATATATCTCCTGAATCAAAAGAAATTGACACTTCTAGGGTAGCCAGGTGGGTAAAACTTATCTGTGCCATTGAACCTTGCCTCCTTGACTGGGTCTAGGCACATTCTGGCTTCCAGCTCTCCAAGTCCTCTGTTATTGCAAAGAAAGTCTCTGAACTTGGCAATGGTGGTAACTCCCAAGCTTGGATCTGTGACCCACTGGGTTTTGTATTGTTTTGCTTTGTTTCCCTCATGTGTATAGCCAAAAGTATTCTTCTTTGTTTTTTAAATTATAATACTTAATTTTTTATGTATGTGTGTCTCCATATACATGTGCATGAAAGCATTCAGTGGCAATTGTGTGTAAGTCAGAGGACAACTTGTGGGCTTGGTTCTGTCCTTCCACTATGTCCATCTTAGGGATTGTACTTATAGCACCAGGTGTGGCTGTGAGTGCTTTTATACTGAGCTGCCTTGCAGTCCAATATTTAATATTGTTGTAACTGTCTTCCTGTTCTATCATTTATAGTTTTAGATACTCTTAGATTTCAAAGATGATCCGTAGCCATGCTTCAGATCTTTCCACCTCTGCTCCACCATGCTCAGTATGAAGTGAATTATGGAATTATTGAACAGCTATTTCTGTGTACATATTTAGGTTTACATGTTTGTATTTGTGAGTATATGTGATTGAGAAACAATCTATGAATTTTTAGCACACAGTTGAACAAAATTTGTTATTTATTTACATCTGAGGAGACAGAAGAAGCCTGTCTGTCCCTGAAAGACTTGATACAAGGTTTGATGTTGCATCCTGTGATGTTGCCTTCATCCTTAGCTTTTGTGTGTAGATATCACCTGACATAAAATGTATTTTCACTTCTTCTGGAAGTACTGGTGGGGTAATTTAATTTTATTTCTCTGTCTACATAGAGAAGACTTTAGCGCTTGTTCAAAAATATAAGGGAATCATTTATAGTAACTCTGGGCCCTGGAATGGATCACTGATGATGAACTAACTTCCTTTATTTTTTTTCCTTTTCTCCTAAAGTTGAAGTTTTCTGTTACATTTAAGTGTAGTGCTGTAATCCTTATTTGTTTGGTGGGAAACATTCAATTTTGAAGCATTTGGTGATTTTATTACAAAAAAAAAGATCCTTTGTTAAATTATTTTAATATTAAGGCATTAATTTTCCTCCCTATCATTTGAATTTAATAATCTAAGGATAATTAGGATAAGTATGAGTGACATTCAAGTATGACTCTTAATATGTGGAAGAAGTAATTTTGGAAAAAATGTATTAATTGATTGCATGCAGTCTGAATCGTGTCATTGATAAGAAACCAAATCCTCGCACTCTAAACAATCGTTTTGTAGAATGACTTCATTTTTTTCCCTCGTCCCCAAGCAGTATAGAACTTCACAGAGTGTCTAGTGAGAGATTTGGCTTCCTGTTTCTGAAAGCCTTGTTGACGCATACGTCAGAAATTGTGAGTGTGTGATGTACGCATGTGTATACACATGTTTGAGGGTGCAGGTATGCATGGTGGAGTCCAGAAAGCAACACTAGGAATCTTTCTCTCTCTCTCTCTTACTCACTCTCCATCTTGTGCTTTGAGACAGAGTTTCTCACTAAACCTGGACTCTGCTAAACTGGCTGCCCTGCATGCCCCTGTACCCTCCTGCCTCCGCCTCTCCAGTGCTGGGATTACGGACATCTTTGCTTTACTTGTTTTTCATATCAGTACTGGGGATCCAAAATTAGGTCCTTATACTTTTAGAGCAAGCGCTTCACTTACTGAACTGTCTCTTCAGTCCCCATAATTCTACTTTTTAATAAGTGAACTTAATACTGTTTTTTTAATCTCCTTCATTAGACTTTTGTTCTTTTTTTTTAACTTCTTGTTAGGAAATAGCCTTCTTTAATTCTGTAATCTACAAATTTAAGGAATAATATTAAATTATATTGAACATACATAGCTTTTTGTTGAGAATACATATGAGAGCAAAATGAGAAAACAACACCCTCACCTAATGGCTTAAATGTCTCTATAGAGAGATATAGACCTATCCTTCCAGTAAGGATGTCTCTGAAAGTGTATGTTACACAATGGTTAGAAAGGGGAAATTGTGCCAACTACTTTGGAAAGCAGATTGACTATTTCTACTGTACATTGGTCAGTATGTTCTGAAATCCAGTAGTTCATCTCTCTGAGTTTATTGGAGTATATATATGTTTACCAAAAAATTGTTCATAGTAGCACTGTTCATAATAGCTACCTAAACTGTCCATTAGTAGAAAATAGGGAGTAGTTGTGATATGTTACATAATGGAAAACTTATATCAATGAGAACAAAATAGTTGTATGGATCCTCAACACCACAAAAATGTGTGTGGGAAATCGGGCGTGGTGGCACAGACCTTTAATCCCAACACTCAGGAGGCAGAGCCAGGTGGATCTAAGTGAGTTCGAGGCCAGCCTGGTTTACAGAGTGAGTTCCAGGACAGGCTCCAAAGCTATACAGATAAACCTTGTCTTGCAAAAAAAAAAAGAGTGGTGGTGTGGGCCAAGAGGTGGGGGATGGTGTTGCTATTTTAAGGCAAGGTCTTTCTATGTAGCTCTGGCTGTCCTGGAACTCACTATGTAGATCAAGCTGGCCTTGAACTCATAGAGATCCACCTGGCTCTGCCTCCCAAGTGCTGGGATTAAAGACCTGCACCACTACCCAACTTTTTTTTTTTTTTAAAGAATATTATAATCTTGAAACAAAGGTAATATATATTACCTACGTTTTATGGAATAGTGCTACTTACTACTTTTAGAGTATTGAATGCCGTGTGTACCATAAAATTGACCTGCAAATGAAATGTCTTTTACCAACATCCAATTTTAACTTATATAAAGACTTTGAACTGTTTGTATACACATATATTTGGGGTGGGGGTGAGTTGTCATTACGAAGTGTGTTGCTACTGGACTGTTTGATACTTAATATATACAATTGAAAGATAAATAGGATTCCTTTTGATAAGTTCCATAAAATACTGACATTCACAAAGACAGAAAATAAGTGTTTATCTGGGGCAAGAGAAGAAGCCCTGCAGAGTTAAGACAGAAGGTTTAATAGATGGCTTGTAACAGTAATTGCACAGTAAAGTAGACGTGGCTAATGGCATGGAACTGCGAACTTGAAGGAATTGAAATAGAAGGCTTTAGGTGTATTTTACCGCAGTAGGAATCTGTGAGTCTACCAGTAATAGTGAGCGGTACTACTTCCTTAGTGCATAGAAATGAATTAGGTAAGTGAGTTTAATTTTCAAATGAGCCTATGATACTTCCACCCCATCAGGCATATACTCACTGGTAACTCTCCTTATTATGCGCTAGAACAGTGGTTCTCAACCTGTGGGTTGTGACCCCTCAGGTCACATATCAGATATTTACATATGATTCACAACAGTAGCAAACTTACAGTTATGAAGTAGCAATAAAAATAATGTTGTGGGGGCTGGAGAGATGGCTCAGCAGTTAAGTGCACTGACTGCTCTTCCAGAGGTCCTGAGTTCAATTCCCAGCAACCACATGGTGGCTCACAACCATCTGTAATGAGATCTGATGCCCTCTTCTGGCCTGTAGACATACATGCAGGCAGAACACTGTATACATAATAAATAAATAAATCTTTAAAAAAATAATAATGTTGTGGTTGGGGTCACCACAGCATGAGGAACTGTATTAAAGGGCCGCAGCATGAGGAAGGTTGAGAACCACTGCTCTAGAACCTGTGTTGTGCAAGGCTGCCACCCTTTCAGGTAGATAGATACTTACCACTAACTCTCCTTTACCTGTAAAGAAACCAAAGGTCAAAGAGATTTCATTATAGAAAATTTACTATCACTTTCAATTTTTAAAAATAATTTATTTCTTCTTTCTTTCTTTCTTTCTTTTTTTTTTTTTTTTTTTTTTTTTTTGTTTGTTTTTGTCTTTTTGAGACAAGGTTTCTCTGTGTAGCTTTGGGGCCTGTCCTGGAACTCACTCTGTAGCCGAGGCTGGCCTCGAACTCACAGAGATCAACCTGCCTCTCCCTCCGGAGTGCTGGGATTAAAGTCATGCACAACCACTGCCCAGCTTCAATTTCTTTTTTTTTTTTTTATAATTAATTAAAAAAAGATTTATTATAACAGATTATAACCCTGTCTCAAAAACAAGCAAACAAACAAAAAAGATTTTGATGTGCATTACTGTTTTTGCCTGCATGTATGTCTGTGTGAAAGTGCCAGATCCCCTGGAACTGGAGTTACAGACAGCTGTGAGCTGCCATGTGGGTGCTGGGGTTGCATCAGGGTCCTCTGGAAGAGCAGCCAGTGATCATAACTGCTGCAGCTTCAATTTCTTATCTCTCAAGATAGTATGTTTTCAGGACTCATAAGCTCACAGGAAAACATAGCTTAGGTTTGGACCCATTTCTTTTTTTCCTTGTTACTAACTAACCTGCACAGTAACAGGTTTCCTTGGGGCATTTTTTATGCGTATTTTGTTTTGGTTGATTTCCCCATTTTCTCCCCCTTCCTCCCATACCTCCTTCCTTGACTGCCAGCCCACCTTCCATGAGAAAATTGCAGCTTTAGATTATAATGGAAGAGATGCCATGGGTCTTCACTGGAAGGAAAAGAAATCTGCTCTTGGCAGTTTGATCACCCTGAGATAACACCAGCCTCTAGTGCCTTCAAGCAAGTCGTCATGGCTATCTTGTGTAGGACATGTAAGACGAGAACACTTCATTTGATGTGTTCTCTGATGCCATCTGCTGCAACAGTTTGTTGTCGTTATTTGATAGTTGATTCCTGTGATGGTCACCGTTCATTGGAAACTAGAAGACAAGCGTCCAAGCATGCTTTTGAGGGATTATTAGCTTCTAGGTATGCCTGTGGGGGATTGTTGACCCGGTTAATTGAAGTAGACAATACACGCTAACTGTAGAAGGTGTCATCCCATGGCTTGAGGTCTTGAACTGAAGAAAAAGGAAAAAGTGAGCTGAGTATCACCATCTCTGCTTCCTGACTGCAGATCCAGTGTGACAGCTGCCTCCCATCCCTCCCGTCATGACCTCTCCACACGATGGGCTGTGCCGTCCAAGTGAACCTCTCTCCTCTAAGTGGCTCTGTCCGGCATTCTGTCCCAGCAGTGAGAGAACCAAGACAATGTCGTTCTTCACAGTGCCTGAGTCTGTGCCCTCTGTGAGGGACGGCTGCCATTCTTAGACCTGTCTGCCATTCCAAATCACCTTCCTTCATTCCTACGTGCTCTCTTCTCCTTCTTCCTACTTCCTTCCTTCCTTCTGGAAGATTCTTTCCTTCTACTAATAGAAAACTGAAAATTTTCCCCCATGATAAATAATTAAACAATAGTCGTGATTTCCAAAATTTTGTCAAGAAACACAATTCTAGTAATACTGTGAGTATAAGAGTTTTAGCATAGACAACAAAATGATCTAGATAGTCACTTATTATTTGTGGTACACACACATACACACACACACAGACACACACACCACACACACACAGACACACACGCACACACAGACACACAGACACACACACACACACACACACACACACACACACGCACGGACACAAAATGATCTAGATAGTCACTTATTATTTGTGGGACACACTCACACACACACACCTCTGCCCTTCAGAAAAGGAATATATGATATACTGCATAGAAACCAGCGGTGGTGGCGCAAGCCTTTAATCCCAGCACTTGCGAGGCAGAGGCAGGAGGAGCTCTGTGAGTTCGAGGCCAGCCTGGGCTACAGAGTGAGTTCCAGGACAGCCAGGGCTACACAGAGAAACGCTGTCTTGAAATAACAAACAAACAAAACACACACACACACACACACACACACACACACACACACACACACACACACACACACTGTGGAGAAAACCAAGTCCATCCTGCCCTCCTGCCCCCAACTCTACTTTTCTGGAACATATTACTTATCTTTAGTAGATATGTATGGAAACAATTCTCCATTAAACATAAGTGTTAAGTTACTGTTTATTTTCTTAATCTCTCTGTGACAAAAAATGACTAATTTTACCTAGATTAAAAAGGGCGGGGGGGGGGGGGGTCTAGGAGCTGGGTAGATGGCTCTGTGGTTAAGAGCACTTGCTCTTCAAGAGGGCCTGAGTTTGTTTCCCGGTGCCCACATCAGTCACAACCGCCTGCAATTCCTGATCTAAGGGATCTAACTGGCCACTGGCACCAGCACTCATGAACATGCACCACATGGACACACATGCATACATAGAATCAAATATAAAACCTTAAAAAAACACTTATTTCGTTACAAACAGTTCATATATTTTCCAAATACTTTTTTCTAAATCATTATATTGTTAAAATACACTGGAATGATTCTTTGAAGCCAAAGAGCTTTGTTACTGACATGATAATAATTTGGTTGTTTATACGTTTTGCAAAATATTAAAATGTTGCAAGTTACCATGTTCTTTAAATAACACAGGGTAAAATGTTATCTCCGAAGTGTTGGCTGGTGAGTAGGAGGGAAATTATACGTTAGTGTGTTATGTAAAGCTGACTCATGAGTGGGGGAAAGATCCCAAGGATACCAGGACACCCACACTAGAGGAAGCCAATATGTGCTGTTTTTCTTTATACCACATTCCAACAGTCTGCTTAATGGAACAGTATTCATTAAACACATTTCAGTAATTTCCTCATTGCCTTGGTGAATAGCTTTCTGTTTTTAAAAGTTAAAATCTGTTAAATCTTGATTTTATTTATTTATTTATTTATTTTTTGGCTTTTTGAGACAGGGTTTGTCTGTGTAGCTTTGCGCTTTTCCTGGAACTTGCTTTGGAGACCAGGCTGGCCTCAAACTCACAGAAATCCGCCTGGCTCTGCCTCCCGAGTGCTGGGATTAAAGGCGTGCGCCACTACCTCCCGGCAATCTTGAACATTTTTACTAAGACAAAAGGCCTATTTCAAATTTGAATCAGTTTGCTATGCTTCAGGGTTTTTGTTTGTTTGTTTGTTTGTTTGTTAATTAAAATCCAGAGAATAAAGCAAACTAACATTGAAAGTATTTTAGGATATTTTTAAAATAAAATATTAGTACAATTAAATAATATTTTAGCAAGTCACATCCCCAGTCTGATAAACCGACCAAGCTATTTTACTGACAGTGTATTAGTGTTCATGTCTCAGATTTAGTCTTTCTGAGAGTTTAATTTTAATAAAGTCACACTTTTACATGATAGCATTAAATAATCTTTTTTTTTTTTTTTTTTCCGAGACAGGGTTTGTCTGTGTAGCTTTGCGCCTTTCCTGGAACTCGCTTTGGAGACCAGGATGGCCTCGAACTCACAGAGATCCACCTGGCTCTGCCTCCCGAGTGCTGGGATTAAAGGCGTGTGCCACCACCACCCGGCTGCATTAAATAATCTTAACTATATTTCTTCTGTTGCCCCAAGTATGTTTAAGTTGAATATCATAAATAAGATTTTGTTTATATGGAGAATTTTCTGGTGTTCTTTTGCTTGTTTGGTTTGGGGTTTTTAGGTGTTGTTGTTCTGAAGAGAAAGTTGATTACAGAGAAGAAACACAGCAGGTTATATCATAGGCAGAACAGCTGTGGGCAGAAGGGCACAGCTGGCGAGTAGCTACACAGCAAAGATGGTCGGTGCATTGTGTGGTGAAGAGTTTCAGTAGTCCTGCCCTTTCAGGAAAGATTTGGCTATGGATGGTTTTCTTGGTATGGAGAGGCCTTTTGTTGTGCATGCATTCTTTTTTTTTAAATTTTTTTTATTTTATTTTATTTTATTTTTATTTTCCGGAGCTGAGGACCGAACCCTGGGCCTTGTGCTTGCTAGGCAAGCGCTCTGCCACTGAGCTAAATCCCCAACCCTGTGCATGCATCCTTTACACAGGGCTCTACACAAAGACTAACAATTACAGAGACGGCCTAATGAAGCTCCAGGACAGTTCTCAGTGACATTAGCCATCTTGGCAGTCACTGGTCTGAACCGTTTGCCCATGGCTTCCTTTTTCTCTACCCACTTACCCAAGAAGTATAGTTGCCTGGCTGTGGCCTAGGAAAGTTTTGTTTGTTCTCACGTTGTAGTTAGTGCCGTAGCGCCAGCTACGGGGTCCTATACAGTACCCCTCAAGGACTAATTCCTTCTTATTCTGAAGGGGAGCTGAGGGGTATGGGTGCACTTGTGGGTATGTTGAAAGCTTGTGTGGAACTGTTGGCCATGCTGCTGCTGCAAAAACCAGCTCCTTGGATGCCTGTTCCAAGGCCCCACTGACAGGTCTTAGATTTTCACATTTGCTATGGGCTAGAAGTGTCATTGGTATGGGCACATGCTCATTAACTTGAGAATGGGATTATTTGCATCCTAACGAACACAAACTTGACCAAAAGTTTAAAGGACTGATAATAATAGTATACCCATTAAAAGTCCTAAGAGGCATACAAACAAAGTTGTGCTATATAGGGCAGCTTTTACTGTTAAGAACCTGGTGTTTAGATCTGGACAATAGAATGTTATTGGTGATTTTTGTTTTAAAGATGTTAACTGTTTGCATATATGGTTCTGTGTGTGTGTGTGAGAGAGAGAGAGACAGAGACAGAGAGAGACAGAGAGAGAGATTTTTCTAGAATTAAATGTATTTTTCCCCTCTCTGGTTTTTTGAGAAAGGGTTTCTCTATGTAGCCCTAGCTGTCCTGAATCTTGCTCTGTAGTCCAGGCTGGCCTCGAACTCACAGAGATCCGCCTGCCTCTGCCTCCCTGAGTGCTGGGATTAAAGGTATGCACCCCCCCTCCCCACCAGCAAAGAATGGATGTGTTTCTTAAACCTGTATTTTCAAGTTGGTGTTGAAATACTTTGCTTTCTTTCTGGGATGACTTCAAATAAGTGTATGACTCTCTGGGTATTGGCCACAGACAGGCTGTTGGGATGCAGAATTGAAAGATAGTGCCTTATAGTCAAGAAGTTCATTGTCCAGTAGCAGAACGTGCACAAAAGAACCGTGAGACTGTTCTTTTGTGACGCCACAGTGGAAGGGTGTTGACAGCAGACAGGACTGACTGCAGCTGGGACAGAGGCACATGTGATCTGGAACGAATTCTCTGAGGACTGCTCCAGACTGGATTGTGAAGGTCAAATATGCTTTACTAACTGTATAAGGTAGGCTATAGGAAGGGAACTTTCCTGAAATCATTTTAGGCAAAAGGAACACTGCATGTAGGGAGATTTGTTAAAGAGAAATGCACATGTTATTTTAGAAGGTTTTCTCTTATTTGTGTAGAATAGCCTTTTTTTTTGTAGTGTGTGTGTGTGTGTGTGTGTATCTCATAGGGGATGTGTTTAGTTCCAAGGTCAGCTCTGTGGAGTTAAGTCTCTTCACACCATGTAGGTTCCAAGGACTGAACTCAGGTCATTAAAGTTGGTGGTCAGCACCTTTACCATCTCACCTGAGCGATCTCACCAGTCCACAGATGTTTGTTAAGAATACCGCTGTTTTGTTTTGTTTTTTCTTTTCTTTTTAAGAAAGACTTTGTGATAGTTCAACCTTAACCGCACTGTATTTGCACTGATAAATGTTAAGCATTAATGATAGCACTCAACTGATAGAATGATGAGATGCCTACTTGTCTACTAAGTTTATACTGAAACATTAACACTCTCTCTCTCTCTCTCTCTCTCTTTCTCTCTCTCTCTCTCTCTCTCTCTCTCTCTCTCTCTCTCTCTCTCTCTCTCTCTCTCTCTCTTTCTCTCTGTGTGTGTGTGTGTGTGTGTTTGCCTGAGACAGGGTCCCCTATGTTGCTTAGGCCAGCTTTCAGCTTCCTGTGTAGTTCAGCTGGCCTGGAATTTGTAGTCCTTCTACCTCAGCTATATGAGTGCTGCTATTACTATTACTGCATGTCTTAAAAATACAAGTTAGGCACAGATTCATTTATCAACACATAATCTGTTGAGTTGGTAGCCCCACTTGATGTGCTAGAAAACTAAGGCACAGAGGGGAGCTGGTCCAGCTCTGCATACTAACAGAAATGCCAGGAGCTGCATCCATTTGCTTGCAGAGCCTGAGCTTAAAGAACTCTTCCCAGCTCAGTGGGTCTGAGAACTGGGACTGAGAAAAGCACAAAATGAGGCTGGAAGCTTGGTCGTGAGGGACTGGAGGAAAGCAGCTGGAAGCTGGAGAAGCAAAGTAAGGACCAGGAGAGATTCTGTTTATTTCTGCAGTGGCAATGCCAGCATGTGTGAATGCTAATAAAAACTATTCAGCAAAGGGAAGAAGAAACAGGTCAAAGAAGAGATAGTCAATACTGAACTATGACGAGAATGTAAGAAGAGAGAGCTGGAGTGCTGAGTTAGATGGGGCCTGAAGGAGTACTACCTAGGATGGAGGGACATGAATGCGGTGTAGATACAGAGCTAAGGTTGGTGTTGCCAAATTAACTGTGGTTAGTTTATCTCTGGATCGGCTTTTTGGACTGCTTTGCTTGTACATACAGTGCTTTAAGTAGTCACTAACAGAAGATGATCTTCCCTTGTCACAATTTTCCTTTCCATAATTTCACTTGTATCAGTTGTGTTTTTAAAATATTAAATGAAAAATTCTAAAAGGAAATAATTTGTAAGTATCAAATTACATGACATTCTGAAGTAATATGGTGAAATCTTGTAGCGTGCTACCCTAACCCAGCTAGGATGTGAATGATGTTTTATTCAGTATGTCTACACTGTATACGCTACCTACCTGTTCGCCATGTTGGTTTTCAGATCCACTGTCACAGAATGACCACGCTTGTGTTTAAGTAATTCCATTAAAAGAGTATAAGAGAGAACACATTCATATGGCTTTCACTATCTCATATCGTCATAATTGCTATTTTTCATATTAATGTCTTACTATGTCTAACCTGTAAATTAAGCTTTATTGTAGGTATAGGAGAGAAACATCATTTATCTACTGTTTGGTATTGTTTGAGGTTCAGGCATCCACTGGGGTCCCTGGAGTGTATCCCTGAAGAGAGATAAGGGCGTCTACTATACCTGTGTGAGCCTCTCACTAATTGGAAGTGCTCTTGAAATCCATCTGGGAATCTTCACAACTGGATGGAGGGTTGGTTTCTGAGTGTTTTCATGGAGAAAGATGTAACTGCCTAGTATAAAGAAGTGGACTGATGCTCTGCTGAAGTGTTTCCATGGAAGCAGATAATGAAACCTGCTTGGCAAAGCATCAGCTAGGAAAAGTGAAGCAGAAGTGCGGCAACCAGAAGAAGGATTGTATTGACCCATGAAGCCACAGCTCACGTCCATCAAGGAAGGTGAAGTCCTCACACCCAGAGAAACAGCAGTACCATTACACTTAAAGAATGTGTAATAGTACACATTACACTTTGGCTGTGTGGTGGTAGCACACGCCTTTAATCCCAGCAATCGGAAGGCAGAGACTCTGTGAGTTCAAGGCCAGCCTGGTCTACAGAGCAAGTTCTAGGGCAGGCTCCAAAGCTACAGAGAAACTCTGTCTCGAAAAACCAAAACCAAAACAAGCAACAACAACAACAACAAAAAAAAAAAGTAAAAGAATGGGAACTTGTTCTGAGTACTTGTATTTGCAGTCATTTTTCAAATAACAGGATTATAGAGTTCCAAAGCTTTCATAATGTTATGGACCATTTAATAGAAGAGAAAATTGGTGCCTATAGTTACTACTTGATTCTCAAACCTAGCTTTTGGTAGAACTTTGCAAGTTCTATTCATTAAAAAAAAAATTTATTATATTTTTGTCTCTGTATACATAGTTGTGTATATATGTACATATTCACTCAAGTATGCACATGTACATTTCCTTCATACTTTTTGAGGCAGGGTCTCTCACTGAACCTTGTGAATTTGGTCAGATTGACTGAGTGTTGAACCCCAGTGATCCTCTGTCTCCGCCTCCCTAGTGCCGAGACTGTAGGCATGCACAGCTACAGCTATCTTTGCTTTGCTTTGCTTTGTTTTGCTTTGTTTTGTTTCGTTTCATGAATTCTGGGGCATCAGACTCAGGTCTTCAGGCTTGCGGGGAAAGCACTTCACTCACTGGCCACCCCCATCCCAAACTACATGTTCCTAACTCACAGTTCCCTGTACTTTAGCCACACTACAGCCCCTCTCATTTTAGAGTCTTTCTAGAACTGTTACTGCAGAGCCTTTGCGTATGTACTTAGGATGGCTGTCATGCCTGATGCATGTCTAAAACATGTTTACTTATAGTGCTTATTCATTTCTTCTTCATGTCCTGGTTTTCTTCAGCAGATTCTTCTTAGTCCTCAGCATTTCATTGATGTCCCTCTTCAGATATCTAATTTAGATGGTCAGCTACATTCGCAGAATATCTCTTGGATAACACTCTCAACTCTAAGTTGTTCTTTCATGTCAGTTATTATTTTTGATGCAATAGACTACACATCCTCATAGTATGTGGAGACTAACATCTTGATTATCTTCGTTTAAAATTATGTTGGTGGGCTAATGAGATGGCTCTGCAGATGAAAGGACTCACCACCACCAAGCCTGATGAACCTGGGTTCCATCCCCAGCACTCACCTGGCAGGAAAGAGAATCTGCTCTCTGAAGTTGTTCTGTGACCTCCCACATGTGATGAGGTACATATGCCTCCTGCCCTCATATACGTGGATCATACACAAATTCCTTTTTAAATCCATGTTTTTCTTCATTTAGGAATTCCTTTTTAGAATGTGATCATGCAAACTGTAACTCTTATTTCATTGATTCGAGTGAAGGCACACATCTGCCAAGGTGTGCTTGTTGAGGTTAGAGGACAATTTGTAAGAGTCAGTGCTCTTCTATTATGTGGATCCTGGAAATCAAACTTACGTTATTGTGCTCGGTGACAGACAGACACCTTCCCCCACTGAGCAACATGGGTTTTTTGTTTTGTTTTGTTTTGTTTTGTTTTTGTCAACTTGACACGAGCTGGAAAGAGGGAACCTCAACTCAGAAAATGTTTCCATCAGACTGCCTGTCTCTAAGTCTGTGAGGCGTTTTCTTGGATAACAATTGACGTGAGAGGGCCTGGCCCCTGCAGCTCATCCTGAGTTGTATAACGGAGTGGAGCAAGCCATGGGGAACAACAAGCCAGTTCGCAGCATTCTTCCATGGCCTCCGTCAGTTCTTGCTTCCAGGGTCTTTCCCTGATTCTCTCTGTGATGGACTGTGACCTGAGAGTCTAAGATGAAATGAACCCTTCCCTCCCCAGATTTCTTTTGACCATAGTGTTTATGACAGCAATAAAAGCAAACTAGGACAGCCATCTTGCTGTCCCTAGCAATGTTTGGAAGAAAACCTTTTAAAAGTCCAAAATTTCAGGTCTAGAAACAGTTATCATCATGATCATTGTCAGGAGGAAATCAAACTGAGGATTTCAGAAAGAACTTAGCAACAAACACTGTAAGGACATTTGACATTTTTCTAAATTCCTGTGTTTCTTACTTTGGGTGGAATGGATCAGTTTTCAGAATATGAAACTGGATATGTATTTGAAGCTGACAGCCCATGTGTAATAAATCAGACATAGAGTCCTGAGTACAGATTTCACTAACTTGTCATAAGAACCAGTGGCGGAATAATGACAGCCAAAGGGAGAATGCGAATGAGAACTTGAAGATGACACACAGACCAACGCCTTGTGCATCTAAAGGATTCTGCCTGAGTGTCCTTTTCCCAAAGATCTCAACATTTTTGCAACTATTTACAGAATATCTGCCATGTCCTGGGAACTGGGTTACCATTATAGCTCTTAACAAATTTAGTTCTATACTTTTGCTTTTCTGTGAACTAAAATGCTTTCTTCTACTCTGAGTTTTGTTTTTCTTGGAGATAGTATGAACTATAGGCTGAGACTATTTTTAGTGCCTATGTCTGCTCAAACTCCAAACGCTTCTAAATGGCATAGAAGAGTTTTGTATGCCACCCACCTTACATCGTGTGTGTGTGTGTGTGTGTGTGTGTGTGTGTGTGTGTGTGTGTGTGTGTGTACACAAGGCCAGTGGCCCAACGCATCTAAACAGGTTCCCATTTGACAGGGTTTTTTTTGGCCATTAAAATATCACTTGAGAGAAAGACCCTTTCACACATCAGTCACACATCAGTCAGGTGACTAAGTCCACTTGGGCTTTCAGCACTGGGTCTGGTTACCCTTGGTACTGCATGTGCTCTTTAGAAGGACCGGTCAACATTTCTTGAAACGAATTCACATAAACTAAGCAGGTAGCCCATTTAAGTGCGAGGGGCTGATTCCAAAGTAGCATAGCATATGCCTTATAACTTAGGGAGAAGCTGCTTTTTGCTTTCATCCAGTTATTGCCAAGTCATATGATCCTTCCAACTTTGCTAGATTTCTCAAGTTTTTCTCTAAGAATTTTCATGACATATTCTGATCTTTTTTTTTTTTATATTCAGATTTTTTTTTTTTTTTTTTTTTTTTTTTTTGGTTTTTTCGAGACAGGGTTTCTCTGTGTAGCTTTGCGCCTTTCCTGGAGCTCACTTGGTAGCCCAGGCTGGCCTCGAACTCACAGAGATCCGCCTGGCTCTGCCTCCCGAGTGCTGGGATTAAAGGCGTGCGCCACCACGCCCGGCTATATTCAGATTTTTAAATCTTAATTCCAGAATCACACTAGGGTCTAAGCAGCTCCCATTGTAAGACACATGGCCTTTAGCACACTCTGTTCTCAGGGAAGCAATATGGCTTACATCTCTAGCTTGTATACTGTTTCATCAGCCACTGTAGTTGCTGTAGTTGGGCTCCAGGTTACTCAATGGCTACTGGGCTGTTCAGTAGGAGGTAGGAATGTCAGCTCTTGGCATTATCTCAGCTCTTTACTTTTTGGAGCCATAAAGCCTTTCTTCACACTTAAAAAAAGAACTATTTTCAAAAACCCTATTTTGGATAAATTCAATTAACAAAAACTCAGTTTTGTTCTAAGAACTGACCCTGTCAGTTGAAAATGACCTAAGCTCATCCTGGAGACTATGATTCAACCTTTTGTGTGTGTTGTGGGGGTGGGATGCGCCTTCCCCTCCCCCCAGGGGAGACACAATGTGCAGATGCTGCAGTGAGGGCGGGTTGTGTGTGTGTGTGTGTGTGTGTGTGTGTGTGTGTGTGTGTGTGTGTGTGGTGGTGGTGGTGGTGGTGGTGGAAAGTCACTTATACCATGCAGATATGCATCCATGTGGAAATTTTATTGTGGGGAGGGAAGAAAGAAAAGACGGAGAGAGAGAGGGGAAAAGAGAGAGAAAAGGAGAGGTGTGCAGCCTCCTGGAGAAGAGAGAGGGAAAGGGGAAGAAGAAGGACAGGGAGGGGATTTTCCTCTTAAAGGGGACTTTACTTCATGACAAAGGGCGGGTCCCCAAGGGGCAGGCCAGGATGCCACCAGCGGGTCCTCTTCACTTCTTGAAATTATGATCGTTGCAGATATTTGCATGTTTTTGTTTTTCCAAACAGGTTTCTCTGTGTAGCCCTGGCTGTCCTTGAACTCACTCTGTAGACCAGGCTGGCCTTGAACTCAGTGATTTGTCTGCCTCTGCTTCCTGAGTACGTACTGGGATCATGGTGTGCACCACCACATCCAGCAATTTGCATCTTCTTAGACACACATTTAAAATATAGAAGTTCATGATTTTGTGGATGAATGAACCTGCAACTTTTCCCTCTAATATCTAATATCTTCAAGTTAAATTTAGTTCTCAACCTAATAATTTATCTGATCATTTTTATAGAAAAATAGGAGGAAGAGTAGCAATAACTGACTATGAAAAGTAAAGCTTGTTTTTTTTGAATATTTAGATATTGGTTTAAAATGACTTAAATATTGAAACAGAATGGAAGTAACATAGTGAGCATTTTTGTTTGTTTTTGTTTCTTGAGACAGGCTCTCTATCCACAACCTCTGGCTATCCTGTGGAATTCACCATGCAAACCAGGCTGGCCTTGAACTCACAGAGATCCTCCTGCCTCTACTTTCCTGTACAGAGATTAAAGGCTTGTACCACCTCACCTGGTCTAATAGTGAGCGTTCTTAGAGCTGTCTCCATCCTCAGCAACTTACCAACCCGGTAGACCCACCACCTCTCATTCTTTCCACCCTTAACTGATGCTTTTTCAAAACATATCTCAGACTTATATCAATTTAACATAAGGGGCCTTGATTCCCAGAATGTTTGAATTAGTTTCATCTGGTGAGAGACTTGTTAAGACTGATTGAGTGCAGATTCCACAAAAGACGATAAAGGAAGTACTTAAGGGAAGAGAATTTTAGTATGAAAGCCACTTGAAAATAGGGTGCTTTTACTATGGATGATTGTATATATTATTTATATGGAATTGTAACTGTAGATTATTGCTACAGCTTTTTGTATTGCTAGGGATCAGTGTGTGTGTGTGTGTGTGTGTATGTGTGTGTATGTGTGTGTATGTGTGTGTGTATGTGTGTGTGTGTGTGTGTGTATGTGTGTGTGTGTATGTGTGTGTATGTGTGTGTGTATGTGTGTGTATGTATGTGTGTGTATGTGTGTGTGTGTATGTGTGTGTGTGTACGTGTGTGTATGTGTGTGTACGTGTGTGTGTGTGTGTGTGTGTATGTGTGTGTGTGTCTGTGTGTGTGTTTGCAGTGCTGGCAGTTGAACCCAATGCCCCACATATGCTTAGCAATCACTCTACTACCATGGTTCACTGATCCTGAATCATGGGAACAAGTCCTTAAAGTGACCATTAAGGATTTCATTTATAGGAAGGAGACGCTCCTAAGGCTCCTAAGAGATATGTTGGAACAACTGTCAGTCCTGTTTTGGTTTTATCTTGTCCTCAGAGTGTTTATTTTTCTTTCTTTCTCTCTTTCTTCCTCTCTTTTTCCCTTTCTTTCTCTCTTTCTCTCTTCTCTCTCTCTCTCTCTCTCTCTCTCTCTCTCTCTCTCTCTCTCTCTCTCTCTCTCCCTCTCTCTTTCTTTCTCCCTTTCTTTCTCTCTTTCTCTTTCTTTCTTTTTTTTTTCCCCAAGACAGGGTTTCGCTGTGTAGCTTTGTGCCTTTCCTGGAATTCATTTGGTAATTCAGGCTGCCCTTGAACTCACAGAGATCTGCCTGGCTCTGCCTCCCGAGTGCTGGGATTAAAGGCGTGCGCCACCACCGCCTGGCCCTCAGAGTGTTTATTATTGGCACAACAATGGTAGATAAATGGATGGATAGATTGATGGTAGATATAGATATAAGATGGATGATGAATAGGAAGATAGATGATAGATACATAGATATAAAATAGATGATAAAATAGACTGATAAATTATAGATATATAGATATAAGATAGATGATTGATGGATAAATGATGGAATTGATAGATAGTTATAAGAGATGATAGGCCGGGCGGTGGTGGCGCACGCCTTTAATCCCAGCACTCGGGAGGCAGAGGCAGGCGGATCTCTGTGAGTTCGAGGCCAGCCTGGGCTACCAAGTGAGTTCCAGGAAAGGCGCAAAGCTACACAGAGAAACCCTGTCTCGAAAAACCAAAAAAAAAAAGAGATGATAGATAAGTAGATGATAAATGCATAGATGTAGATATGATAGGTATATAACTATTCTGAAATAAATAAGGCAATACTGTTAATCTATTTAAATTAAATTCCATTTAAATTACATTGATTTTTTTTCATATATAATATTCACATGTTATCCCATTGAATGTTCTTTAAAACTAGTACCACTCTGTCCTCTTCCAGGATAGGAATGTTCACTAAATTTTCACTTTGCATAGAGAACCTGCTGAATGGTTTATATATTTAAAAAATTTTAATCCTGCTAAGTCTTTTGAGGTATGCACTGATATCTAAGGTTTTTTGAGTGAAGGAACTAGCCTCAGTCAATTTAAGGTTTCTCAGCCAGAAAGTAACAGAAGCTATATTTGAATAGTTTTATGACTTAAAACTGATTCATCATTCCCCAGCACAAAGGGACCTATTTCTCAATGCAGGTACAGTGTTTCCCATTTCAGATTCATAATTTTAGACTTATTTTTAGTCCTAAGCAGTTTATTATCACAAAGATACTGGCTTATGTATGCTGTTTATCACTTAATTTTGTTTGTAAAGATCTATCCAGTGTTACCATCACTCTTATTTATAGCATAAATGAAAGAATAGTATGTGTATGAGTTACCCAGAAACGATGATGGTAACCATGGAGAAATTTCACTCTTAATGGGAATGTCAGGCTCCATAATCATTTCTTGTCCTCCTCTGAATTACAGCTTTTTGTAGTGACAGACTTGTTCTGATGTCTAATGTGGCACCTTATGGCTACTGCACTTACTGAGCATGACAGAGGGGCTAAATTTTTCATTTCAATTAATTTGGATTTAAAATTAATCATGAATGACTAGTGACTCCCCATTGGGTAGTACAGCTCTATTGAACTATAATTTATATTGGATTAATTATATCATAAAATATTAATGTAAAAATACAATACTGAATTTAATGTGTTTCTGAAAATCTGATTTGGACAAGAAGCATAATATATTTAGATTCAGCACTATCTATATACAGCAGAACTTAAAATGGTCACTGGAGTATAGACTGTTTGTGTGGCTGAGTGTGTAAAGCAATGTGACAGGAATTCTGAGTCAAGTCAGGGAGGGACATTTGAAATGTTCATGTACCCCAACATTTTCCCTGTTTATCACATTCTCTCTCATCCCTTCCCCTTACTGTGAAGACAACTTCATTTAGTGAGGAAGCCACATGGTGATGAGGTTCCCAAGAGTGAGGAAGGCAGAAAAAAGCCGAAAGCCAGGGTTTTAGACTCATCTTTGAGACAAATCAACAGAAGATTTGCCACTTGGAATTTTTTATATACTGTCAAATTAGTGTGAATCAAATGAACATGATTTCTTCAGGTTGTTTTCAAAGTGAGTGTTCCAGAAGGCTTGTCAGCATGTGGATCAGCCGCTCCACACTTAGTTAACATTGTTACAAGGTTTTCTTTCTTAGGGGAATTTACAGAGATAGTCAGTGGTGGAAGCAGATGAACTCGTTGGCTTTTGTTCAGCTCTCACTTTTTTAGACGTTCACTTTCTTTTTCAGATTTTAAATGACAAGTAGTGTGACAAAATGGATTATTTTTTAATCAAAAAAGCAAATACTATTCTCCAGTGGAACAAAGGATCGTGGTTTCGTCTCTTTTTATCTTCCTTTGACAGAATAATAATAGGGCATTAATAATAAGAGGAAATTACAGTGATGTGATATTCATTCTTCTCTTGCCAGAGTATGATTTTTTTTCTTATTTCTCTGATTTGAACCTGAGCTTTTACTGGATAATTTGGACACTGTGAATGTGAGGAAAATGTATCAAAGCTAGATAAAGAGATTAATTTACGGCTATAGTGATGGTACTGCATCCCAAAGCATTTTAAGTATAAATTTTAATTGAGAAGAGAATAAGGCAAAAGGGTCAGCTCAGAGTGCATGATTCAGGATTTTATCTAGCTTCTGATTCCACCATTGCCGTATTGAGCTTTTCTGAACTATGAAAACCTGGGAGTTATTCACATGTAGAAAAGAAAGGCATGAATGCTCTCGTTCCATTTTACAGATGCTTCAGAGAAAAGTAAAAGTATCTCAAGCTAGGTATACAGCTCAGTCAGCAGAATGCTTTCCTAGCATATAGAATGCACTGAGTTTGATCCCCAGTAGTGCCCAGATTGGGCGTGGTGATCATGACTGAATATGAGCACTCGGGAGGTAGAGGCAAGAGGATCGAAAGTTGGTCATCATCCCTGGCTAATTAGTAAATTTCGAGCCTAGATTACCTTATAATCTGCAAACTACAATGTCTGTTAGACTGGGAATTCAGAGACCTGGGTTTTAACTTAAAAAAAATTATGTGTGTTTGTTTTTTATGTGTGCATGTGTACATGTTCCATAACACATGTGTGAAAGTCAGAGGACAATTTGTGGACAGCGTTCTCTTTTATGCTATGTGAGTCTGGGGTTTAAATTCTGGTAGTTGGGTAGGTCTCTGACTCAGCCTCAACCAGCCTTGGCTGCAAGTTTGAACCACTAGGGGGCCTTTCAAAAACCTGTGTCCTGTTTTCAAAAGTTCTTCATTAACAACAGTTTGTTCAGGCCCAAGGCTCTGGCCCCAGCATAAATATTTTCTGGTAAGGATGAAAGGAAAGATATATGTTTGTGGTTTTTTTCTTTCTGCAGGAATCAATAGATAACACCTGCAGTTAATGAATGATGTAATTGAAATAGGAACATAAGTATTCCGTGTGTGCCTTTCAGGATGTCTCATGTCTGTATCCTCGACTTTTTGAAAGCCTCATGTTTTGGCATTTATACATGCTCTTGTTACTTTTAAAAATAATTTTTGTTGTGTTAAAATGTACATAATATAAAATTTATTCTACTGTATGAGTTACTTTTCTCATCACTCTAATAAAATACATGACAGAGGCAACTTAAGGATAGAAGGGTTGGTTTTTGCTGCGGCCGGCGCAGCTGGAGCACGAAATCTGGTGAGGGACGCCAAGGTTAAACAGCACTCTAGACACCCAGTTTCAGTTTGTCAGGGAAGCAGCTCTCTTTATTCCTACCAACATGGGCCTATATACCCCTCCAACAGCAGGGGTCAAGGAATGGTTACTCTGTATCGGTAGGCAAGCCGGACACTGCTTTCCAAACAGGAAAAACCACAGGGGAACTGATCCCCAGCACCCTCCCAAACCCAACTGCACATTTTTCACACAAACAACTTAACCAGGACAGGACAAAAAAGGGCATTTAAAATTAAGGCAGCAAACTTACTGCTGCCGACAGGTTTTGGTTTACAGTTTGAGAAAATAATCAGTCCTGGAAGGTGGCGACCGGGGCATGAGGCTGGTCACACTGTGGCCAAAGTCAGAAAGCTTAGTGACCCTGTTATATCCCCGAGAGGCTCTTGATTTCTACCAACACTGTCTGTCCTATCCTTGTATCTGTCCATGAAATTGAAGCTCTTTTATCTGTCTTTATTAATGAAGCAGTTATAATACTGTACGTTGTTTTAGTTTACTTATATAGTTTCATAAACTCAATCAAGCATATCTGAGTTACTTTTTTTTTTTTTTTGGTTTCTTGAGACAGGGTTTCTCTGTGCAGCTTTGTGCCTTTCTTGGAACTTACTCTATAGACCAGGCTGGCCTCGAACTCACAGAGATCCTCTTGCCTCTACCTCCCGAGTGTTGCGATTAAAGGCGTGTGCCATCACTGCCCAGCCTGAGTTACTTTTTATTTAACATTGTTTTTGCCTTTCTGGGAGTGGGGGTGGTCAGGAGCATGCTCAGTAGAGGACAACTTGGAGTTTGTTCTCCTTCCATCATGTGTGGGACCTGGGAATCTAACTCAGGTCGTCAGGCTTGGTAGCAAGCACCTTTAACCATTGTGCTATCTCTCTTGCCTTAATATTTTTATGTAACTATATTTTTAATTTTAACACCATAATATTCAAATAATTGTTACTGTCTAATTGGGCTATAAAAATTCTCTATGATTATTCTCAGGAATAATCAACCTTTTTTTTTTACTTAAAGTTTTATAAACAAGAGTAAATAATTGTGTAAAAGGTAATATAAGCTATTGGCTCAGGAGGATGTTTTTAAGATTTATTTATTTTATGTGTATGAATGTAGTGTCAGCATATGTATATGTATGCCATATGTGTACCTAGTGCCTGCAGAGGTTAGAAGAGGGTATGAGATCCCCTGAAACTGGAGTTACAAATGATTGTGGGCTACTATATGAGTTCTGAGAACTGAACTGTAGCATGAATTGTTAGAAGGTCTTATTAATAAAAACAAACCTGGTGCCAGGTATTGGGGTAAATGCTAGAAAATCAGAGAAGCAGAACAAGCCACAGCCATCTCACCTCGCCAGTTCCTCAGCTGATCCTGTTTCCTCAGACTGGAAGCCTCTGAGTCCTCATCCAAATGGATCTCAGCTGAACTGTGCTGCTCAAAAGCCTAAAAGCTTAACCAGCTCTAGTTCCTGGTCCTCATGCCTTATATACCTTTCTGCCTTCTGCCATCATTTCCTGGGATTAAAGGCTCTTGTTACCACGCCTGGCGGTTTCCAGTGTGGCCTTGAACTCACAGAGATCCAGATGGATCTCTGCCTCTGGAATGCTAGGATTAAAGGTGTGAGTGCCACCATTTTCTGGCCTCTATATCTAGTGCCTGTTCTGTTCTCTGATCCCAGATAAGTTTATTAGGGTGCACAATATTTTGGGGAACACAATACCACCACACTGAACCTGGGTCCTCTGAAAGAGGACCCACTGAGCCATGTCTCCAGCTCCTCAGTGGGAATGTTTGTGTATCTTCTCAAAACAGGTGAGATACACCTTTTCCTCCAGCTGTCTAGCAGGACAAAGAGACTAGTTTCTTGTCTGTTCTTTATGGGTAAAAGCTACAGTTTGTGCTAATGGGGTCAGACTAATGAAGCATAATATTTTCGTGATATTACCAAGCATTAGAGACTAGTTTAATTTTTTTAAGCTAATTTAGAAGAGGCAATTCTTTTAAACATCCATTAGGTTTTCAGGACATACAGAAGATTTATTTGCATTGCTCTACATCTCTCCACTCACTCAGAAATCGTCAGAAGCTTTTATATCTTTCCTATACATGGCTGATATTAATGGTTATAATCTCTAAATGAACAAAGGGCTAAAATGAACAAAACACTGCATGCTATTTGAACTTGTTTTTCAGCTCTAGCTGGCAGCCATTATAGCTGCTTCAGCTCTTCCTCTCCTTTAGGGGTGGGTGGGTGTGCCTTCCATGTGCTCCTGAGGTTGATGGATGAGGACCAGTCTGGACCAGTAGCCTGGAGGGATAAGCTGATAAGTCTTCTGCTCTGGTTCCGTGTCTGTTGTTGTGACCAACACGGACCAAAAGCAGCTTAGTGAAGGAAGGCTTTATTTTTTATTACAATCACAGGTTACAGCCCATCATTTGGGGGGATTCACGGCAAGTCCTCAAGCAGCTAGTCACATCACATCCACAGTCAAGAACAAAGAGAGAGTATCTCGCTTGTGTTTGCAGATGGCATTCTTTACTCTTCTACAGTTCAGAATCCATAAGGAATGGTGCTGCCCACCGTGATCTGGGTCTTCCTGTATCAATTAACAATGAAGACAGTCCTGTACAGACATGCCCACAGGCCAGCCTGATCTACCAAGTCCCTCATTAAGACTCTCTTCCCCTATGACTGTAGGTTGTATCAATTTAACAATTGAAACTAGCCGCCAGAGCTTCTAGAATCAATGGACCTTGGACTGTCCCCTCCTGGTCTTTGTTACATGATAATGAGCAAACTCTCATTAGCGATTGAGCCATTTTGAGTTTGGGTTTGGTTTTTGGTCTGCAGTATGATTGAAACAGTTTCTAAGAACTATTTCTAAGCCAATCGTTTTTCTGAAGCTATCATTCTCTGCTACTCCAATATACCCGTTGCTTGGGCAAGGCAGCATAGAGAGCCATTGGTTTTGGGTCAAACAAGACTTAGTTCACCATCCAAGCCGCAACAAAAGGGTTTATGGTGCTCTTCATTTACACAGGCCAGTTGTCATTTGATCATAGTTTGGTGTATTTTACTTGGTTAATTTACAGAATGTGTGAGACTAAGAAGCTAAGTCTAGGGGCTGGAGAGATGGTTTGGCAAGTAAGAGCACTGGTTGCTCTTCCAAAGGACCCAGCTTCATTCCAAATACCCAAGATGGTTCACAACTACCTGTGGCTAGTCCCGAGGACCCGACACCCTCTTCTGGCCTCTTCAGGCACTGCATGCCTGTGCTTCACAGATGTTCAGGAAGGCAAAGTACCCATACACACACAAATAATAAGTAATTTTTTCAAAAGGGGCTTGGTAAGGAATTTATAATTATAAGCTTGAAAATAAGAGTGTTTTTTGAGCTTTTCCAGAAATGCAACAACTAATTTGATATGGAAGCAAAATAAACCCTCATAGTTTTCAATATTGAAATTTCTGAGAACAAAGTAAGAATCTTAGACTCAATTGTTCAAATAACTCTTTACAATTTGTTTAACCTAAATCATTCTTTTTTGTTGTAGTTTTTTTGTTTTGGTCAAATGATCAGTATTCATTCTGTGTCATAGTTACTTCAGAGTCTCTAGGTTAAGAAAGCATGCCCCTAAACAGCGTATGTGTGTGTGTAAGGACATGAATGTGGCAATCAGAAGACAACCTTGGGTGTCCACCCTCACTTACACCTTGTTTAGGACATCGTCTCTTCTTTGTTGTTCGCCACTGCACGTGCCAGGCTGCCTGGCTGCAAGCTTCTCTGGTGGGGGGTCCTGTCTCTGCCTCCCATCCCTCTATTGGAGTACTGGGATTACAGGTCAGCTACCCTGACCAGCTGTATGCAGCTCTGAAGATTCACAGTCATATCCTCAGGCTTGCATGTAAACGCTTTACCCACAGAACCATCCCCCAACCCCCAAACAGGTTTTTAAATGTGTAAAGGCTGAACACCAGCAAGGGTAGGAAGAGAAAAAAACATGAACCAGAGCCCCTAGGAGAACCAAGAGCTGCTGAAGTTCACACACACTTTCCCCAGAAATGGTGCTTCTATCCAAGACTTCAAAGATGCCAAGCTCAGAACAGTTGAGACTGGAGGACAGGGCATATTTCCATTTGCCAAAGCAATGGCACCCAGGGATCATTTTTATTTTAATCTAACTTCTCTTTATCTTAGTTTTCATGATGCTGCAATATTGTCTTATGTATTTTTTTATATATTTCAGATTTTAAACTAGGAAAGATATAGCAGATAGGCTCTTTATGATATATAATAACATATGCATAGATGATATTTCTAGAAAGCTACACAAGAATTTGGAAGAGTCTTGGGATAACTACAGTGTCAAGCCACATCTGCTATGTAAGAATACAAATGTACATGAGTGTGAGCATATGCTTGCACACATTCAGACACACACACACACACACACACACACACACACACACACATGATTTGGAATTGATTCCTACTATTGGAATGATTTTATGAGTGCCTGCATGACCAAAATTTTCCCTGCAACAATAGCCTTCTTCTGAGGCTCAAGTTTATATGATAACTGATGAAGCACATCTTGTTCCCGGGTAGCAAGCTCAGAGTACTTAGGACTCCCCACAGAGGAAGAGTGCCCATTTTATGTCTGTGCCCCTCACAGAATCTTCTGCGGATTATAGTATTCTCTTGCCATCTATAGATGTAATTTACTGAAAAGAGATATGGTGATGATAGAAAAGTTATTTCTATGTCAAGAAATTGAATAGCTTCAAGTCGGATATAAATCATTCAGTTAAACATGTCTGAATAGAAACTGGATAGTATATAAAATGATTCTCAGAAAGTATAATGCTATTCACTTTCCTGTTTCCTATTTGTATCTGAATTGAAAACAGCCAACACTGAACATATGAACCCTAAGACAGGCCTCCTGCAAACACTGATATTCATACTGGTACCGTAAGTAGATGATGAATATAAGGAGCCCCGGACTTTGGAAATGGCTCAGTGAAATGGAAAGTGGCTTTTTAATATCTACAGTCAAGCTGGATAAATTACAGTGCAACCAATTAACAGTGAATGTAGGAAAAAAATTAGTAGTGGAAAGCCAAGTTGTTTGTAAAACCAATAGAATTGTAGAGCTGCTAGCATACCTACTGTTTGGCAAACACAATACATAGAGTTTTGTTGTTGTTGTTTTTAATAGTTTATTTTTTTATTTTCTGTTCATTGGTGTTCATGTACATCTGTGTGAGGGTGTCAGAAGCCCTGGAACTGGAGTTATAGATAGGTATGGGCTACCATGTGGGTGCTGGGAATTGAACCCATGTACTCTGGAAGAGCAGCCAGTGCTCTTAACCACTGAGCCGTCGTCTCTCCAGCCGCCACAATGGGTAGTTTTTTTTTTTTTTTGGTTTTTCGAGACAGGGTTTCTCTGTGTAGCTTTGCGCCTTTCCTGGAGCTCACTTGGTAGACCAGGCTGGCCTCGAACTCACAGAGATCCGCCTGGCTCTGCCTCCCGAGTGCTGGGATTAAAGGCGTGCGCCACCACCGCCCGGCCAATGGGTAGTTTTTATGCCAGGAAGTTCTTTTGCTTTTTTATAACTGTAGTTTGAATAACCAAAATTTGGGTCATATCTGCCATTTTCCAATAGAGAAAACAAGTTGTTTGCATTTCTCTGAGTAACTATAATTATTGGCAGCCCATTCCCCCTTTACAAAGTAGACTTTAGATTCAATCAAACATGGTAGGAAAGTTTCCAGTAAAGTAAAAAATTGTAAGAACTATTATATTGGTAACTCTTGATTGTCCAATGAACTGTGTTTAGAATAACCTAGGAGACACGCTTCGGCATCTATCTGTGAGAGTTTCCAAAAAGACTTCACAGAGGAAGTCTGAATTTTGAGAAAAGCATTTCACGAGCTGGGATCTCTGAATGAAAAGGAGAAGGCAAGCTGCATGCTGGCATTCATCTCTCTGCTTCCTTACTGTGTGTTCAGTGTGAGCATCTGCCTCATGCTCCTGCCTCCATGACTTTCCTGCCATCACAGACTGTACCCTAAAACTGTGAGCCAAGAAAAACTCCTCTTCGCCTAAGTGGTTTAGTTGAGTATTTTGTCTCCCGATAGAGAACTGTCTACTACGACTGTATTTCCCATGTCTGCCATGGCACTGTGAGGCGCGCTCAGGTAGGTTCTGGTCTTGACCCTCCCCTGTGGACAAAGAGGACAAAGGTGAACAAATGGTAGAGCCTGTATTCACCACACGGGGCAGTTAGGACAGAAGGAGAGAGGCCCCAAACTCTTGGTAGCGGTAGCCTCAGGATGCCAATGTGGTGGTTTGATGAGAACGACCCCCATAGGCTCCCATGTTTGAATCCTGAGTCATCAGAGAGTGGCACTGCTTGAGAAGAAACAGGAGGTGTGGCCTTGTTGGAGGAAGTGTGTCATTGGACCATGTACTTTGAGGTTTCAAAAGGCCCAGTGCCTCTCTCTGCTGTGGGATAGTCTGTATGTCAAATTGCTCTGGTTGGTCAATAAATAAAACACTGATTGGCCAGTGGCCAGGCAGGAAGTATAGGCGGGACTAACAGAGAGGAGAAAAGAAAGAACAGGAAGGCAGAAGGAGTCACTGCCAGCCACCTCCAGGATAAGCAGCATGTGAAGATGCCGGTAAGCCACAAGCCACGTGGCAAGGTATAGATTGATAGAAATGGGTTAATTTAAGCTATAAGAACAGTTAGCAAGAAGCCTGCCACGGCCATACAGTTTGTAAGCAATATAAGTCTCTGTGTTTACCTGGTTGGGTCTGAGTGGCTGTGGGACTGGCAGGTGACAGAGATTTGTCCTGACTGTGGGTCAGGCAGGAAAACTCTAGTTACATCTCTCTCTTCCTGCTTCCTGGGGATTTGGATGCAGAATTCTCAGCTACTTCTCCAGCACCATGTCTGCCTGCATGCCACCTGCATAATAGACTAATTCTCTGAAGTTGTGAGCAAGCCCCAATTAAATGCTTTTTTTTTTATATATACTATGGTTGTGGTATCTCTACATAGCATTTGAACACTGACTAAGACACCAACTTAGAGTGATTGTAGGAGGTGGTACAGGTCCGAGTTCTCAGTGGTCCTCAGGATGCCATCCAAGAGCAGGCCTCTGAGGAATGCGTTACAGAACAGGTTGCCAATTACAGCAAAAGTGGCGGATCTGGAAGGGAAGAATTGTGAGTACCCTCAAGGCCAGAATGAGTGTCCTCCCCGAGGCCTTAGTCATGCGTGAGTGTGAGCTGGTTCCCTGCTGGAGGCAGAGCGGTGTCTGAACAATGTCACCTTCCTCTGACAGGCAGACTAGTAAATCTGAGGATGAAGAGGTGGCGGTTGGGGTGGGGGTGGGGGTGTAATATAGATTCGGGTGAGTCTTGATTGGCTGGCCATGTATATATAAGGTGATCAGTCATTTCCTCTTATGGTGTTGCCCAGGCTGGTTCTGAACCCCGGGCTCGAGGGAGCTTCCTGGTTAAGTGTCTGTGACCCCATTTAAAATCTTTTCTTTGTACCAAAATTGCTTTCTGACCACAGCTGCTGGCTCCATTTTCCACTGTCTGCTGTCTCCTTAGCCACTTTGGAATGACGCTTACAAGTTTCCTGTTAATGAGTCCGAAGGCCTTTTTATCTCTCATCCCGTGCCGCATCCTTGCAGCATTTGACCTCGCAAACACATTAGTCTGTGGTAAATGACTTTCAACCAAGACCTTTGTTCTCCTCCTTTAATAGTTCTTTTTATCTTAGTTTCTAATGAGCATAACCTAAAATTCTGGCTGAGAACCACGCCACCTCCCTTCCCCTGTTTTTATAACTGTACTTGAGAATCCTATCCATTTCTGCTTTCCTGTTACCGTCACATGTAGAGACTTTCTCATTTATTTCATTGTCTTGAATTGACTCTTCCATTCCTGATTATAAATGCCTGCCAGATGCCACATTCATAAAGTCAATAAGATGCTTACTTAGTAATTGCTTTTGTAGCTGTAATCCTTTGAATTGAAACATTCCCCCCATGGGAGGCTTCTCAAGAAGTAAAGGAAACATATAAAGCTCAGGAAGTGCTGGGCGGTGGTGGCGCACGCCTTTAATCCCAGCACTCAGGAGGCAGAGCCAGGCGGATCTCTGTGAGTTCGAGGCCAGCCTGGGCTACCAAGTGAGTTCCAAGAAAGGTGCACAGCTACACAGAGAAGCCCTGTCTCAAAACAAAACAAAAACAAAAGCTCAGGAAGTAAATAAAACTCAGAAGAAACTTACAGGATTTACAGTGCTCCTTCCCACTAGATCAGACAAAAAGTAACAATAGCTGGGGAGAGAAGACTCCTCAACCAGCACAAATGCTCTCAATGCAGGAAATTGCAGCATGCAGCTTTCTTGCATTATCACCCATGCAGGTGTTAATCAGTGCAGGTCTGAGTTTGGAGGGCACACACTGAGATTCCCAGATTCTTGTATCCTAAGACAAAGAATCAAATCAAATCAAGGACATACGGTAAGGTACTCCTGAGAATGTGGGTAGGACATTGAGTCATGGAAAGACATATGCTTTGATATCTATGTGGTGATGTGGATGACCCTTTCTAGATCATTTAAATAACATCTGCCTTCTCCTGTGCCTGTATAGGCATAACATTTCCAGTGCATTCTCTGTTACTTGTAGCCCAGGTGGGGAAGGAAGGGTGTCCAGTCCTTATTTCAGCTGGCTTCTTTCATATGTCAATCTTTGAAAACAAAAGGCATGTTATGCGAGTGTGGGTGCCCGTGAATGGTGGAAGAAGGCGTGGGGTCCCGCAGAGCTGCAGTTACAGGCTGCCTGCCTGACGTGGGTGCTGTGATCTGACTTCGGCCCTCCTGGCAGAGCAGCAAGTGCTCTTAGGTTAATCTTGATGCTGCTCTCTGTCTCTACTCCTCTGCCACACTGGTGGACTTGAGTCACATCAGTGTGGAACTCAGTCTCCTGGAAGGAACAAGGTCTGTCTCTGGATTGACAAATGATGGGCAATAGAAAGGAATTGACTGCTGTGTGCTACCTAGTCACGAACAGAACATGGTGATGGCTGTTACAGTGTGCTCTGGTCAAGATGGGGTCTGTGTCCATTCACCTCCCCATCAGCATTGTTGTTCAGAAGTTCCAGGATATCTGAAATTTCCTGGGTAACAAATAGATCTACAGGGTTTGGATGACAGCGGATACTGCTTGTTCAGTACATCAGCCCCGAAGGTCCTGTTGCTACTTACAGGAAATGATATTGAACTCATTTTGAGTTCAGCTGTTTTTACTTATTCAGCAAGCCACAACAGCTAAAAAGCAAGGAGGCTGGAAAAATTTTGGGTGTTATCTATGTTTCTGAAAAAGAAACAGTGCAGCAAGCTGATGAGTAAAACCTGATTTATCAAATTGCCAACACAAGACCCTGGAATATAACGCCAATTCGGTATTTAGTGATGTGTAATAATAAAATATTTTATTGTAAAACCATGAATTTTAATTGGTTTGAAAATCATGCTTTTAAGCTTTAGAGGCGTGTGTGTAGTTAAAGTATATTTGATTTGTCTCACAGTTTTATGCAGGTTCCCCCACCTCTTTCATTTTCCTTCTAGATATGTGTTGATTTCACTCTTACTGACCTCCCTTGAATATGGGGCCTCTCTCATAGTCAGCTGTTTTTTGATAACGGCTTGGTGGAGATCCAGTGTGGTTGCTGAACTATCTTTAAGAGTAAGAGTCCCAGAAGTTGACCAGGTGTCATGTCTGTAATCCCAACACTTGGGAGACTGAGGCAGGAGGGTCACCATGAGTTTGAAATCAGGCTGGGCTACATAGTTCCATGGCTACAAGATTAGCCAAGGCTATTCTATAAGACCCTGCCTCAAAACAACAAAACAAAACAGGGTGAAAAAAATCTCAGGGGTCCAAACATGTTTTGTGGCTAAAGTTTTAAGAGCATTTAGCCCCATTGGTAATATTCTGGAATTCTCTTACTTCCCAAAGCAGGAGAGATCTCTCCTTTTGTTAGGAAAAATCTTGCATTTTCAGAGCGATTCAAGTTGATGTTACTGGGAAGGTCTTGATATACCTAAAGGTCAGCTATTCCAGCCATGTGATCTGAAGCTCTCAGTTTTTTTTTGTTTTGTTTTTTGTTTGTTTGTTTGTTTGGTTGGTTGGTTGGTTGGTTGGTTTTTCGAGACAGGGTTTCTCTTGTGTAGCTTTGTGCCTTTCCTGAACTCACTTGATAGCCCGGGCTGGCCTCGAACTCACAGAGATCCGCCTGCCTCTGCCTCCCGAGTGCTGGGATTAAAGGTGTGCGCCACCACCGCCTGGCCTTCGAAGCTCTCAGTTTTTACCCAGAGCTCTAAACTGCTTCTCAATAAACCTTAGTGAAATTTAGCAGCTTACTGCTTTCTCTGAAGGTCTCTGACCAGAGCCGTAATCTCACCCACTCGCCTGCATATATCCGCAAATTTTTAACATTTTAGAGACGTAAGAAACTTGGAGTTGGGCACAGAGAGGAATAAGCCACAGTCAGGTTATCTTGAATCCTCATTTTCCAGTACTGCTTGCATCCTGTTGATGCTCAAACTTAATGTTTCGAGTGTCAGGAGGATCCTGACCCATATGCAGTGGTCTGCTCAGCAATGACCATGCCTTGGGTAACTAACAGCTATTGTGGTCCCAAGGGTTTCTCTTTAAGAGCCTGGCTGTCTTGAAACTCACTCTGTAGACCAGGCTAGCTGAGAACTCACAGATCTGCCTAGCTCTGCCCCCTGAGTGCTGGGATTAAAAGCGTGTCCCACCTTGCCCAGCTTCAGAACTGAATTTTTTACCATAACCTCCAAAACTGACTCCCTTTCAGTCACTCTTGCCTCAGTAAATGGCATGGCCACCATTTTTCACATTGGTCGCTTGACTTATTCTTGACTGATCTTTATATCTATTTTTACCTGTCCATATTCCAACTGATCAGCTAATTTTACTGGCTCTTCTTTCAAAATGTGCCTCACTCCAGCCACTCCTCTTCACTTCTGCCTCTGCCCACCCGCACACCAGCCTCTCCTCTCCACCTTCACCCCATCCCTCATCCATACCATTGCTTCTTTTCAGATGTCCCTAACTGCTTTCTGTGCTTCTCTTGTCTTAGGTAATCTTTTGTGTTCGTTTTTTTTTTTAAAGATGGATTGTCAGCCAGGTGGTGGCGGCGGCAGTGCCGCCGCACGCCTTTAATTCCAGCACTTGAGAGGCAGAGGCAGGCAGATCTGAGTTTGAGACCAGCCTGGTCTACAAAGGGAGACTAGAAGAACCAGGGTTACACAGATAAATGCTGTCTTGAAAAAAACAAACAAACAAAAAAGACAGGGTGTCATGGTGTACAGGCTGACCTTGCGTTCTCTATGTAGCCAAGGATAAACCTGAGCTGCTTATCCCACTTGCCTCTACCTCTCAAGTGCTGGGTTTATAGACATGTGTCAACACATCCAGTTCAGAGGGTTTGTTTTATTTTGAGACAGGGGTCTCACTACTAATGCTGATTGACCTGGAATTTACTGTGTAGACCAGGCTGGCCTAGAAGTCACAGGGATCTCTCTTCCTCCTGTGCTGGGTTAAAGATGTGTGCCATGATACCTGGCTTAGAGTAATATCTTAAAAATTATTTTTTATTTTATTATAATTTGTATGCCTATGTGTATGTGCTTGCTTACCTGAGTTTCTATGAGTGCAGGAACTCTTGAAGGCCAGAAGAGAATGTGAGACTCCTAGAACTGAAGTTACCACCATGTAGCTGCTAGGAACTGAAACACAGTCTTTGCAAGAGCAGCCAGTGCTCTTAACAGCTGAGCATCTCTCCAGCCCCTGGGGTCATTAAAACACACACACACACACACACACACACAAACACACACACACACACACACACACACTGCTTCCCTTCAAAGGATTATAAGACCGTCCAGTCTTCACGCCATCACTTCTGAGACCATCTGTGACTGGACCCCCAGCTGCCTTCTGACCTCCTTCTTCCCGCTCTCCCTTGCTCCCTGTACACCAGCCACATTAGCTTCCTTGATCTTCCTAAACTGCACAGGGCCTTTGCACTTGCTGGTCCCTGTTGAAATACTCCTCCCTTGGACTCCTTCGTGACTTCTTCCCTCCATTCACTCCCTGTTCTCTATTATTCCTTACTTGTTTTAGTTTTTAAAGAGGATTTACTGATTTACGGCCACCAAATCATGTATTTTTTTCTTCTAGGCACTGCACATAAGGGAAAGACTCAAGCTCACTATCTCCCCAGAACAGTGATAGTTACACAGTAGACTCTAATATACTCCTCAAGAGACCTCTCCAGCTAATTTCAGTTGGTTTTTATTTTCCTACTTGAGACAAGTGCACTTACCTGAGTGTGCACTTGTAGAGACTGACATCTGCTATCTTTCTTCCTTTGTTGCTCGCTACCTCATTTTTTGAGACAGGGTCTCTTACTGAACCCAGAGCTCACCATTTTCGTTAGCCTGGCTGGCCAGTGAGCCCCAAACATCCACCTGTCTCTACTCTTTCCATGGGGTTGCAAGTGAGCCATGCCCAGGTTTTGTGTGTGTTTAGAGACTGGACTCAGATCCTCACACCTGCGTGGTGAGCATGTCCCCAGGCTTTGACTTGGATTTTCAAATGAAAAAGTCGATATTCATGAGTCCATCTGGAAAAATTCCATGTTACTTCTTAATTTTCTACTTTCTCTAAAGAGTGTAATAAACCGATTTCTACTAAATTATTTGAATTTTAATTTTTCCTTAGTTGAGATTATTTTTGTTCTCATGATGTGTTTGCTGTCCGAAACTAGCCACTGATTACCCTGACCACGATTGCCATGTTCTCTTTCTCTTTATTTCTTCTACTTAGAAACTCAGTTTATGAGCCCAGCCTCACTTGTCAGTGGATCAAATTTAACTCTAGAAATCAATTGTTTAAAGAGAATACAGCAGTTGGGTGGTGGTGGCGCACACCTTTAATCCCAGCACTTGGGAGGCAAAGGCAGGCGGATCTCAGTGGAGTTTGAGGCCACCTGGTCTACAGAGTGAGTTCTAGGACAGCCAGGACGGTTACACAGAGAAACCCTGTCTCATAAAACCAAATGAAGAAAAAAGAGAAAGAATCCAGCAGATAGAGGCTGGGAGATGCCTCTGTTGGTGGAGTGCCTGCTGCATAAGCTTCGGGACCTGAGTTCAAATCCCCACACTTGTCTAAAAACCCAGACGAGGTGGTGTATGTCTGCAATCCTAGCCCTGGAGAGATGGTGACAGGTGACCCCTCGGGAGCTCAGTAGCCAGCTAGACTACCCAGGTCAGTGAGAGACACTATTTCAAAGTAGGAGGGTGGAGAGGCCCTTCATTCTGGCCTCTGCAGGCCTGGGGACACATAGAGAAAACACACACACACACACACACACACACACACACACACACACACACACACACACACGCACACACACACACACACCCTCACTTCCCCACTCTCCTACACAAGAATAAAGTAAAGTTAGCAAAATAATAGAAATCAAATTCACCTCAGCGATAGACTTAACTAGCACACCTACTTAGATGTGTCACATAAAATTAGATATCAGATTTGTGTCCAGATGTGGTTGCTGGTCACTGTAATGGTTAGTTTTGTCAACTAGATACATCTAGAGTCACCTGGAAAGAGTCTCTGTGAGTCTACGTCAGGTTGGCCTGTGGGCCTGACTGTGGCCTTTTGTTGGATCGCCTTCGTTGATGAGAGGACCCAGCCTGAAAGCAGGCAGCTCTGTTTCCTAGTCTGGGGTCCTGCACTGTGTGAGGAAGGACTGTGTGGCGGAAGCTGGATGAGTAGGAAGCAGATATGTATTCATTGCTTTCTGCTCTTGCCTGCGGATGAGATGCGGCTGCTTTGGGTTCTTGTCTCCCTGACTTCTGTTCTGTGATGGACTGTACTAGAGTTGTCAGGGTGCTGCATTACAGAAACAGAAATGACAGGAAGCCCTCCATTTTCTTGTTTTATTAATTAATTGGGTGTGTCACTATGTAACTCTGCCTGCCCTGGAGCCCACTATGTAGCCTAGGCTGGCCCTGAACCCAGAGGTTCTCTCCCTCTGCCTACAGAGTGCTGGAATTAAGGGCGTGTCCCATCACGCTGTTCTTGGACCCAGCGTTCTCGGCTGTGGGAACAGCCAGGCTCACAGTTTAAGGATGGAGGCAGAAGGCCTGCTGCACAATCCCTTCCACTTTGCTTGGTCCTCAGGGGTCTTTGCAGCTCCTCCACGGTGGGCAGTGCCAACAGCAGCTTATCTGAAGCACTGGTCCTCTGTGTCACTGGCAGCTGTGGAGTTGAAATCATCACTGTCCAGTGCTCTCGTGCCTTTACAGACGCCTCTCTGCCTTAATCCTTCAGCATCTGTAAAGTGTTCTGTGATGAGTTACTTAATCAGCACTCTGAATAGCCTTCACTCTGATGATTAAGAAATTAATTTATTTTGTTTTTCTTTTTTCCAGGTGTATGGTGGCTGATGAAGTAAGTACTGTAGAGTCTTTACTCTGGTGTTTACTATCTTCTGTTTTCTGTATTGACAATCTGCCTCTGTTTTCTCAAGGGACCATGTATCTGTCTATGTAGTGAGAGAGACACAAACAGAAATGAATTTATTTGTATAATGGTGATTTCCTCTTAAATACATCTGTGTACAGTACATATAATTGTGTGTGTATATAAACTTTAAAAAAATAAAAACAGTTTTGTCCACACAAAATACAAACTTAACACTATGCTAAGTCTTCACAAGGAAGTCCTTGTAAGAGTTCACAGCCACAGGATGCTTTTGTCCCTTGGCTGCATTAGTAACTTTTCCATTGCTGTGAGAAAGTATCATGACCAAAGGTAACTTAGAGGACAGAGGGGTTTATTTAGACTTACAGTTTCAAAGGGATGGAGTCCATTGGGCCCAGCAAAGACATAGTAACAGGTAAGGGAGCTGTAGTGGAAGCAGAAAGCTGGTTGCTTGATTACATTTCATCTGCACACAGGAAACAGATAGCAGGAAGTGAGACCAGGTTGTAAAACCGGAAGCTGGCCCTCGTTGTGTACTTCCGCTAGCAACAGCACTTTCCAAACAGCACTGCCCATCAGCTGTTCACATATATGAGTCTGTGGGAGGACCTTCTCACTCACGCTGCCAGATTAGCTTTCACTTTGATGGCGTAGAGATTTAACACACACACACACACACACACACACACACACACACACACACACACACACGGACGCACACACGGACGAACACACAGACACACATGCACACATATACAAAAGTTCTTGTGGACTAGGACAAACATTTGGTCAGTTCCTTAACCACGATTCACCTCTCCAGTCTCCACTGTTCTCAGAATTAACTCCTAACCTGGAGGTCTTTTCCTGGCCTGGGTTGTTTGTTTTTTCTCATTTAGCTTCACAGCACTTCTCATGCTGTTTTGTCTTCTTACAAACGTTTCTGAAATTTTTTATTATTTTTTTATTTTTATACGAATGTTTGTCAAATTTGTACCTGGTGCCTGTGGAGGCCAGAAGATGGCATTAGGTCCCCTCGGACTGGAATTACAGACAGTTATGAACTGCCACAAAGTGCTGGAAGAGCAGTCAGAGCTCTGTACACGGAGCCATTTCTCCAGCCCCCCCCCATAACTATTTAATGAGATTATTTGTGTTCTCTCTCTCCCTCTCTCCTTCCCTCTCTCCCTCCCTCTCTCCCTCTCTCTCTCCCTCTCTCTCTCCCCTCCTCTCTGTGTGTGTATGGGAGTGTGGGTGTGTGTGTTCTGGTTATTGAACTTGGGAACTTGTGTGTGCTAGGCCAGTGCTCTACTACTCACCAACATCCCCAGCCCTAGTATAATGAATTTTAAGAACCATTTAATAATTCCACAATACTTAAAAAAAGAATACCTCCATTTTAATACATCATAATCACTTCTTTCTTTTCTGTAGCTTTTTGAAAATGAATCTTTTTTTTATTGTTTCGTGTGCATACATGTGTGTGATATTCAGGAGTACATATATGCATAATTCACATGTGTGTGGCGCATGTGCATATACATGTACATACATAGAGACAGTGGTTGACGTCAGGTATATTCCTAGCTTGCTTGCCCCGTTATATACTGATACAGGGTTTCTTGCTAAACTGGAGCTCACAGATTCACCTACATCAGCTGGTCAGCCTGCCCTGGGGATTCCTTCTCTGCCTCCAGAATGCTGGGATTACAGGCAGTGTCTGCCCATATTCAGAACAGATCTTACCACTTCAATTAACCTAATCTAGAAAATCTCTCACATGCTCAGAGGTCAGTTTCTTCATTTGCTCTTCACCCTTTCAAGCTGGTGAGCAGTTTTAACCATCATAAGATTCCTCCATATCTTTTTGTTTGCTTTGTTTTGTTTTTTGGAAACAGGGACTCACCATGTTACTTTGACTGGCCTGGAGCTTGGTGTGTAGACCAAGCTGGTCTTGAAATCAGAGATCCTTCCTCTGCCTCCAGAGTGTTAGGATTAAAGGCGTATACCACTGTATTCAGCTTCTCCCCACATTTCTAGATTAGCAGTTTCTTTCTTTCTTTCTTTCTTTCTTTCTTTCTTTCTTTCTTTCTTCCTTCCTTCCTTCCTTCCTTCCTTCCTTCCTTCCTTCCTTCCTTCCTTCCTTCCTTCCTTCCTTTCTTTCTTTCTTGTTATTGAGTACTCTTATTCTGTAATGTGGATATACCACAATTTTTTTCTTTTTTTAAAACGCTTCATTTTAATTTTTAAATTGTGTGTGTGTGTGTGTGTGTGTGTGTGTGTGTGTGTGTGTGTGTGTGTGTGTTGTGACTATGCTTGTGGAATCCAGGAGAGAGTGTCAAATCCCCTGGAGCTGGAGTTACAGGAAGTTGTGAGCCACCAGCAAACTGACTTCAAGTCACCTGGAAAAGCACTGCTCATTTTTAACTACTGATATATCTCGCCAGTCCACCACAATTTTTTTTTCTGTTGACCCCAGTGAAGCAATATGTTGGTTCTTCTAGGGCTTAATAATTATGCGTGTGGCTCATAACATGAGTGTAATGGGTGCAAGAGCCACCTCCCTTCAGGTTATCCTGTGGGCATCAGTTTTTACATGGGTTGAATGGTAATCAAGGAGTTGCTGTACTACATGGTGTATCAGTTTCCTGTTGCTGTTATAATAAAGTATTACTGAATGGGTAAGTTTAAAGCCATATTATGTCAACATTCTGAAGGTTAGAAGTCTGAAGTCAGTGTCAGAGTGCTGGAGCGGTAGTTTGATGGTGAGGATACAACCTGAGCTAGGTGTCAGTGCTGGGGCTGTAGTTTGATGGTGAGGGTACAACCTGAGCTAGGTGTCAGTACTGGAGCTGTAGTTCATGGTGAGGATACAACCTGAGCTAGGTGTCAGTGCTGGGGCTGTAGTTTGATGGTGAGGGTACAACCTGAGCTAGGTGTCAGTGCTGGAGCTGTAGTTGATGGTGAGGGTACAACCTGAGCTAGGTGTCAGTGCTGGGGCTGTAGTTTGATGGTGAGGGTACAACCTGAGCGAGGTGTCAGTGCTGGAGCTGTAGTTTGATGGTGAGGATACAACCTGAGCTAGGTGTCAGTGCTGGAGCTGTAGTTTGATGGTGAGGGTACAACCTGAGCTAGGTGTCAGCCTGGCTGTTCCTTTCAGAGCTCCCAGGAACATGCTGTCTGTAAGGGCTGGGTGTCTGGCATTTCTTGGCTTGCAGATGTTATCATTTCATTTTCTATCTCCATCTTCATAAGATGTTCTCTCTGTGTGTCAGTTTGTCTTCTGTTACACAGACACTAATCATTTAGAATTAAGGATTCACTTCTAGGATGAAGTCATCTTAGCTAATTGGTCTACATCTGCAACAAATGTCTTTCCAAGTCAGGTCAGATCCTGCAGTTCTCAAGTTAGGACTTCACTAGATCTTTTGAGTGGGAGGACCCGGTTCAAATCATAACCACTACTCACAAAATTTAGAACAGCCATTTAATATATTTTGACCACAATAATTTTGCAATGATTTTTTCCATATGATTTTTGCTTCTTTTAGCACTGTACACTGAGTATAATATAATTTTTCTTATTACTTGGGGTTACCAGCTGTTGACATACGTGAGATGTCTTATTGAATCTCTGGCTGCTTTAAGCTCCTTGTGTGTTTTTTCTTCTTCAGTTCTGTTTTCTTCCTGGCCCTAAGTGAGTTATGAGTTAAAACACCGTGACTCTTTTATCTGTTATTGATATTCGTCCTAAACCCATTAATGATAAGCAGTATTAGAGTAGATATATAAAGAAGTCCTGTCTGCTAAGTATTCCTGTCACTGTTGAATACTTGTTTGAGGTCTGTATTTTATGGTGATTTTTGTTTGTTAGTTTGTTTTGGAACTCACTTTGTAGACCAGGCTGGCCTCGAACTCACAGAGATTCACTTGCCTCTGCCTCCCGAGTGCTGGGATTAAAGACATGAGCCACAGCTACATTTTAGTTTAATTCATAATATATCATTAATTCAGAGCTTGAATTAGTTATCTTACTTTTTTATTTTAGCATTCATCCCATCATGTATTACTTCTTTATTTCAGTATTTTCATAACTTTTAAAATCTTACTAGTTTAGACCATAGTATGAATTTAATTTTTTTTAGGTTTTCTGAGATTAGGGTCTCATGTATCCCAGGCTTGCTTTGAACTTAGTATGTAGCTAAGGTTCTCTTTGCCTTCCTCCTTCCCTCTTTCTCTCTCTCCTTCCCTCCCTTTCCCCCTCCAGCCCTTCCTTCCTCTGTTCTTTTCTTTTTTTGTTTTTTGAGATGGTCTCACCTCTGTAGCTGACACTGTCTTGGAACTCAATGTATAGTTCAGACTGGCTGAAAATTCGAGTGCTAGGATTCCTGGCATAAACTCATGTACACCTATTTCTGATTTGTATTATCATGGCTAATACTTTTCAAATAACATTTATTTTGACTCTTAATCCAACTTGAAATTTATTTCTTAGGAAGATTTTCTTACGGACATTTTCTTTTGAAGTTCAGATTCTTTCCCTTCATTCTGCTCAACTGGTTCCCTAAAATCAGAGTCACTTTTTTTATTGACATGGATAATATTTTATAAATAAGTACCGTGGCCAGCTTTTTTGCTTCACGGTCATTTATTTGGAAGTACTTTCACAGTTGAAAAAGAGTTGGAAAGACTTAATGACCTTATAAATTTGATGTATCTTATTTACTTTTATAGATCAAATTTGAATTATTCAGTAATAATTGATAGCCTATGCACTTTTGAGCCGGTTCTGCTCTTAGGGTTGTTTAGGAAACTTGAAACCATTATTAATCCTACTAAAGAAGAGAGAAGTTACTTAATGATCTACTAGGTAATATTGGGGAAATTGTGGTATTGTTCCTCCCCAAGAAAAGTATGGGAAACCAAGCAGATTTCAAGATGACTTGGCATTATAGGAGAAATTGCCTGTAATTATGTCTAACACAGATGTAATTGTTCCTTTGCTGTGATAAAATGCCCTGAGAAAAAGCAATTTAGGGGAGAAAGGTATTTATTTCAGCCTAGAGTTCCAGATTACAATGTATCATAACAAACTCCAAGTGGAAGGAGCTGGAAACACCTATTACATTGTACCCACAGTGAAGGGCAGAGAGCAAGAAATGCATACATTTCCTTGACTTGTGTGAGTGTTCTCCCGCCATACAGATCAGGATCCCCTACCCCCAAGGGGCCAGTTCTTTCCATGTCAATAAGCAATGAAGGCATGCTGTCCTTCAGTCATGCTACCAATCAGCCAGATATAGACGGTTTCCCTGATTGGGACCCTGTCCAAGTGATTCTACATTGTGTTAGGTTGACAGTTAAAAACTAACCACCAAGGTAACTTATTCCTATACTATACATATTCATAAAGAAAAAACTATCCTGTTTGGATCCCAAAAAACATACTTTGATATGGAATGGTTTACTTTGAGGCAAAACAAAACAGCAACAAAAAACAAACAAAAAAAAACTGCAAATATTTTCTAAATGTATGAAATTTAATTTTAGCAGGTATCTAAAAAGCATTGATTTCTCTTTCTTTTCCCTAGGTGTCCAGTTTTTGTTTGTTTTTCCTCTGCAGCTTAAGCCATTTAGATGGCAAATATTATTGTTTGTAATATTTCATAACCTTGACTTAGAATGATAAAGTTGATCTTACAACCTGACTTACTTGACATTCTCATTTCCAGTTCTGGCCTTGGGTTTCCTGGCTTCCTTTATGCTTTAGCCTTTACAAATACACCGAGTTCACTGGGGTTACCTTCTAGCCAGGTGTGACAGTTAAGGATGTCCTTAGGTAGCATTTTATTTTCTTATTGCTTGCCTCTTTCATCTTTCTGGTTTTTGTTTTTTTGTTTTTTGTTTGTTTGTTTTTTGAGAATTTCATAGATGTATCCAATGTGTTTTGGTCATCTCTATCCACCATATACCTCCTCTAACACCTCCCAAATAACCCACCCCAACATGTTCTCTTTGAAACAGGCTCAGTCTGGCCTCCTGAGTGCTGGGATTACTGGCATGTACCTCCTTACTCAGTTTATGCCTTGCTGAGGATGGAACCCAGGGCCTCCTTCATGCTAGGCAAGCACTCTACCCCCTAAGCCCCATCCCTAGCCCCTTTTCCTTTGTAACCTTTTAAGCAAATCAATTTTTAAAATTTTTTGTTTTGTTGGGTTTTTTGTTGTTGTTGTTTTGTTTTGTTTTTGGTTAGTTGGTTTAGTTTTGGGGGAGTGGGCATGGGCAGGATCTCACTCTGTAGACCAGGCTGGCCTTGAACTCACAGAGGTCTGTCTGCCTCTGCCTCCCAAGTGCTGAGACTAAACGCTTGTGCTACTACACCCAGCTAATTCTTACTTTTCTTTCAATCCTTTTTCTATAATTAAAACAAAAAGAAAGAAAACTGTTTCAATTGTGTGTCCGTATGTCAGGGTATGCACATGTGTGTGCAAGTCCCCAGGGAGGCCAGAATACCAGCTCACCCACTCTCCAGCCCTTTAGCCCTTTCTCTTTAATAAGGCCTCCTTTGTCACTTTGGTGGTGGGCAGTGTGTGTGTGTGTGTGTGTGTGTGTGTGTGTGTGTGTGTGTGTGTGATTTTTTAAAAATGTTTTAGTGCTGAATCTGCGTAGTGAATCTTTGACATTTCTTAATCAAAATTTTCAAAATGTACCCAATTAAAATTTCTAGATCGTTTTGGGTTTTAAACTGATTGCTATGTATAAACACGAGAATTGACAGATGAGTCCAAGTACTTGTTCAGCTACAGGCATCCTAACAGCCTTGAAAACAGTTTGTCTCTCTAAATGTCTGATTAACTTGCTTTTGGTTAATTTGCATTTGACTTCTTGTTATGGAAGCAAAAATAACTTTCAATTTTATTTACTTCGTTCCACCATAATTGTATGTGTCATTATATAAAACTGCTAAAATGTTATTTTAAAAGACTGATCTGAATTTCAATATGACATTCTTTATTCCTAATTCTGATGTTATGTTCAAATTAATTATAGTGTTGCCACATCAAAAAGAATGTAACACACCACATTGTGATTATTCATAGTACTGTGCATTTGATCTTTTGTAAAATCTCTAGCTGAACTGATCTATGGTTGTTGACAATCAAATGCAAGATTTTAGTGTCTGCTCTTTGTTTCCTAGACTTTATTTTGTTTTGATCATTATTGATCCCCAAAATGCAGCCTCATCACCATCTGTATAAGTTTTCCTTTAAGGGTCTTTATTATTTTTGGTTAAGATACATACTTCTTCCTCATATGAAGAGATTATCTTCTTAGTAATAGTTAATAAGTTAAGAGGATTTTTGTTTTGGTTTGGTTTTTTTGAGACAGGGTTTCTCTGTGTAGTGTTGGCTGTCCTGGAATTTGCTCTGTAGACCAGGTTGTCCTTGAACTCACAGAGATCCACCTGTCTCTGGCTTCCAAGTGCTGGGATTAAAGGCATGTACCACCACCACCTGACAATTTAAGAGCTTTTTTAAATCTTAGGAATGAAAATGAATTTTTGTTAGTTGCCTGTTCAACATTTAAAGATTATCATGTGGGAGCTGGAAAGATGGGCTAGCTGTTAAGAGCACATTTCCTCCTTTTCCAGAACACCCAAATTTGGTTCCTAACACATCAGGTGGATATCATAACCACCTGTAACTCTAGTTCTAGGGCAGTGGTTATCAACATGTGGGTCACAAACCCTTTGGGGTTACGTGTCAGATATTTACGTTATAATTCATAAGAGTATCAAAATTACAGTTATGAAGTAGCAACTAAAGAATTTTATGGTGGGGGGGGGGGTCACCACAACATGAGGAATTGTATTAAAGGATCCAAGTATTTGGAAGGTTGAGAAATACTGTTTTAGGGGATTTGATGCCCTCTTGCGGCCTCTGAAGGTACCTGCATACTTGTGGCATGTGCACACATACACATAGACACATAAACATTCTTCCTTTTTGCTACTAATATGATGCATATGGATTTTCTTATGTTGAACAGTTTGAACTGGAACTATTGGTCAGTGTCTTAGTTAGGATTTTATTGCTGTGAAGAGACGGCAGGACCATGACAATTCTTATGAAGGAAAACATTTAGTTGGGGCCGGCTTAAGAGTTTCAGGGGTTCAGTCCATTATCGTCATGGCAGGAAGCATGGCAGTGTGCAGGCAGACGTGGTGCTGGAGAAGGAGGTAAGAATTCTACATCTTGATCCACAAGTAGTAAGAATAGAACTGTGGCCGGACGTTGGTGGCGCACACCTTTAATCCCAGCACTCGGGAGGCAGAGCCAGGCGGATCTCTGTGAGTTCGAGGCCAGCCTGGGCTACCAAGTGAGCTCCAGGAAAGGTGCAAAGCTACACAGAGAAACCCTGTCTCGAAAAACAAAAAAAAAAAACAACAAAAAAAAAACCCACTATTTGTCTCTGTCTTTTATGCTACTTTTCTTGTCTTAATATCAATATTACACTGACTTTAAAATATTTTTTGAAAGAATTTGGAAGCTGTTTTCTCTGATCAGTGTCTGAAATAGCTGAAATAGCTTGGTGTCCTTTCTTCATGGCCACTCCTGATAGAACAGTGCTCTTGTACTGTTCCTCTGAGTACAGCTCATGGTGTCTTCTAGAGCTGCGTCTTCCTGCTTTCCAGTCGTTTATTTATCAGTCATTTCACAGTTACAGAAGAGTTGAAAAGTGATGAATAATTCTATCCTTCTGTCTGTCTGTCTGTCTGCATGCCTATCTGTCTCTCTATACCTATCCCTATCTCTTCATCTCTATCCCATTCTCATACTGATAACTTTTATCCCATTTGTAAGGGGGCTCTAATAAAGCTACCTAGAAACTTGAGTTAGGAATGCCATCCTAAAAGCCTAACATCTGACTACTCTGAGAAATGACTTCTCTTACGACAGTTTTGCTCGCAGACCTTTACAAATGGCCTTTCTAGAATGCTGGGGAGATGGCTCAGCTGTTAAGAGCACTGGCTGCTCTTCCAGAGGAACCGGGTTCAATTCCCAGCACCCACATGGCAGCTCACACCTATCTGTAACTCCAGTTCCAGGGGATCTGATAGCCTCACACAGACATACATGCAGGCAAAACAGTAACGAACCTAAAAGTAAATTATTTTTTTTTAAAAAAAGAGTAATTAAAAAACAAATGGCCTTTCTAGAGCCTTCTCTGCTTTGCCACAGCCCAGCAGAGCTTCCCTAACGCCATTCTTTAGACTGTCGGCCCACTTGAGACTTTTCATCACCCCAAATGTGGTGCTGTTGGAGGGGAAGGAGGAGAGAGAGAGAAATAGGTGTTTTATTCTTCCCTTCTGTTAACTCTGCACAGCCCTTGACCTTTTTAATCAGTGGGCTCTCTATATAAGAGAAAGCTTGTCCCTGCCTAAGGTTAAGCCGACTAGCAGTGAATTGTTGATAGATTTCCTGAAGTATGGCCTCAATGGCTCTTCAGTATTGAGAAAAAGAGATGGAGCCTAAATGTATCCTTTGGTTATGCTCTATTGCAGGTCTCCTAGAAGACACACAAAGTTCTAAGAACAGTGATTTTCACATATACCATCTAAAACTCCTAATTGGAAGGAAAATTGTAATTTAATTATTAAAAAATAAACTCACAAAGACATAGTTCTGCTAAAACATATGCTCCTTAAAATAATAAATAATAAGCAGGCGGGTGCACGCCTTTAATCCTGGCACTCAGGAGGCAGAGGCAGTCAGATCTCTGAGATTGAGGCCAAGCTGATCTATAGAGCGAGTTCTAGCACAGCCAAGGTCACACAGAGAAAACTAGTCTCAAATAAAGAAAAGAAAAGAAGACAGAGAGAGAGAGAGAGAGAGAGAGAGAGAGAGAGAGAGAGAGAGAGAGAGGAAAATAGACTTTAAGTCTCATATTTCCCTATGTGGGTTTCCTTAATTTAAGTCTCTTAAGACTTTTAGACCTGCTTACTTGAAGTGGTTTCCCCAGGGAGCCTCTTCCAGGACAAATAGGACATCCAGTTTAAAAATAACCTCTCTCCTCCATTTCCACACTAAAAAGGTGCTAACTGCTTTTAACTCTAAAATTTGACTTTTTTCCAAATTCAAGAGGTTCTCAGTACCTGGCATTATCTGTGTTTAAATTTGCTGTATAAAAGCAATCACAGCATAAATAAATGAAACTAAAATTCCATATTGAGATCATTGCTAATTATTCTTTTTAGTTTTAAGAGAAAACTTGAAATTATTCTCCCAAGTTACATGATGATTTACTATTTTGAAAACTTTGATAAGATGTGCTGTTAAGGTTCATGTGTTCTATTTAATTCTTATGTAGACATCTGCATGATCATTGAGTCAGCTTTAGTTCTTAATAGTGGTTTATCCTCAAGTGAAGAAATACTGCAGGATTCCACTTTAACAAACTGAAATTGGTTAAGACCAAGGGCTTTGAGCTACCTATTGAGTCTAGTTATTTTCACCTCCCAAAGTTATTGCTTGAATTGAGTGTTATATGCTATTTTAAATTCTCCTCTATATACTGACTCCTAAGTCCGTGATTTAGAAGTTTGTATCAACAACAATAAAACACAGTAACACACAGTCATCTTCCTGCTAGCAATTTTTTTTCTAGAACAAATTTGCAACTGTCCCCTCTTATAACAGGGCCAGTTGTTCTCCCCGCCCCTCCAGGGGCCAGTTTGCTAAGACCTCTGCCCCATATTATCCCACCATCCTATGTTGACTCAAGTCTGGCTTCAGTCAGACCCTCAGGAAGTATGTCCAGTCTGTTAGCCAATCAGGGTCCTACCCGGCCACAAGCAGGAACTGGTCTTGCTATTTTCAGTCAAGCAAACCCCTGACACCACAAACACCGTTGCTGATCAAGTGTCCTGAGCCAATCATAAATGATTTCTGGGGCTGGAGAGATGGCTCAGAGGTTAAGAACATAGACTGTTCTTTCAGAGGTCCTGAGTTCAATTCCCAGCAACCATATGGCAGCTCATAACCATCTATAATGAGATCTGATGCCCTCTTCTGGCCTGCAGGCATATATGCAGGCAAACACTGTATACATAATAAATAAATAAATAAATAAATAAATAAATAAATAAATAAATAAATAAATAAATAAATAAAATAAGTCTTTAAATAAATGATTTCTGTACCAATAAGGGTCTATACCCAGTCACTTCAAAGTATACTTAACCACAGTTGGAATTCCCCTAATCCTGCTTTAAAGGAGCCTGCAAGCTTCTCTTGGGGTCGCCATTTGCCACTTTGTCAGATGGCATGCTGGAATTTTTTATTAAACGTTCTTTAAACGTTTATTAAATGTTCTTGCTGATTACATACATGACTGGTGGTCTTTAATGGGATTTCTCACAGACCCTAACATCCTAAAGATGGGAATTGGCTTTGTAACCCATGCTGGCTTTGAAGTTGCCAGGTAGACCAGGATATTTTCAAACCCAGAGCCTTCCTGCTTCAACCTGCACCACTCTATCTGCTACCTCAATTTTATCCTTAAAAGATTAGGTCAGACATTTTGATCGTTGGCTGGATCTTCCCTCAGTATTTGTTAAAAGCACTTAGACTTGAGTTCCCTATTAGCACATCCCGTGGCTTGAAGCTGAATGGTAACTAGTCATACTACCCTGCTGGACTTACGGCTTCTGTGCTGCCCATTTAGAACTGTAAACATTTCCTCATCTCTGTAGTTTCAACTCCAAGGAATGTAAGATTGCTTGTCTTTCCTTAAAGTATCCATTCATTCTTGAGATCAAATAATATTTGTAGCAGTGGCCATGTCATAGGTCACAAACATTACTTCCTAAATTCTATTCTCTATACTCTTTTTCTTAAAAGAGAACATTTTCTTAAACATCACACTTATTTTCTCATTACTATAGAAGATTAGTTGTTATAAATGTAACTTTAAGTCATTCCCATTGTTTTTCTTGTTCTTTTTTGTTTGGGGAGGAGACGCCAACCTGCCATCCAAGGAGCAACATGTAATGGGACCAGGTAAAGCCACGGAACACGTGGTGGTGCATAGATTAATAGAAATGGGCTGAGTTAAGTTATGCGAGCTAACAAGAAGCAAGAAGCCATTGGCCATACAGTTTGTGATTAATATTAAGCCTCTGCGTGATTCTTGGATCCCGTAATAGTCCCAAATATAAGTTGCATCTTGTGTTTGGTTACCTCTGTAACATTTCTGTCCTTGTTGCTGGTCTTGCCAGGCAAGTCGTTGTAGCTGAGTGCTCCTCTTCCCCCTGTGTATCACTGCACTCTCTTTCCTCTCCCTGGAGAGCCTCCCCCACTGTCCTTGACTAGATCCCTGTTCTCTTCTTCCAAATGAAACACACACGTCTAAAGATCCAAAGTTGGCATCCACATATAAGAGAAAACAGATGGTATTTGTCTTCCTGTGTCTGGGTTATACAAATGGAATGTTATTTGGCTTTTAAGAAAAATGTTATAAAATTCACAGGTAAATGAATGAAGCTGGAAAAAATTGTTGTGAGTGAGATAACCAAGATTCTTGTTCTTTTTTGTTGTTGTTGCTGTTTGTTTGTTTTGATTTTTTGGTTTTTTGAGACAGGGTTTCTCTGTGTAGTTTTGGTGCCTGTCCTGGACCTCACTCTATAGAACAGGCTGGCCTCGAACTCACAGAGATCCACCTGGCTTTGCCTCCCGAGTGCTGGAGTTAAAGGTGTGCTGTACCACCACTGCCCGGCTGATTCTTGTTGTTAATAGCCTTAATTAAAGGAAAATATATAGGGGGCTGGAGAGATGGCTCAGTGGTTAAGAGCACTGGCTGCTCTTTCAGAGGACCTGGGTTCAACTTCCAGCACCCACATGTCAGCTCATAACTATCTATAACTCCAGTTCCATGGGATCTGATACCCTTACACATGCAGGCAAACACCAATGCACATAGCATTAAGTGAAAAATAAAAATAAAATCATTTATGTGTGTGTGTGTGTGTGTGTGTGTGTGTGTGTATACAAGTTTTCTGTAATAGACTTGCTAAAATTCCAAAATTGCCTTTTCTCTTTTTAATCTCACTCAGCATTTGAAACTTACTCTTCTTTTTTTTTTTTTTTGTTTTGTTTTTTTTTTTTTGTTTTTTTTTTGTTTTTTTGAGACAGGGTTTCTCTGTGTAGTTTTGGTGCCTTTCCTGGATCTCGCTCTGTAGACCAGGCTGGCCTCAAACTCACAAAGATCTGCCTGCCTCTGCCTCCCGAGTGCTGGGATTAAAGGGGTGCACCACCACCGCCCGGCCCTTGAAACTTACTCTTTTAGGTTTCTCTCTCTCTCTCTCTCTCTCTCTCTCTCTCTCTCTCTCTCTCTCTCTCTCTCTCTCTCTCTTTTTTAATAGTCTGTCATGCAAAGCCTATATCTATTAGTCCTTTTCTTCACAACTATTTACTGTAGTAATTTTTTCTTTGTAAATGTAAGGACCATTGTGGTGTAATTTACTCAGGAGGGTAAATTAGGTGAATTAACCCATTTTTTGTTTTTGTTTTATGTGTGCTCCCTTTTTAAAATTTTTAATTATTATGGGTGAGAGTGGAATAGTTGAAGGAGAAGCAGAAACATATATTACACATTTATTACCTTGAATATACACCTAGTGTAGTCAGACTACTGTCTTGCTGTACGGAAGCTTAAATAACAATTCCTGCTTAAAGGCTCTAGTATTATGTAGAAATAAAATAAAATTTTACTTCCAACATATTTAGGAGTGCTGAATTGTGCTTTCATACTCCTGCAAACCCTATCCAAATCCCTTATGTTGAGAGAACAAACACAATACTATTTTAAGAAAATAGGTGCCTTGCAGAAACTGCCCATACCACCCTGCTTCAGAAGACATGCCTAAATACATTGGAATTTCCCTTCTGTGACCATGAAGCACAGGCCGTCTGCAGGTGCCCACTGCAGTTCCGGGCCAGACTCTTCAGAGCACTGGCTCTGTCCAGGCCTGCTGGCATAAAAAGTCTCCAAATGCTGTCTTGGTTCCTCACTGACCAGTTTTTCCTCAACACAGTATGTGTGGTGTGTGTGTGTGTGTGTGTGTGTGTGTGTGTGTGTGTGTGTGTGTGCGCGCACTTGTGTGTGTATAAGCCTGGGTTTTTTGCGTGGGTGCTGGGAACTCAAACTCAGTTCCGCTCACATAGCAAGTGCTTTTACCCCCTGAGCCATCTCTGCAGCCCATCTGACTGTGTTTACTAAACTACCCATGACTTCTGGCAAGTGTGTACGGTCCCATCGCTGCACGGAAATCAAGGTGGCATGGCTCCGCCCTGCCGCCTCCCTCCCCCCTGCTCTCCTCCAGCTGCCCTTGACCCGCTGTATATCCATCCTGCTGTTGGGCCTTCTCCACAGTGATAGGTAAGCAGTATCATAGAAAGCAGTAATTTGCTGCTATTTTAAAAATCGGGGCCTGGGTTGCTGGAGGCTGAGCCCATCCTGCCACTTGCTCAGCCACACCCACCCCAGCACCATTTACTCCCTTTCGTCAGTGAACGTTGGTCTAGAACGCCCCAGGTGAAGCACATTTGAGTTGTCCTTCCTTTCCGACTGTTGTGGAGAACACCGCTTTAACAGTTCACCAGGAGCGTCTTTTCTGTGGAAACAGCTTAGAAAGGGCTGATGGAAATAGCATAGAAATGGTCAAAGAAAAAGACACCTCAAGCCTGGAATCTCATCCCAATTTTGTATCAGTTAGCTGTGGTTTCAATACCTCAACATGTATGACTCACAGTTACTTTAACTCTAAATAACTTGATTTCTGCTTGGTAGGTAATGCATTTATTGTTGTGTTCTCAAAAAGGAAAAACTACAAATGAAATCAGTATAATCTAGGGTCATCTGTCTTTAAGTATAAAATCACAAATGATTTTTAAAATAGTGTAACTTCCTTAATGACTCTTCAAGTTTCTAGTAATCTTGAACTTTTTATTAACTGTATATTCCAACTGGTAAAATAAAATTCTTGATGTAATACTCTTCAATATTTGATCATTTCTTTCAGGATATAGGCTTTATTTGTAATATACACTTTTAAATTTTTTGTGTAGATGGGGCTCGGGAAGACAATCCAAGCAATTGCAGTGGCTTACTTCTACAAGGAGGAATGGCCCCTGCTGATAGTCGTCCCTTCATCTCTGCGGTACCCGTGGGCAGAAGAACTAGAGAAATGGATCCCAGAGCTCGAGCCAGAGGAAATCAATATTATCATGAACAAAACTGACATTGGGTAAGAAGAACTGATTTGTCTTGAAGAAAAGGTATGGTCACATGTGGTGGTGCTGCTCACCTTTAATCCCAGCACTGGGAAGGCTCAGGCAGGCAGATCTGTGTGAGATCAAGGCCAGCTTGGTCTACAGAGTGAGTTCCAGGAAGAGCCAGGGATACACAGAGAAACCCTGTCTTGGGAGATAAAAAAAATGAGACAAGTAACACAGAATTATCACTTTCTTGGCTTTAAAAGTAACACTTCTACCAGAAATAAGTATTTGTCAGTTCTTAGATCATTCTTGGTAATATTGTTCTGAACTGTATTATCTAACACTATGAATATAAATAGTTTTTGTAGGGATAACTTGGGCTTGCATGAAGAAGGAGGAAGCAGACGACATAGATATAGGATATATTACCTCTTTTATCCTTGGAGCCATAATTCATTAGCATTTATATGTATGAATCCAAGAAAAATTAGGCCTATTTGCATTACTATAATAAAATTTAAGCAATTCTTATTTTAAGAAAATGTCAATATTGACATTTAAATTAAGGTAAGAAAGCCTTAAAAAATTAACATTCTCTAAATTTGTGTCTTTTCAATATTATGCAGAAACTGAATGTTGAATTTTTAAGGCTTTCTTACCTTAATTTAAATGTCTATATTGACATTTTCTTAAAATCTATCCTGTGCCATCTTTTTTGGCATTGGATCATCCACTTTTCATTATTATTTAGGAGGCCACACTCCTGTGATTAAATAGTGGTAGTGGCTTTTGTTTATAGAATGTCCGCATGTATTAGATAGGACCCCAACTCCAGAAGTGTTCATTCTGGAAGATGTTAACCAAGGACAGAAAAATGACGTGGTGTCTTCTAGATCCCTAAAGAAGCAGTTTTGTATCTGTACCAGCCTGTGTGTGTGTACTGCATATAGAGATGACTCCAGTGCCAGCTTTTGCTGAACTATCACCCAGTTCGGAAACATCAGAATAGAAGCCATTAAGACGGCTGCAGTGACCTTCAACACCATTGTCTGGTGGATATTATTCCTCACAGTATACCTTAGTTAGCTGGTAATGCTAAGCCCACACTTCTCTTCTGCAGGCTCTTCTGTGTCTGAGCACGTGGAGGAAGCCATAGTTCTCTGTGCTAATTAGATGTGTCCAGACCTTCAAATGCTACCCACAAGTTCAGAGCTCTCACTTCTTCCGGGGAGGAAAGAAAATGGGGCTGGGGCTGGGAGATGACTATGAGGGTAAAACACTTCTAATCTCCAACTTCAGTGTAAGTGGGGTGGGCATGGTTGCCTACCTTCATTCTCTGCGCTAGAGAGGTGGAGACGAGGAATCTGTCATAAATGCTGAGCTAACATGTTAGCCTGCCAGTAATCCTAGTCCCTGAGTTGTGGAGAAGAGACGAGAGGCCCCAGGGCAAGCTGGCTAGCTAGACTAGCCAAATTGGAGAACTCGGAGTTCAGCAAGATACCTTGGATATTGGATAATTGAAAAGTGATGGAGGAGGGTACCTCATATCAACCTCTGGCATCCATATGCATAGAAACCAGCACATTTCTTCACATGCCTACAAGCACACATGCACAGAGTAAGAAAGTGGCGGGTGAAGTCCTGTATTGTTAGTGATAATAGAAAATGAAAACACGCTTGTCTCATTACTTCATTCTATACTAGGAACAAAGTACTGTGTGTCTAAAGACAAGTAACATGCATTTCCTTCCCTCACTGCTCTCATACATAGTAAGAAAAGTGTATCGGAATAATTTCATAATAGTAATTAAAGACTTTTGCAGATGTGTATTATAGAGAGCAAAGGCTCAGAGGGTCACTTTATTTTAGCTCGGTGCCTCTCTAAGGGGAGGGTCCTTCTTCTAACTTGTTCCATCTCTTCAGCACCACAGTGCCTGAGGGCTGTCTTAGATAAGACGGGGAAGACCAGGAATGTGCAGTGGACAGCTCCATTAGGTGCTGTTTTGACAAAATGTAACAGCACCCAGGTTGAAAAATGAATGCATGGAAGAAAATATTGTCATAAAGTAATATTCTTATCCTAGTAAAATGATCTTCCAAAAACCGCTTGGCCAGAATTGTAAGTCTTGGCTTAACATATTGGAGAAATGTAAAGTCTGAACTCTTTAATAGTTGAGGTTTAGCAGTAGGACCATCTCTTATTTCTTCTCTCTCTCTCTCTCTCTCTCTCTCTCTCTCTCTCTCTCTCTCTCTCTCACTACTGTTGTTTGTGATATTGCATTGCTGAGATAGATATTTCTTAAGCGGTGGATTTTCTTTTCTAGGAGAGTATCGACCAGCAGGGTGACAATTCTAGGCTACGGTCTCATAACCACTGATGCAGAGACTTTGATAGATGCACTGAACAGCCAGAACTTCCGAGTTGTGATAGTAGACGAATCACACTACATGAAGTCCAGGACTGCTGCCCGCAGCAGGATTCTCCTGCCCCTGGTACAGAAAGCCAGGCGAGCCATTCTGCTTACAGGAACCCCAGCTCTGGGAAGGCCTGAGGAGGTATGAGGACTTCTGTGCTCTCAGTGTATAGGAAAACTGACTGTCTGCTGCTTGACAAGTTTTAGTCTCAAATCAGGTGCTTCAAATGCCAGAAGAGGAGATTGGGAATCTCCAGGGCACTAGTAATGATTAAACACTATTTTTTATTATAACTGGGTTTTAAAAATCCTATACTTACAGGTCTCACAGAGATCCTCCTGGCTCTGCCTCTCAAGTGCTGGGGTTAAAGGTGTGCGCTACCACTACCCCAAATAATTTTTAAAAGGATACATCTAGGCTAGGAAGTTAGCTCAGCAGGTACAATGCTTAGTGCGCAAATGTGAGGTCCAGAGTTTGATCCCCAGGACCCTGTATAAAGTCAGGAAGGTGTGGCAGTAGACTGTAATCCCAGCGTGGGAGGAGGATTCAAAGAATCCCCCAACAAGCTGGCTAACTAGACCTGCAGGAATGCAAGTTCCAGATTCAATAAGAGACTTTGCCTCAGTTTATAAGGTGCAGGATGATTGAACAAGACATGATGTTTGCCTCAAGCTTCCACATGAACACACACACCACACACAGATATATATGCCAAAAGAAAAGGGAAAGCATGCTCCTTGGGCCAGAGATTAAACTTAGTGGTATAGCACTTGCCTATCATGCCTAAGGCTCTGGGTTTAACCACTAATGCCAACTGTTTCATCTCTAAAATTATAGAAAACTCATCCAGTGCCAGGTGGTGGTGGCGCACACCTTTAATCCCAGCACTTGGGAGGCAGAGGCGGGCGGATCTCTGTGAGTTCGAGGCCAGCCTGGTCTCCAAAGCGAGTTCCAGGAAAGACGCAAAGCTACACAGAGAAACCCTGTCTCAAAAAAACAAAACAAAACAAAACAAAAAACAAAAAAAAACTCATCCAGTAAGAATGCAGCTGGAAGGGTGGGGGTCTGGAGGCACATGCCTTTACTCCCAGCATTCAGGAAGCCAAAGCAGGAGGATTAAAACTTGAGGCCAGCGTGGCTACATAATGTCTATATAAATACCTCATTTCAAACAATCAAATATATATGCATGGATGGATAGATAGATAAATAGATGACTGATAGATACTCATGTGTAGCATATATTCACAAATATAACTATATGAAATTATTAATTTTTATGACTGCATAAAAGATAGAAGTAGCATGGTTATTCAATATCAGGCATCTGTTTAAATATTTTTATCATACAGACACAATAATAGATGATTATTCAGCACTTTAAAAGTTCTTTATTATTGAACTTGAGTGGAGACCCCCTGTGCAACAAGAGGTGATTCCAGCCACCAGAATTCCAAGTAGACCACTTGCCCATGGACCACCCCCTGACTCTCTGTGTGCCCTCCATCCACCCCCAACTCCCCTACCTTCTTGTTGCTGTGTCAAAGCCCCCAACTCAGGTGGAGACCCCATGTACGACCATAGGCCATGCTGGCCACCAGAAGCCCAGACACAATTCAGGTGGAGACCACCGCTCAACCACAGGCCACACCAGCCAGAAGACCAGAAAGGAAACAGAAGCTGAAGAACAAAACACCCATCTAACCAAGACAAACTCAGAAATCAGCACCTAGACCTATAATCACCCCAAACCCAGATGCCTAGATGCCAGCCCAAGAACACAGTCAACAACAGCTAAGGCAATATGTCTCCATCAGGGCCTAGCTATCTTACTACAGCAAGCCCTGAATATTCTAACACAGTAGAAGCACAAGAAAAAGACCTTAAAGCCAACTTTATGAAGATGACAGAGTACCTACAAAGAGAAGTGAATAAATCTTAAAGAAATCAAGGAAATGACAAACAAAAAAAAAAAAATTGGAGGAAATGAATGTGGTGGTTTGAATAGGTATGGCCCCTGTAGACTCAGGTGTTTGAATGCTTGGTCTATAGGAAGTGGCACTATCAGGAGGGGTGGCTTTGTGGAGTAGGTGTGGCCTTGTTGGAGGACTTGTTTTACTGTGAAGGTGGTCTTGGAGGTCTCATATGCTCAAGCTATGCCCAGTGTGGCACACAGTCTCATGCTGCCTGAGGATCAAGATGTAGCACTCTCAGCTCCTTCTCCAGCATCATATCTGCCTGCACACTGCCAGAGGACTAAACCTCTGCAACTGTAAGCCAGCCCCAATTAAACGTTTTCCTTTTTAGGAGTTGCTATGGTCATGATGTCTCCTCATAGCAATAGAAACTCTTACCAAGACAATGAATAAATCCCTTCAAGAAAGCTAAGAAAAAAAAAAAACAGTTAATGAAAGCTGGAAATTCATTAATGAAACTGTTCAAGACCTGAAAATGGAAATAGAAGAAATAAAGAAAACAGAAATTGAGGGAATTCTGGAAATGAAAAATACAGGTAAGCCACCAGGGACTACAAAGGCAAGCTTCACCAACAGAATACAAGAGATGGAAGAGGGAGTTTTAGGTATTGAAAATATGATAGAAGAAATAGATACATCAGTCCATGAAAATATTAAATCTAAAAACAAAATCCTGACACAAATCATCCAGGAAATCTGGGACACTATGAGAAGACCAAACCTAGGAATAATATGAATAGAAGAAGGAAAGGAATCCCAGCTTAAAGGCCTAGAAAATATTTTCAACAAAATTATAGAAGAAAATTTTCCTAACCTAAAGGAGATGCTTATTAATGTAAAAGAATCATACAGAACATCAAATAGATTGGACCAAAAAAGAAAGTCCCATCACCACATAATAATCAAAATACTAAACATACAGAACAAAGAATATTAAAAGATACAAGGGAAAAATTCTCAATAAATTACTTACAAGCTAAATCTAAAAACACATCAAAAAGATCATTCACCACAACCAAGTAGGCTTCATCCCAAAGATGCAGAAGGTATGGTTCAACATACACAAATCAGTGTAATCCACCATATAAACAAACTGAAAGACTACACACACACACACACACACACACACACACACACACACACACACACACGTCTCATTAGATACAGAAAAAGCCTTTTGACAAAATGTAACTAACACCCCTTCATGATGAAAGTCCTTAGAGAGATTAGTGATACAAGGAACATACCTAAACATAATAAAGGCAGTTTACAGCAAGCCTATCACTAACAACAAATTAAATGGAGAAAAACTCAAAGCAATTACACTAAAATCAGAAACAAGAAAAGGCTGTTCACTTTCCCTATATATATTCAATATAGTACCTGAAGTTCTAGCTAGAACAATAAGACAACTGAAGGAGATCAAAAGGATGCAGATTATAAAGAAAAAAGTCAAAGTATTGCTATTTGCAGATGATATGATATTATACATAAGTGACTCCAAAAATCCTACCACAGACCTTCAGTGAAGAGGCTGGACACAAGATTAACTGAAAAAAAAAAAATAGCCCTCCTATATACAAATGGTGAACAGACTGAGAAAGAAATCAAGGAGACAACATCTTTCTCAGTAGTTACAAATAATATAAAATATCTTTGGGGTAACTTTAACCAAGCAAGTGAAATACTTATATGACAAAAACTTCAAGGATTTGAAGAAAGAAATTGAAGAAGATGTCAGAAGATGGAATGATCTCCCATGTTCATGAATTGGTAGGATTAACATAGTAAAAATGGCCATCCTACCAAAAGCAAGTTACAGATTCAACACAGTCCCCATCAAAATTCCAACACAATTCTTTATAGACCTTGCAAGGACAATACTCAACTTCATATGGAAAAACAAAAAAATCCAGAATAACTAAACCAATACTAAACAGTGATAGAATTTCCAGAGGTATCACCACCTCTGATTTCAAGCTGTACTATAGATCTATAGTAATAAAAACTACATGGTAATGTCATAAAAACAGTCACATTGATCAATGGAATCAAATCAAAGACCCAGAAGTAAATCTATACACCTATGGACACCTGATTTTTGATAAAGAAGCTAGACATTCACAATGGAATAAAAAAGTATCTTCAACAAATTGTTCTGATCAAACTGGATGTCAGCATGTAGAATGTGGTAGTTTGAATGTAATTGGCCCCCATAAGCTCATAGGGAGTGGCACTATTAGGAGGTGTGGCTTTGTTGGAGTAGGTATGGCCTTGTTGGAGGAAGGTTTTCTTGAGATACTGACCAGTATACCAGACCATTTCCTGTTGCCAGCAAGATGTAAGACTCTCAGCTACTTCTCCAGCACCACATCTGCCTGCATGCTGCCATGCTCCCCACCATGATGATAATGGACTGAACCTCTAAACTGTAAGTGAGCCATCCCAATTAAATTTTTTCATTATAAGAGTTGTGGTCATAGTGGCTTATCACAGCAATCCCTAAGTAAGACATTGAAGAATGTAAATAGATTCATATTTATCACCTGTACAAAACTCAACTCCAAATGGATCAAAAACCTCAACATAGAACCAGATACCCTGAACCTGATAGAAGAGAAAGTGGGGAACAGCCTTAGACACATTGGCACAGGAGACAACTTCCTGACCAGAACACAGCATAGGTACTAAGATCAACAATTAATGGGACCTGATGAAACTGAAAAGCTTCTGTCAGGCAAAGGACACTGTCAATCTGACAAAGTAGTGGCTATAGAATGGGAAAAGATTTTTACCAACTCTACATCTAACAGAGGGCTAATAGCCAAATATATATAAAGAACTCAAGAAACTAGATATCAACGAACCAAACAATCCATTTTTAAAAATGTAATAAAGATCTAGATGGAGAATTCTCAACAGAAGAATCTCAGATGACTAAGAAACACTTAAAGAAATGTTCAACATCCTTAGCCATCAGGGAAATGCAGATGAAACTTATTTTGAGACTCTATCATACACCTGTCAAAATAGCTAAGATCAGTAACACAAGTGACAGCTCATACTGACAAGGATATGTAATAAGGGAAACACTCCTCCATTGTTGGTGGGAGTGCAAACTTGTACAGCCAATGTTGAAATCAATATGGCAGTTCCTCAGAAAATTGGGAATCAGTCTACCTCAAGATCCAGCTATACCACTCTTGGACATATGCCCAAAGGAAGTTCCATCCTACGATAAGGACACTTGCTCAGTTATGTTGATAGTGGCTTTATTCATAATAGTCAGAAACTGGAGACAACCTAGATGTCCTTCAACCAAAGAATGGACAAAGAAAATGTGGTATATTTATACAATGGAGTATTAATCAACAGTAATGAAATGATATTTGCAGGCAAAGCGATGAAATAGAAAAAAAAAAAAACATCCTGAATGAGGTAACCCAGACCCAGAAAGACAAACAGGGTATGTACTCACTTATATGTAGTTATTAGCTTTTAAGTAAATGATAATCATGCTACAATCCACAGACCCAGAGAGGCTAAGTAACCAGAGAGCTAAGGGGGGCTCAAGCAGGCATGCATGGATCTCCTTGGGAAGGAGAAATAGAATAGAGTTTGTGGGTGGACTCAAGACAGGTGGGGGTGGGAATAGGAGGGATGCGGAGAATAGAGGGAGAGAGTATGGGAAGAGACAACTGGAATTGGAGAGCATGGGGGAGGGTAGATATGGAAACCTAGTGCTGTGGAAACTCCCTGGAATCTACAAGGGTGACCCTATTGAGAACTCCTAGTGATAGAAGATAAGGAGCCCGAACCATCCATCTTCTATAATCAGGCAAGGCTTCCAGTAGTGGGATGGGGACACCAACCCAGCCACAGAACCTTCGACCTTCGATCTGTCCTGCCTACAACATGTGCTCAGACAATGGTGGCACAGAGCTAGTGACAGTAACCAACTAATGACTGGTCTAATTTGAGGACCACACCACGAGGGGGAGCCCATGTCCAACCCTGCCTGGATGACCAGGAACTGGAGGCTGGATAGCCTCAAGACCAGACTAAGGGTAGAACCAAACATGACTGGCCAAAAAAAACCAAAAACCAAAAACCAAAACCAAAATCAATCCTAATGATATTCTGCTAGGCTCATAGACTGGTGTCTAGTCCAGTTGTCACCAGAGGCTGCCTCCGCAGCTGATGGGAGTGGCCACAGAGACCCACAGCCGAAGAAAAGCCGAGAGAGAGTTCAGATTGGAGGTCTTCATCTGGTCCCTCCCTTAGGAGCTTGGGAAGCCCTGCAGAATGGGGGAAGGAGGAATTATGGGAGCCAGAAAGGTGGAGGACAGCAGGAGAGCACAGTCAGGAAATGAACTAAGCAGGGCTCCCGGGTGATCGCGGAGACTGGTGACAATCACAGACGTGTATGGGCCTGCACTACACCCTCTGATATATGTCATGGTAGTTGGCTTGGTGTTTGGGGGGACTCCTAACAGTGGGAATGGGGTGTCTCTGACTCTTGTGCCTGCCTTTGGGACCCTTTTACTCCTCCTGGGTTGCCTCGCCCAGCCCTCATATGAGGCTTTTGTTCCTAGTATTATTGTATTGTGCTGTGTTCATCTGATATTCCTGGGAGGCCTACTCTTTTCTGGGGTGGGAGTGGATCTGGGGGAGAAGGAAGGTGGAGGAGGACTGGGAGGACTCGAGGGAGGGAGAGATGCAGTCAGGATGTATTATGTGAAAGAGAAAATAAAAATAAAACTTTGATGTCTATCTGAACTACAAATTATGCAAGTCCTGTAAGTGACGCAAGTACACACTCAGTTTCTTTGTATTCTGGTAGGACAAGTAAAGGACTCATTTCTAGTCTTAACTAAACATGTCTTTATGACAATAATGTGAATCATATATAAGTATCCTGAAATACGGCTTCTGTCTACATTGTCTCAGGCTGATTCCATCACATAATTACTAATAATCCATTCAAAATTAAAGTGTAGGTTAGACGCATACATGGAAACAAAATGAAGCAACATAGTAGTTATTTTCCTTCTATATTTATAATCCATTTCTTAACATAAACATACTTAGTAGAATGTTAGCTCAAATAACCTAATCATTAAAGACTATGCATTCCCCATAATCAATACCTCTTGGAAATTTACATTTTAAAATTATGTTTTTAATATAAAGGAAAATCACAAAGGAGTTTCCTTGCTGATGTACAGAACTATGTTGCAATTATGGAATGTAATTTTATTTTAAGAGTAAGCACTTTAGAAAATCAGAAAAAAGCCAGGCTGGGCAGTGGCAGCACATGCCTTTAATCCCAGCACTCAGGAGGTAGAAGTAGGTGGATCTCTGTGAGTTTAAGGGCAGCCTGATTTACAGAGTGAGTGTTAGGACAGCCAGGGCTACACAGAGAAACACTGTCTCGAAAAACAAACAAACAAATAAAAAAAAAAAAAAAAAAAAAAAACCTCAGAAAAAATGGCCTATTTTTATGAATGCTAGGTGCAATGCTAAATTGAAAGTCTGACTAATTTTTTTCAACTAGACATATAAGACATTATAATAAAGAAGGAATATATAAGAAATAAATTTCTTAGGCCTGGAGAGGTGGCTCAGCGGTTAAGAGCACTGGTTGTTCTTCCAGAAGACCTGAGTTCAAGTCCCAGCAACCACATGGCACCTCACAGCCATTTGTAATGAGATCTGGTGCCCTCTTCTGGTATACAGACAGACTGTATACATAATAAATAAATATTTAAAAAAAAAAAAAAAGAAAGAAATTTCTTTACAAATCATGGTAATATTTAGTATTCGGTGACATTTAACCCTAGTTTATACAGCTATATCTAGTTTGACTTGTGTGAGGTTTTGTATTCTTTACCTAGCACTTCAAAACAAGTTAATAAGTCTGTTTGAAAGTGAAAGAAACCAGGCGGTAGTAGCACACGCCTTTAATCCCAGCACTCAGGAGGCAGAGGCAGGCAGATCTTTATGAGTTCGAGGCCAGCCTGGTCTACAGAGTGAGATCCAGGAAAGGTGCAAAACTGCACAGAGAAACCCTGTCTCGGAAAAAAAAAAGAAAGAAAGAAAGAAAAAGAAAATGAAAATGAAAGAAGATAATTGAAATGTATGTAAAACAATTTCCTGTGCCTGTTACTGTTTTCAAGGATGGGACTTAAGGAATACAAATCTTAGGCAGTCATAGAGAAGGCATAAAATTCGATAAGGATTTTAATAAGTGACATTTAGGGCATCAGAGATAGAGCTTTCTTTCCAAGCAAACCACAGGCATAAGGAAACTCTGTATGGAAGGTGTAAGCCTTCCTGTCTTTTTAACTTTAGCTTTCTCTTCACAAGATATGCCCTGGAAGATTATGTGCTGATCATAATGCATATGCATAATGCAATATGCAAGAAATAGCCTAAGCATACTTTTTAAACTGCTGTTCAGTGGTCTTCTTTATGTTGGGAGTTAGTGAAGTCCTGAGTGAATGTGTTTGTTTCTATTGTTTGACATAGGCATGGCCATGTCAGTACCTATCCAGTGAGGCTAAGAAGGTTGGCAAAACCTACCTGTGCTCTGAGTGCAAATGTTGACAGTGTGCAGAAAATGTCTACCATATCTTCTCCTCTTGGATGTTTATGCCCATCCAGAAGACAGCTTCCCCACAGAAACTGCTCCTACCGAGATTAGCTAAGCCTGTCTCCTTGTCCAGCTATGAATAAAACTCCTGCCTCCTTGTTTATCTGTGTGTAATAACTCTACTTCCTTGATTAAGCTGTATGCAATAATCATGCCCCCCTTCAGATGTATATGATAAATATGCCGAGATTCCAAGATTTAAAAAAAGGTTCTTTATTATTATAGTTCTTTTTTTTAAAGATTTATTTATTTATTTATTTATTTATTATGTATACCGCATGTATGACTGCAGGCCAGAAGAGGGCACCAGATCTCATTACAGATGGTTGTGAGCCACCATGTGGTTGCTGGGAATTGAACTCAGGACCTCTGGAAGAGCAGTCTGAGCCATCTCTCCAGCCCTAGTTCTTTTCTTATACACTTCTTAAAATTAAAAAAAAGTTGCCTGTGACATATTTCTCAGTAAAATTTTCATTGTACCATAATATTATGATTGTCTATATGTGAATAAACATTCACAGTTTGATTTCTAATATATTCTTTCTTTATTATACTGTCTTACATATCTATTTGAAAAAATTAGTCAGACTTTAAATTTAGCACTGCATCTAGCATTCATAAATAGGTCATTTTCTTCTGAGATTTTTTTAATATATACAGAGGCTGGAGAGAAATCCTTTTTAAAGTATACATATATACACATATGCATAAAGTATATATATACATATACATAAGGATATATACATATTTGTACAAATATATACATATTTAGAAACAGATAATGTTATCCCTGAAGAATGGATGGGGTGGGGGTAAAGAGGAAGGAAATGCCTTGAGGAAGAAGTATTTTTGCTTTTATACCTCTTGTTATTTCTGTTAATTTTTGTCATCATAATAACTTACTTGAAAATATTGCAATAAATTAAGAACATTTGTATTGTTACAGCTTTTCATGCAGATTGAGGCTCTCTTCCCACAAAAATGTGGAACTTGGATCGAGTACGCTAAAAGATACTGCAATGCACACGTCAGGTAGGATAATTATTCTCCATAAGCCTTTATCTGCACATGCTTTAAACTCTAAACATTAAACACTGTTAGCCATTCCTTGTTCCAGTGGTTTTCAAACTTGCTGCAGCTGTGAAAGAATTTCTTTAAGTAAAAGCTTGTATGGGTGACCTACATATAATGCAAAAGAAATAGCTAGGTGTGGTGGCACATGCCTTCATTCCAGCAGTTGGGAAGTAAAGCAGTAGAATGGCTAGAGGCCATACTTGCCTACATAATGAGTCCCTGTCGAGGATGAAAAAACAATGTGCCTGTTCTGGAGATGAGTATGTACGTGGAGGTGTGTTGTCCTGCTTTTCATTTGGCTGTGTGGGGTGTCAGGCTTCGGTGAGGCAGGTTTGGGTGTTATAGTAATGTCTTAGTCACTGTTCTGTTGCTGTGAACAGACACCGTTACCAAGGCAACATACAGAAGAAAGCATGTAATTAGTGGCGTGCTTACAGTTTCAGGGGGTGAGTCCATGACCACCGTGGAGGGAGCACGCAGCAGGCAGGAAGGTGTGGAGCTGGAGCGGTAGCTGAGAGCTCCCATCTCCATCTGATCCACAAGTTGGAGGAAGAGAGCTAGACAGGGCCTGGTATGGGACTTTGAGAGCTCAAACTGAGAATCAAACATTCAAATGTATGAGTCTCTAGGGGCCATCCTCATTCAAACCACCGTAAGTGAAGAGGTGTACGGAACCTGGTATCAGTCCGTCCAAGAGCCTTCCTGCACTCGGTTCTTGTTATGTGTTGTAATGTTTTTGTTTTAGGAAACCATCTCGATTCAGAGTTTCAGTTCCTTTTAGAAAGAATTATGATTCCCATACATGATCCTTCCTAATATTTGTGTCGTTCTCATGATAGGTCTGTTTGGTATGAGTCTAGGTATTGATTAAAGCAAAAAGCCAAACAAAACAGAAAACCTTAATGGTGATTCTTGCACTGGAGATGCCAAAGTTTATTTGCATGATATATATTTCTAGATTTACTATTGGACAACCAGAACAGGCTAAATGTTTAATCTACGTGTCTGTCCTACTCTTTGTTTCTTTTTTAAAATTTATTTTTACTTTATGTGCATTGGTGTTTTGCCTGCATGTAAGTCTGTGTGAGGGTGTCAGATCCCCTGGAACTGGAGTTAGAAACAGCTGTGAGCTGCCCTGTGGGGCCGGGAATTGAACCTGGGTCATCTGGAAGAGAAACCAGTGCTCTTAACTGCTGAGCCACCTCTCCAGCCCCCTACTGTCTGTTCCTTGATTAGTATCTGTCGATGACAACAGAAGTATGTACCTCACTTATTAATGCAAACAGTATTTCTTTTTTTTTTTTTTTTTTTTTTTTTTTTTGGTTTTTCGAGACAGGGTTTCTCTGTGTAGCTTTGAGCCTTTCCTGGAACTCACTTGGTAGTCCAGGCTGGCCTTGAACTCACAGAGATCCGCCTGGCTCTGCCTCCTGAGTGCTGGGATTAAAGGCGTGCGCAAACAGTATTTCAAAGAGAAGTATTTCATCTTTGTGAAATGTTGTGTGACGTGGAACCTATCTTACGTTTCCTATTTGCTAGATAAAGTCATTTCAAGGGCAGCATTGTGCTTCTCAAAGGCATTTTGTTTCTTTTTCTTTTAAAATTATGTGTACCTGTGTATGTCTGTGAATGAGTATATGCATATATGAGTGCAGGTACCCATGGAGGCCAGAAGAGGCGTCGGATCTCCTGGAGCTGGCGTTTCCGTCATCTAACATGGGTGCTGGGAACTGAACGTAGGTCCTCTGCAAGAGCCGTGTGTGCTCATCAGGGCTGAGCCATCTCCAGCCTTTGAAGATGTTTTCTTCTACATCCCTTTCAGAAGTCTTTCTAATCCTTGATTTCTTTACCTTGAGCGCACTCAGGCTCCATAAGCTTTGACTCAGATCAAGGCATTGCCTGACATTTTAAGTTAGGCTGTGGGATGCTATATTTTCTTCCAAAGCGTTTTTATTCTGGAAAGGTGTCATTTTCACACTATAATTTTACAGAATGCAAATTATGGATCGTTATTCCATCCTAGACCCACATTTTATATTTGAAATGTCATGCTGCATTCAAAATAAAGTTAAGTGAAATGCTTGAGCAAGAACATTACTTTGTCTTTAAGAAGCTTATTAAATTCCTAAGGAATGGCCTAAAGAAGCATGTTAATGCAAATGTAATCTGAAGAAAGAACTTAGGGTGTAAGTAACCAAATACCACCTACCCCATTTGATTTGAGAGACATCGGGAAAGGGGATTACTTAACCAGGATACCCTTACCCAAATGCCATATGTTAGTCATGCTACTGAATTCTATTTAGAGGCAGCTATAAATACACATAGGATTTGGAGAAGGAAGCACAGTGAGTAAATTGATCAACACTGCTCGAGCAAGGGGAGGTCTAGAGCCCACTTATCCCCCTGCACACTTCCAGGGGTTAAATCGCTTACTTTTATCTTGCTATTTTCTTTTGTGTTTCTTCCCATTTTTCTTCAGAAGTGGCAACTTTAATAAATACTCCTGTACTTCAAGAAGAAGACATGTGCCTTATCTAGCCAAGCATCCTCTATCAGGAGCTCTCCTTAGTGTGAGCATTGGAGCCAGGTGTTATAGCTCAGGCCTTTAATCCCAGCACTTGGAAGGCAGAAGCAAGGGGATCTCTGAGTTGGAGGCTATTCTGGTCTACACAGTGAATTCTAGGCCAGCCAGGGCTACATAGTGAGACACTGTCTCAAATTAAAAACAAAGATGTGCTTTGGGAAGAGGTCTGTCCTTTCTTATGTTGTGCCTAAAACTTAAATTATCCTAGGGAGATCTGGGGAAATTGTGCTTGCTTCTTATGCACATGGTCCTGGGTTCAGTCTTCAGTGTGGGACATCAAATTCTATGCCAGTTCCACTACTTAGGAGAATTATTTGTCTAAACTTTCTTGAGAGGGGAAATGCAGGTTGATAATATATACTCAAGGTGTTGTGTCTGTTTACAGCATGGTCAGGGTCATGTTTACCTCCATGTATCTCCAGCACTCTACTACTTACTGTTCTTCCTCTGGCTACATACAGGACTGTCTGTTCCATGTGCAGATGGCTCAGATCTGAAATGATAGTTAACATACTGAGTACTCAAGGGATGTTTGAGGAATAGTTAAAGAAGATGCGGGATAAATTCTGCACTTGTGTTTGGAAAGTCAGGTTCGTGTTGAAGAGGTGTGAGAACATAGAGTCTATAGTTCAGTTCCAACAGACTTCTGACTTTGAATCATCCTGTGCCGAGTTGGTGTATGAGGTCATTTCAGCCCATCTACTGCCTCTGGTTTGATTTTATTAATCCATCCATTCAAAAAGCATTTTTAGGAGGCTGGAGAGATGGCTTAGTGGTTAACAGCCCTGGCTGCTCTTTCAGATGACCCAGGTTCAATTCTCAGCATCCACATGACAATTAATAACTGTGTACAACTCCACTTACAGAGGATCTTACATCCTCTTCTTGCCTCCACAGACATCAGGCATGCTTGTGTTGCACAGACATACATTCAGGCAAAACTTTATCTGTTTGTCTGTCTATCTATCTATCTATCTATCTATCTATCTATCTATCTATCTATCTATCTATCTATCTACCAAGTTCAAGGCCAGCCTGGTCTACAGAGCAAACTCCAGGACAGCCAAGGCTATGCAGAGAAACCCTGTCTCGAAAAGCAAACAAACAAAAATAGTCCAAATGTCACTGAATTGTCAGTTCCGGTCCTAACTAGGTAGTTTCAGTTTTGATGAATGTCATGGGGGGCTGCGGGGAGGAAGGGAAGGGTGTTATGGCCGAGTGTGCCAGAGTGAAGCAGTCGAGACAGCTCAGAAGCATCCTGTGAGTCAACCTATTTCCTTTCTTTTCAGGAAGTGTGAATTCTGTCTGCTAAAGCTAGAACAAGAGAACTCACTGTGCCCTTGAGGAACTAAAGCAGGACCAGCTCAGCTGAACATTCTAGAGCTAAATCAAGATCTCTAGACAAAGACAGTTAGTTAGGAGCTAGACAAAGATAGAGTTAGGTAGGAGTCAAATTACAGTCTTGTTCATCAGAAAGGGAATAGGAAGACATGGTGGGTGTCTTCCGTTTTTCTGTTTCCTTGTGGGTGTTGCTTATTGCTATTGTGGGGTGGTTTTTTTTTTTTTTTCTTTTTTCTTTTGCAATAGAAATACATGAGAAAATTTACTCTTTAGCCATTGTAAGTGTAAAGTTTGGTAGCCTTAGATACATTCACACTGCTGTAAAGCACCAGAACTTTTCATTTCTAGCACATTTCACCGTCCCTAATCTAAGTCTCTTTACCCATTCAACAGTGTCCTCCATCTCTTTATCTCTTTGTTCAGCCTCTGCACTGTGAAGTGGTGAAGTATGGGGGAGTCATGTGTGAGAAGATTTACATCATATTATATATATTTTACAATACCATTCAGTTCTACATATCAGCCACGGGTTCCCCTATTCTCCCCCCTCCCACCCCCTCCCCTTACCCCCAGCCTAACATCATATTATTTTTAGGATTATATTTCTACATGATTCAAAATCTTAAACTAATAGAAGAGTAAGTAAATGCATATTTTTTGGAAGAGAGATTAGTGTATTAAAAACATAAACATTTTTGTACATTTGAATTTTGACCCTTTTTTCTACATAAATGTTTGTATCCTTTTTTATAGTTGCATGGCATATTGTTGAGATTATACTGTGGTTTCAGAGATGTCAGAGATATGAGGGAGTTTGCATTCATTACGTGGTGTATTATTGGGGCTCTATCTACCATAGTTTTTGGAGGGATAGGGGCTTAAGGGAGCTTGTATCTCATGACATTTTCTTATCAAAGAGATAGATGGCTTGTTGAATTCAAAGAAATGAAGATGTAGGAGATTAAAACTTTGAAAGTTGGCCTGGCAGTGGTGGCGCACGCCTCTAATCCCGGCACTCGGGAGGCAGAGCCAGGCAGATCTCTGTGAGTTCAAGACCAGCCTGGTCTATAGAGTGAGATCCAGGGCAGGCACCAAAACTACAGAGAGAAACCCTGACTTGAACCCTCATGCCTTATATACCTTCCTGTGTCCTGCCATATTACTTCCTGAGTAATATGTGTGTTTCCCAAGCAAAGGCATGAGATCTCAAATGCTGGGATTAAAGGTGTGTGCCACCACTGCCTGGCTCTGTTTCTAATCTAGTGGCTGGCTCTGTCCTCTGATCCTCAGGCAGGTTTATTAGGGTACACAATCTACCACCAGAGTAACACGGATTAGTAGTGGGCCCAGTCTTCTCAGTGGTAGATTTCCACAGCAATGTGGTAGAGGCCTAGAGTAGGCCTAGAGTTGGATCTGTCTGATATTGGGAGTTTTGTATCAACTTCTGATAGCTGTAGAGGTTGAAGGACAAGGAGGATTAGTTATCCTGGTAAGACTCAGAAGTCAGCATGGGCAAGGAAAATGTGGGGACAGGAAGAGGATAACAGTCACTTGGCCAGAATATCGTAATGAGAAGTGTACAGTGCTAGGTAAATGAATGGGTGCCCTAGAGGAATCAATAGAGACCTGAATTGTTGTTGTTATTTTAGTTTTATCTTCTATCCTGTATTTATTAAACCAGAACTCTGAAATAAAGATTTTTATTTCATAAAATATCAGTATTTTCATGATGGGAATAAAGTAAACATTGTTTTCTCTGCTACTTGTAGTTAACATTATAATGTTTCCATTAATACAAAAGTTCCTGACTCACTTAAATATTTGCCTACATGCTTGTTGGAAGCTCCTGTAACCTTTTCTCAGTAGGAATCCCTGTTTTTCTGAATTCTTCCCTCTCTTTGAGATATTCCAGTTTGTATCCTTCATAAAAGGTTGAATCATTATAATCAGCAGTTAGTCATTCTTTCAATGCAGAATTTTCTTTCTGGCATTTTACTAACGAATGGATTTTGGCATCCTTGTAACATGCAGTGAAATCTTCAGCTTGTTCAGAACCCCTCTCTCTGTCCTTGTCTCATTGTTTTGGGGATCAGAACATCTTTTACAGCATGCCTGAGGGCTCCTCTGCAGGGTGCGGCAGCATCTTGGCAGGTAGAGGAGAAGCCAGCCGCTTGACTGGAGAAGAAAGGAAGCTATTTTAAAACAGATTGGTTTTATTTTACTTATTTTAAATTCTGTGTATGTGGGGGAAAGGAGGTTGTGCACATGAGTACCTGGTGCCCTCGGAGGCCAGAGGCACCAGATTCCCCTGGAACTCCATTACGGGTGATTGAGAGCCGTCTGCCCCGGGTGCTGGGAACGTCCTTGGGCTTTAGATTTCGGCTTTAGTGTGAGAACTTTACAACTATACATTCTTATATGTGTCGAACTGGAGCAGTGGGTCCTGGGGCTCAAGCCCCAGTCCTCAAGCTTGTATGGTAAGCACTTTGCTTACTGAACAGTCTTCTGAGACAGCTAGTATCATTTCTTCCTGAGATGTTTGGTAGAACTCAGGAGTGAGTCCACCTGGGCCTGGTGTTCTCTGCTTTAGGAGAATATTAATTAGCAACTGAAGTTTTTCAAGAAATGCAGACCTCCTTGGAGCATCTCTTCTCAACCCTACTGCATCTTGTGTGTGTACCGCACAGTAGCTGTAGTGGAGAGAGCGGCCATCGTCAGGCATCAGCGTTTCTCAGCGCTGTTGTCCTAATGCCCACTTTCCATACTAAATATTCACTACTCCCTTGTCACACGGGAAGGAAATTCATAGGCATAACCCTATATAGCCACATATAATTTCAAATAAAGAAAGATTCCAGCATAATGCAGAGAGAAAATAAAAGTTAAGGTAACTATAAACATGTACACTAATATGTAAGTAGGTTGAGACTACATTAGAATACAATTTAAAATGAATGTAGTAAATAAGTTTATATTTATGGTTATATGAAATCTAAAACTTCATCAATTGTGATATATCCACTATTATTTTATATGCCTCCAAAGGATAATTTCTGTAGTTACACTGATTTGCACACCTGTAAATTCCAGGTATATAAAGTTAGAGAAATATAAATCATAAATTGATGAAAATTTACTGTGTTTAGAATTGTGGATACTGCTGTTCATATGGAAGCTAATGTATTACAGCTTGTTCATATGGTAGCCAGTGCTCCACAACTGTGTTCTGATGGTAGCCAGTGCTCCACAGCTGTGTTCACATGGTAGCCAGTGCTACACAGCTGTGTTCTGATGGTAGCCAGTGCTCCACAGCTGTGTTCATATGGTAGCCAGTGCTCCACAGCTGTGTTCATATGGTAGACAGTACACCACAGGTGTGTTCATATGGTAAACAGTACTTCACTAATATCTTCAAACAGTGTTTAATAAATCACAGTTATGTGTATTATAGCTTAGCTACCAGAGTGTTTTTGGGGTCGGTGGCATGGTTTTCCACATTAGCAAAGTATTATGAGTTGAGTTTTCAACAGAACAATGTAGGAGATCCCTTTTAGTTAGCATTATATACAATTTCTAGAAAAATTCAGTGTATAATAAGGTTGTACAAGAATAGTTCATTGCTACAATCCTAAGTTCTTAGCTGCTGTTGCCTATTCTTAGATATAAAAGGAGTAGATTTATTATTTTAGCTCTGCTCACTTTCCACTTTTGTTTCTGGGCTGCAGCGATATTTGTCTTGACTTTGTCCTCAAATGTGAACTTTTGTTTCCTCTTTATGTTTATCCAGCCTGATTTTGAAGCCAAGATCATACATCAGAGTCTCCACATTGTATGAAAGTCTTTTCATTTAGTTTTTGAAGCTATGTGTATGTAGTGCTTTAATAGAAATATTCTTTTAAAATATAGCTCTGAAGTTTTGAAAACAGGAGCTAAATGTCATGTGCTAGTGCCGAGCAGTCTCTGGAGCTCGGCTTGACGGGGCACTCCTGTGATCTCAGCCCTTGACAGGCCATCCTTGGTTTGCCTAGCAAGAGCAAGGCCCTGGGTTCCGTCCTCAGCTCCGTGGGGGGAGGGGGAAGTAAAGGAAGAAAGGAGGGAGGCAGGGAGAGAAGGGGAAGAAAGGGAGAGAGAGGAGAGGTAATGCGGTGGGGTGGGGTGGTGGAGGGATGGAGAGTGGCTGCAACAAAATGTGAATACGGTCCCCTGCTGACCCAGAAGAAGGCCTGTGAATGCTACAAAAGCAACTCTTGATTTGCATGAAGGTCTGCAGAGATTAGTGCAGACACCTGGGCCACACCTTTTTTTTCTATGCACGGCTGCATACTGCTATTTTAGCCTTCACCCTTTGTAGCATGAATCTTAAAGAGTCTTATTAATAAAATCAAACCTGAGGCAGGTATTGGGGTGAACTGGAAGATCAGAGAACCAGAACAAGCCACAGCTAACCTCACCTGGCCAACTTCTCAGCTGATCTTATTTCCTCAGACTGGAAGCCTCTGTGTCCTCATATCCGAATGGCTGCTCAAAACCTAAAAGCTTAACCAGCCAAATGCTTAACCAGCCAAATGCTTAACCAGCCAAATGCTGCTAGTTTCTGGTCCTCACGCCTTATATATCTTTCTGCTTTCTACCACCACTCCCTGGGATTAAAGGCGTGAGTCACCATGCTTGGCTGTATCCTTGAACACATGGATTTCTGTCTAGCTCTGCCTCCCAAGTGCTGGGATTAAAGGCGTGTGCTACCACTGCCTATCCTCTATGTTTAATATTATGGTTGTTCTGTCTCTGACCCCAGATAAGTTTATTAGGGTGCACAATATTTTGGGGAACACAATACCACCACAACCCTTTGTTGCTAGAAGCAGATAGTAAAAATGGTACTTGTACATGGTTCTCCATACATATGAAAGTTTTATGTTGGTATAAGATATTTTACTTTTAATTATGTGTGTATACGCATCTGTGTATTGGTTTGTGCACAAGCGCAGTGACCTCAGGCCAGAAGAGGGCTTCAGATCCCGTGGAGCTGGAGTTACAGGTAGCTGTGAGCTGCCAGCCACGGGTTCTAACAACCAAACACTGGTCTTAGAAAAACAATCTGGGGGTTGGGGACTTAGCTCAGTGGTAGAGCGCTTGCCTAGCAAGTGCAAGGCCCTGGGTTCGGTCCTGAGTTCTGGAAAAAAAAAAAAAAAGGAACAATCTGTACTCTTAACCGCTGAGCTGTCTCTCCAGCACCAATTGTTTATGTTTATAGATATAGGTTAGAAATAAAATAAGGAAGAAAACATTACATAGTAAATAGACGGTTCAGCTCTTTTCCACCCCACTACGTCCGTCATTAGTGCTAATATCAGATACATACTGTAAGTATCCACATCATGGTATGATGTGCAAGCTAAATAATATAGCTTTTGTTTGTTTGTTTTTAATTTATTTTATTTTAAATTAAGTATAATTGTCGGACGGTAGGTGGCGCACACCTTTAACCCCAGCACTTGGGAGGCAGAGGCAGGCAGATCTCTGTGAGTTTGAGGCCAGCCTGGGCTACAGAATGAGTTCCAGGACAGGCTCCAAAACTACACAGAGAAACCCTGTGTCATAAAACCAAATAATAATAATAATAATAATAATGTATAATTATATCATTTCCCCCTCCAATTCCTTCCCCCTCTCTGCTGCTTCTTAAATTCATAAGCTCTTTTCCCCCTAATTATTATTGTTACACACACACACACACACACACACATACACACACACACACACACACACACACACACACACACGGTTGTATTTATACGTTTATGTATTTGTATGTTTATTGTATTTAGATTTGTATATATGGGGGAGGAGGGAGGAAGAGATGAGGAGTACCAGCGGGATATAAACAAACAAGTGTGAAGTACAGCCGCAGTCTGTTTAGTGTTGCTTGCTTGCATGTGTGTTTTTAGGCTGACCGCTTGGGTGTTGAGTCATCATTTAGGGGCTCCTCCCTGGGGAGGACTAGCTCTCCTGGACTCAGCATTGCTTGGTGACTGTAGCTCTTCACCTAGGGTGGGCCCGTGAGATGCCCCATCCACTTCGGCATGTCTGTTGACACTGTCGTTGCCCGGTCTTGTTCAGGCAGCTTTATTGTTGAGATTTCATGGGCTTCTCTTCTTTGTCATCCATAGAAGACACAGTCTTATAGAATCCCTGGCCCTCCGTCTCTTATGATTGTTCCCAGCCCCCTTAGGTGCTGGGTTATGTTTTAATGTATCAACTGGGGCTGGGCACCCCACACTCAGTTATTCTCTGCGTTTTCACCAATCTGGCTTTCTCTAGTGGTCTCTGTCCGTTGCAAAAAGAAGCTTCTTTGGTGAGGGGGGAGAACTTCTGTAACCAGGTTGTCTGGACATGGTATGTCTTAACATTGTCTCTTAATATCAAAATAAATGATAAGCAAAGGTGTCAGTAGGAACAAAGAAATAAGTGTGATGATTGTACGTCCAGAAGTATACATTGGAAGAATGAAATTTTAGGACAATAAACTGAGAGCTTACTCCCCTTGGTTAGTGAAATTTCTATCTATTCTCATGAAATTGATTAAACAGTACAGAATAGTGCTTCCAACTGTTTTTTTTTTTTTTTGTAATGCACCTATGGATGGACTTATGTAGACGAATTTCTAAACAGTCTTATTAAATAAGAAACATAGAGCAAAATACAAAGGTAATAGCCAGAGATCAGAGAACTAGTGAACAGCCATGCCTACCTTATCTTACCACCGTCGCTTCCCCCAGAGAGTTTCTTCCCATCTAACTTGTGTTTTTATTGCCTTCCTGTTCTGCCTTCTCATTGGCTCTAAGCCCAGCCACATGACTTCCTTGTCACTTCCTGATATGCAGACCTCCAGGTCTCTTTGGTTGGTACTGGGATTCACCACGCTTGGCTGTGTCCTTGACCACACAGAGACTCTGCCTGCCATGTGATGGGATTAAGGGCGTGTGCTACCACCGCTTGACTTCTCCTTATGGCTCGCTATGTGACCTCGCTATGTGACCTGATCTCCAGGCAAACTTTAGTAACATACAAATAAAATCACATTTCAGTACAATTAAAATATCACCACAGACTTATGAGATAGTTCAGTGGGTGAAGTGTGTGCCACACAATCTTAACAATCTGAGTTCGATCCCTAGAACCTGCATAAAAGGAAAGAACCAACTCCCAAAAGTTGACCTCTGACTTCCATGTGTCCCATGTGTACACACACACACACATAAATAAATAATTAAAAATAAAAAATATCCTGAGTCTAATTAGTATCTAATTACTGCCTTATGTATTTTACCTTACTTTCATTTTTTTGAGAGAGTCTACGTTTCCTTCTTGTTTAGTTCTAGGCTAGAACTCACTATGCAGACCAGGTGGCCTCACTGTTGTAATAATCCTGCCTCCACCTCCTCAGTACTGGGACTGAGGTCTTTTTACAAGTTGATTTTGTGTGAATTTTTGTTTTGTTTTGAGACAGGGTTCCCCTGTGTAGCCCTGGCTGTCCTGGAACTTACTCTGTAGACCAGACTGGCATGGAACTCAGAGATTTGCCTGCCCCTGCCTCCAGAGTGCTGCTGGAATTAAAGGTGTGTACCACCACACCAGGCTTCATTTTGTATGGAATTTTAAGGGACCCAGAATAACGCAAACATTAAAAAGAAAACTTGGCTGGAAGGCCCAGTGATACTGACTCTTCGTGACGGTGTGGTAGTCATACAAGAATAGATAGCTAGGGCTGACAAGAGGCAAGAGGCTACTCGCTGCCAAGCCTGATGGCCTGACTCGGATCCCCAGGATCCACCTGATGCAGACGTGACTCTCACACTGGTTGTCTGACTTCCACATACACTGCACCATATGTAAAGTAAATAAATGTAAAAACTAGTTTAAGAAAGAATAAATGTCCGTATCAGTGAAACAGAAGAGCCCAGAAACCAACCCTTCATTTATGATAAATGGACTTTTAACAAAAGACATTCATATGATGGTTCTGGGACACCTTAGTAGCCATTTAAAAGCTAGGGTGTATACACCATATATAAAATTCCACTCCAAATGTGTCCAAGAACTGAATGTAAAATCAGCACCTAGATGGGGCTGGAGAGATGGCTCAGAGGTTAAGAGCACTGGCTGCTCTTCCAGAGGTCCTGAGTTCATTCCCAGCAACCACATGGTGGCTCACAACCATCTGTAATGAGATCTGGCTCCCTCTTCTGGCCTGCAGACATACATGCAGACAGAACACTGTATACATAATAAATAAATAAATCTTTAAAAAAAAAAATCAGCACCTAGAGAGAAGAGCTTATATCATGGTAAATCTTCACACCTCAAATTTAATAACGCATTCCTAGATACGATGCTGACATCAGGAACAATGGAAGAGCAACTGGATGAAGTCTATCCTATCAGAATTAACAACTTCAGTATTTGACAAGAGAAACTGTCAAGAAATTGAACTGGGCATGGTGATACATGCTTATAGTCCTAATGCTTAGGTGGCGGAGGCAGGAGGATCGCAAGTTTGAAGCCAGCCTGGGTACCTTGAAAACATTACCCACAGAATGGGAAAAATATTTACAAATTGTGCCCTTGATAGATGACGTGTGTTTAATATCAGGTACTAAAACCAACTCAGCTAAAATGTGCAAATGATTTGAATAGACATTTCTCAATAAAAGATATATAAATGACCACCAAACATACTTTAAAATGCTTCCTGTCACTCATCAGAGGGTGTGACTCAAAACTACAAGAAAGATACTGTTTACTTGGCAGGACACACAGAACCAGACACAAGTGGATGTGGAGAAATGGCAACTCTTGTGAACCACCAGTGGCTGTGTCACGAGGCATGTCCTTGGGTTCTCCTCCTGCACTGTTGATAGGGGGCTGTGTTGTGTGGTGTGTCCTTGGGTTCTCCCCCTGCACTGTTGATAGGTGGCTGTGTTGTGTAGTGTGTCCTTGGGTTCTCCTCCTGCACTGTTGATAGGGGGCTGTGTGGTGTGGTGTGTCCTTGGGTTCTCCTGCACTGTTGATAGGTGGCTGTGTTGTGTGGTGTGTCCTTGGGTTCTCCCCCTGCACTGTTGATAGGTGGCTGTGTTGTGTAGTGTGTCCTTGGGTTCTCCTCCTGCACTGTTGATAGGTGGCTGTGTTGCGTGGTGTGTCCTTGGGTTCTCCTGCACTGTTGATAGGGGGCTGTGTGGTGTGGTGTGTCCTTGGGTTCTCCCCCTGCACTGTTGATAGGGGGCTGTGTTGTGAGGCGTGTCCTTGGGTTCTCCCCCTGCACTGTTGATAGGTGGCTGTGTCATGAGGCGTGTCCTTGGGTTCTCCCCCTGCACTGTTGATAGGTATGTAAATTGCTTTTGGAAACCCACTGAGTCCCTCAGGACTTAGAGTTACTGTTCCAGTCTCTGCGTGCCTAGCATGTACCCAAGAGAAGTGGAAGTGCACACTTGCACAGACTCTTCCTGGGTGCTTGGAGCAACTTCATTTGTAATTACAAAACTTGGCAACAGCCCGGATGTCCGTCAGTGGGAATGGCTAAAACAAACATGGTCTATTTGTGCAATGGAATTTTAGTCAGCCATTGAAAGGAGTGAAAGATCCATTAATGCTTCTGCACACAGGAATTTTTAAAAAACAGTGTTTAGGGAAGGAAGGCAGCCATAAAGGAACACTCAGTATATGGTTCCACTCATAAATAAGAGTCAACAAGCAACTTGATTGGGACAAAGTCTAAGTAAGTAATCTAAGTAAGGCAGACACATCCTTAATCCCAGCACTCAGGAGGCAGAGGCAAGAGGGTCTCTGTGAGTCAGAGGTTAGCCTGGTCTACATAGTGAGTCCCAGTGTAGCCAGTGCTCAGTAGAGACCCTGTCACCAAAGGGAGGGAGGGAGGGAAGGAGAGAGACAGAGACAGAGACAGAGAGAGAGGTAAAGTAGTGTTTGATTAGGGCATGGGGCTCATCTTCCTTCCTTTCTTTCTTCTTTCTTTCTCTCTCTCTTTCTTTCTTTCTCTTTCTTTTTTCCTTACCTTCTTGTTCTTTCTTTCTTTTTTTCTTTCTCCTTCCCTCCCTCCCTCCCTTTTCTTAGAAGTGGTCTTATATAGCCCATGCTGCCCTCACACTCATTATGTAGATGAGGATGACCTTAAACTTCCTCTGATCTTCCTCCAACTCCTGAGTGCTGGTATTACAGGTGTGTGCCACCATGCCTGATATACAGAGCCTAGAACCCAGGGCCTTATGTATGCCAGGCAAGCATTCAACTGAGCTACGTCCTAGCCAAGGACATAGGATTCCTTCCTCTTTGGTTTATTTATTATGTACAGTGTTCTGCCTGCATGTATGCCTGCAGGCCAGAAGAGGGCACCAGATCTCATTACATATGGTTGGGAGCCACCATGTGGTTGCTGGGAATTGAACTCAGGACCTCTGGAAGAGAAGTCAGTGCTCTTAACCTCAAACCAACCATCTCTCTGGCCCAAGGATTCTTTTTTTTTTTTTTTAATCTCTTTTCTTTTATAAAACCAACATGTACAAAGCCCCTGACAAGAATACTAATATTGCAAGAGTCTATGTGGCCTTAAGAATGATGTTTTACCGAGTATGGTGCACGTGCGGAGGATTCTTTCTTGAGGTGATAAAAATGTTCTAAAATTTGTGGCAGTTAAATTGCTACAAATCTATGCATATACTAAAAACCATAGAATCCTGCATTTGGCATGTTTTGTATGGAAGTATGAATTCTGTTTCAATGTGGCTGGTTTTAAAATTTGAATATTTGGGCTGGTGAGGTGACTCAGCAGGTAAGGAACCCACATGATGGAAGGAGAGAACTGACTCCCACACCTTGTTCTCTGACCTCCACACGTGCACCATGGCATATACCCCTCCCAAATAAATGTGATTTTGTAAAGTTATATATAATCACTATCAAATATAATGACAAGTAATCATTTGTTGGCGGGTGGTAGCTCTTCTGGCCCCTGTTCTGCACTTCCCTTTGCTTCCCAAATATGAGGTTAGGAATTCTTTTGCTTTAAGACAGTGTCTCACTTTGCAGCCCTTACTTGCCTGGAACTCCTGACATGACCCAGCTGATCTCAAACTCACAGACATAAGCCTGCCTTCACCTCCTAAGCTGTGGGATTGATGGAGTGCAACCACTCCCAGCCTCCAGCCTCTTTTCTTTAATAGAATGTTTTTGTTCTTTGAGAATTTCATGTGTGCATACCATGTATTTTGATCATATTCACCCCCCTGCCTTCCCCCAACTCCTCCGGGATCCACCCCCACCCTGTTTCCCGAGCTTCCCCTGTGCTTGAGAGTAAGTGTCACCTCTGGCTCCTTCATGTCTTCTGAAAAGAGATGAAGTGGAGGTAGGATGCAGTGAGAAATAATTTTGGTAATCCCTGCTTCAACGCCAAGATACAATTTACAATAAGCCTGAGGTGAAACACCCAGAAAGCGACTACTCATCCTTCTTTCTGTAATGCACAGTCTCCAAGAAGAGCGGAGAAGCTTCTCCATGACACTCAACACTGTACTGGCATTCTGATATTAGATTGCTCAGACTTTAGGCTTGGGATGGACTTGCCTAGCATATGTGAGGCCCTGGATTGAATCCCTGGGTTGAATGCCACAAAGAAGAAAAAAAGCTCAGCCATCTGCATTTCTGAAACACAGATATTGGTTTATGCAGGAGGCAGATAAGACATGTATGGTGATCTGTACCCGTCTGTGTACAACCTTATCCCATGAAATTTCAGATAGTGTGCTTGAGTCCATTTTTTTTTTTTTTTTTTTTTTTTTTTGTTTTTCAAGACAGGGTTTCTCTGTGTAGCTTTGCGCCTTTCCTGGGACTCACTTGGTAGTCCAGGCTGGCCTCGAACTCACAGCGATCCGCCTGCCTCTGCCTCCCGAGTGCTGGGATTAAAGGCGTGCGCCACCACCGCCCGGCGCTTGAGTCCATTTTAATTCAGACAGTTCATTCTTTTTTTATACAGAAATTGTCTCATAGAATGGTGGTAAATTCATGTCAAAATTAACTAAAGCAAAATGATTTAAAATAATAGGACTTAAACCAAAGTAGTACTACTTATAGCCATCAGTAATGTAGGATATTAGTGTTTGTGTTGCATTCTACATGAAGATTATCTTTTTCACAATACTTGCACTTTTTTAAAAAAATGTATAGGTTGATTTAATCCAGTTGCCACCATAATTCAATGTGTCTCAGTAGCTATCAGTTATTCATCAGGAATCAAACAATTTAAAGTCAACACAACACTATATAAGATCCAGAGTCCTGTGTATTTTCCATTTGTTTTTCCAGATAGAGTTTCTTTGTGTAGGTTTGCACCTTTCCTGGAACTCACTCTGTAGTGCAACCTGGCCTCGAACTCACAGAGATCTGCCTGCCTCTGCATCCTGTATGCTGAGATTAAAGGCGTAGGCCACCACCGCCCACCATATTTTCCATATTTATGTGCCTTATTCTTATTATTATTTTACTTCTCTCTTTAAAGATTTTATTTTTCTCCCCATTTTTATTTATTTATTTATTTTATTTTTCTATTATCAGCTTGATACAGTATAAATTCTTATCCTAATAGTGAAATGTTTGATTGAGGCTTGCCCAGTAATTGGGTAAAACCAAAACTTATTATAAGCCACAGTCATTCTAGGGTCCCCCCTGCTATATATATAGCCTCCTTGGTTCTGTGGGTTACAGTCTGATTGTTCTTTGCTTTATATCTAGAATCCACTTATAAGTGAGTACAGATATTTCATTCTAAAAACAAAATTAAAGAGCTCTTCCAACATCATCTTTCTGTGTGGGCAGTTTGGAGTCTTAGGTTTCTTTTGTTAATGATGTAGTCAAAGCGTACCTAGTATGGTGAATGGAAAAATAGGTGACAGAGTTAGGTATTGGCAAGCATTTTCCCCAGGGTTTTGTTCTGTTTTTTTTTTTTTTTTTTTCAAGACAGGGTTTCTATGTGTAGCCCTAGCTGTCCTGGAACTTGCTTTGTAGACCAGGCTGGCCTCAAACTCACAAAGACCTACCTGCCTCTGCCCACCCTAAAAGGCATGTGCCACCACTGCCCAGCATTTCCCCAGTTTAATATGTACACAAATCTTCAAGTATGAGCATATAAACATTAAAGGAAGCAAAATATTTCAGTGGCATGAAAATATATCAGGCTGTGTAGTAGCTCATTTGGTAGAATGCCTGCCTAGTATATATTCATAGTGATCCCCCTGCCTTAGGCTCTTGAGTCCTAGAATTACAATTGTGAGTCAACATTCACTACTTAGATTAGCTCTTTTTTTAAAAGATTTATTTATTTATTTATTTATTTATTTATTTATTTATTTATTTATTTATTTATTTATTTTTTTGGTTTTTCGAGACAGGGTTTCTCTGTGTAGCTTTGCGCCTTTCCTGGAACTCACTTGGTAGCCCAGGCTGGCCTCGAACTCACAGAGATCCGCCTGGCTCTGCCTCCCGAGTGCTGGGATTAAAGGTGTGCGCCACCACCGCCCGGCTTAAAAGATTTATTTTTAAAGTGTGTGTGTGTGTGTGTGTGTGTGTGTGTGTGTGTGTGTGTGTGTGTGTGTGTGTGTTTGAGGGGGGGGGGCACCCTCGGAGACCATCAATCCCTTGGAGCTTGAGTTACAAATGTGAGCCATCTGATGTGAGTGCTGGAGCCCGAACTTGGGTCCACGGCAGGAGCAGTGTGCCATCTTAACCGTGGAACCATCTCTTCAGCCCCTTAGGCCAGCTTTTTGAAGCCGGTTTTCATGTGGAAATAACAGAGAGCGCCATTGCTCCCTGTTATTACAAGGAAGGCCGGACTGCGTACGTGGATGTCCTCCTGGCGCGCTCAGCTTTGCTGTCTGTCTTCTCATCCTACCAGGTACTTTGGTAAAAGGCGTCAGTGGGACTGCCGAGGAGCGTCAAACCTTGGTGAACTCCACCAGCTGCTCAGTGACCTGATGATCAGAAGGCTAAAGAGTGAAGTCTTGAGCCAGCTGCCCCCTAAAGTCAGACAGCGCATTCCCTTTGACCTGCCGCCAGCAGCAGTCAAGGTGAGGGCGGGCCTGGGTTACCTGAAAGTCTTCCTTTAAGCATTATGAATTATCCTGTTAAAGACTGTATATCACGCTTCACAGAAAAGCATGCTTTCTTGAAACAGGTTTGAATAGTAGGACGTCTGTTGGTTTTGTATCATTTCAGGAAAAACACAAGATTTTAATTACCAAATATGTGAACAGATATAGCTCCTAGTGATTAAAAATTTTTCTATTGAAAATAGGAAAAAGCGCAGTGATGAAACTATTTAGTATTAAGGATTCAGGTTATCTACAACATAAGTCCCAGTAGTTAGTGAGGAATACTGTGTTTCATGTTCCCTGGATACACACACACACACACACACACACACACACACACACACACACCTAAAGATGCGGCCGAGGCAATGGCTCCATGTGTGAAATGCTTGCCATGCAAGTGTGAGGACTTGACTTGGGTATCTCAGAAGCCAGGTAAAACTGGTACCGTGATAGGTGCCTCTGTAATTCCAGTGCTGCTGAAATGAGATGGGAGCAGAGACATGAGAGTCCCCAGAAGCTGTCAGGCCATAGATCTCAAACAAGGGAGGAGGTGAGACCCACACACTAGCAGTCCCTGACCCCCAACACACAAACATATGCCATAGAGTACATGAATGCATGCATGCATGCACACGCACAGAGACACATACATTACACACGAAGATTTCTTTTTGTAAGTATAAATAGCTATATTGCAGAATAACTTGTGGCTCTGTTCTTGAAGTCTGAAACCCTGTGGTAACATTGCAGGATGTAATATTTAACATATCTGAAAGCCAAATGTTTATTTTCCCTGATCGTCATCTAGATTTACTTTTGGGGAGCACATTATCTGTACAGTCTCTGGATGTGACTGAGTGAACAAGGAATTTTTCACTGTTAAATCTTGAGTGTCCTGTAAACATTGGATACTATGGTATTTCTTACCAAACCAAACTAGTAGGCACTCAGGAACTTTAGACCAGCACCTGTGGAGCCTCCACGGGACTGGACTGGGCCCTCTGCATAAGGGAGACAGTTGTGTAGCTTGATCTGCTCAAGGGGCCCCTGCAATAGGATCAGGATCCATCCCTGGTGCATGAGCTGGCTTTTTGAGGCCCAGTGCCTATGATGGGACACCTTGCACAGCTTTGGTGCAGGGAGAGGGGCTTGGACCTACCTAAGCTGAATGTACCAGGCTCTGCTGACTCCCCATGAGAGGCCTTATGTTCTTATAAGTGGGAATGGGGGATAAGTTGGAGGCGAGAGGCTGGAGGGGCAGGAGGAGGGAAGAGGGGGATCTGTGATTGATATGTAAAATGAATAAAATTTTTTTTTTGGTTTTTCCAGACAGGGTTTCTCTGTAGCTTTGAGCCTGTCCTGGACTGGCTCTGTAGATCAGGCTGGCCTCGAACTCACAGAGATCCCTCCACCTGCTTCTGCCTCCTGAGTGCTGGGATTACAGGTGTGCGCCACCACTGCCCGGAGAAAAATTTCTTAATAATCAAAAAGAATGTTCTTTTTCTTTATCTGCTATTTTAGCATTAAAGAGAAAAATGAAATGAAGAATCAATTTATGATCATATTATATTTTATGTAACTAATATTTCTTTCATCCTTATATTTGTTTTTGGTTTTTCCAAGACAGGGTTTTTCTGTGTGGTTTTGGTGCCTGTCCTGGATCTCACTCTGTAGACCAGGCTGGCCTCGAACTCACAGAGATCCACCTGGCTCTGCCTCCTGAGTGCTGGGATTAAAGGCGTGCGCCACACTGCCTGGCATCCTTATACTTGTTTAAATAATACATCTTACTACAAAAATAAATTTCACCACCCTGTTTCCTACATGTTCGGTTATTTTTCACTTCATACACTGTTTTTCAAGATGAAGTCATAATTCAGTTGTTTGAATTATGATGTGACGTAACTTGTCGCTAGCTTCTCTCATTAGCATAGACATGTGACCTGTCTGCACTGTGGTTTTAAATGAACACATTCATATCTATGGGAATTATATAAAAATTCTTTTTATAACTCTCTATACAGAGAAGGAGAAAATAGGACCTGATGCATGATTGAATTAATTGTTCTATTCTTGATCCTGTATTCATGAACAATGTTATTCCTCTCCACATAGGAACTGAATGCCAGCTTTGAAGAATGGCAAAAATTAATGAGAGATCCAAACTCAGGTGCCACAGAGATGGTTATGGGGTTGATAACACGCATGTTTAAACAGACTGCAATTGCCAAGGTACTCCTTGTTGGGCCACTATGTATTTGTCTTCATAAAAGGTTTTCAATGTGTTTTAATTAACCCAACAGGTTACTTATATACTACAACATGACTCTGCCATTTTTGAATTATGACTGAAAACCCGAATGCATTGAAAACAGACAGCAGTGTGAAAAACGCTCCTTAATGTAGTTTCCCCGTATACACCTTACTTAAGGGGTACAGATGGTCCTCTTTATTAGCTTTTGGCTTGGTTTCTCTACATGATTCCTGCAAATAATCTTTTAAAAAGTTGAGCCAATCATCTTCTATTTGTGTTCTGGAGTTTAAAGAGTTAGATACACTCACGTTTACATAAAATTTAAATGCTATCGGGAGTTCTTGAATCCATGTGACTATCGGATAAACTTATTGTATGTTACTGTTTTGACAAATGTAGTATTTGTAAATATTATGATTCCTCTTTTAGCGTTTTGTTGTTTTTGTTTTTGTTTGTTTGTTTGTTTGTTTTTGTTTGTTTGTTTGTTTTTTGGTTTTGGTTTTGTTTGTTTGTTGCTTTTTTGTTTTGTTTTGAGGCAGAGTCTCACTATATAGCCCTGCCTGGCCTGGACCCCTCACTCTGTAGACCAGACTGGTGTTGAACTCACAGAGACCCACCTCCTTCTGCCTCTGGAGTGCTGGGGTCAAAGGTGGACAACACTACACATGGCTGGTGTGGGGAGCGCACGTTGAAGATTTTGTTTTTGTTTTTGTTTTTGTTTTTTTGTTTTTTTCAGACAGGGTTTCTCTGTGTAGCTTTTGCGCCTTTCCTGGAACTCACTTGGTAGCCCAGGCTGGCCTCAAACTCACAGCGATCCGCCTGCCTCTGCCTCCCGAGTGCTGGGATTAAAGGCGTACGCCGCCACCGCCCGGCAGATTTTTTTTTAATGTCCATGTATGTGTGCCTGCATGAGTTCTTATGCAGCATGCAAATGCCCCCAGAGCCCATATGACATGAGGTGCACTGGAACAGAGTTCCAGATGGTTGTGAGCTGCCCACCATGGGTTCTGGGAACCGAATCTGTGTCCTCTGCAAGAGTAGTAAGTGGTCTCAACCCCTGAGCCGTCTCTCCAGCCCACAGTTCTGAGAAATTTATATAAGTGTAGATTGTTAATTTATAACTAACATAACTTGAAATGTATGCTTTTAAAATGTATAGATGGGAAGCCAGCCCGTAGTGTTGCAAGCCTTTAATCCCAGCACTTGAGAGGCAGAGGCAGGTGGATCTCTGTGAGTTCAAGGCCAGCCTGGTCTACAGAGCGAGATCCAGGACTGTTACACAGTGAAACCCTGTCTCGGGAAACAAATGTATAGATAGGGACCAGAAAGATGACTCAGTGGCTAAGAGGACTGGCTGCTTGGCGCTCCAGAGGATTTGTTTGGGTTCAAGTCCCAGCACGAGCACTGTGGCTCCAGTTCCAGTCCCAATTCCGGGGAACCCTACTCCCTCTTCTGGCCTCTGTGAGCACTGCATGCATGTGGTGTACAGACATTCATGCAGGCAAACACTCATACACATAAAATAAAAATAAATGAATCTTTAGAATTCTATAGTCACTAAGGTTTATCAGATGTATATAGTCAGTCAATCTGGAGGCTATTTCTGTTACACCAAAAGGTCTCTTACCCCAGCCATTTCTGTTCCATTCACCCCAACTATGGCCGTTGCATATTAGCTTTCAATCACTAAATTTTCACAATTTCCAGGACACAGTATGAAGCCTTAAGTTTAGATTTTTCATGTACTGTAAAGCTCTTGGTTTAACCCAGGGTGTTATGTAAATTTTTTTTCTTTCTGTTGCATCCTGTGTATCCTCCAATGTATAGAAATACAGCTTAGTTTTTTATGGTTTCTTCACTAGTTATTAGACTTTTAAGGTATTCCAAATTTTAGGGTGTCCCTTGATAGCAGAATATGCTATTATAAATAAAAATAATGTGATAATCCATGTGGCTGTTTATATAGTCACCACTTTCATGAAAGTTTTGATTTTGTTACATTATTGTTATTATGGGGAGGACATGGATGCCACATGTACAAGTCAGAGGACAACTTTCAGGAGTTGGTTCTCTCCTTCTACCTTTTCTAAGTCAAGGTCTCTTGTTTCTGAGACTGAACTGCATATTCCAGGCTAGCTGGCCGCAGGCTTCCTTTCCTGTTACGTATGTCTCTACCCCATCCTTCCTTAGGAGTACTGAGATTACAGATGTGTGCCACCATATCCAGGTTTTACTTGGATTCTAGGGATCAAATTCAAATCATCAAACTTGCATAATAAGCACTTTTACCTACTCTGCCATCTCTCTGGCCCTAGACATCGTTTTTGTTTCTTGAGGGCAGAAATCTAAACATAGATAGGACTGTGGTGTCAGAGAAACACATGCTTACCTTCCAAAACCCTTTGCCAAGCGTTTGACCACTTTGCGTGTCTGCTAGCATACATGAGGACTCCAGTGGACCACGTCTTTGTCAGCACAGGGCACTGTCATGTTTACTTTTCTGTGGACAGGAAGTGCTTTTTGATTTTGTGTTTTGTTTGTTTGTTCCCACGTAGAAATTATGCTGGATATATTCTAATGTGCTTTTTAGTTATTTATTTTCTCTTGTGACCTATTTACTTAAATCATTATATTGGGTTATAATGATTCCTTATGTTTAGGAATGGATCCTCATACATACATATATATCTTTGTAAATTTTGTTCCCAACCCTGTACATTCTTTTTATTTATTCATTCATTCATTCATTCATTCATTTATTGGTTTTTTGAGACAGATTTTCTCTACATAGCACTAACTGTCCTGGAACTGGAGTGATACACAGATCAAGTTGGCCTCATACTCAGAGACCCACCTGCTTTTGCTTCCTCAGTGCTGGGATTAAAGGCGTAGGCCACCTTTGCACAGGCTCCCATTTTGATTTTCATAACATACTATTTTAAAGAACAGAAACTTGTAATTTTTAAATATTTCCGTATGTCCTTTTCATTCTTCTTTTCTTGATTCTTGAGTCCTGATAAACTTTTGCCTAATACAAGTTTACAAAGATACCACATTTTCTTCTACTAATGCTCTAGATTTGGAGTGCATAGGTACCTCTATGAAGTCTATGAAGTTTTTAGAGTTAATTCTGTTTTGTTTGTTTGTTTTTTATTTTTGTTTATAGACAGGATCTTACTAGGTAGCCTGGGTTGGCCTGAAAGCTGGGCTTGAACTCTGCAGAGATTCACTTAATTCTTATTCCAGAATGCTTGGATTAAAGGCGTGTGCCACCACCCAGTTTAGAGTTAATTCTTTACACAGGATAACATAAAGATGGAGATTCACAGATTTTTGTTTTGTTTTTTTCGAGACAGGGTTTCTCTGTGTAGCTTTGGTTCCTGTTCTGGAACTCGCTCTGTAGCCCAGGCTGGCCTCAAACTCACTGAGATCCGCCTGGCTCTGCCTCCCAAGTGCTGGGATTAAAGAAATGCACCACCACCGCCCGGCTGATTTTTGTATTCTTAAAGGTGTGTGTGTGTGTGTATGTGTACCATCACAGTGCTTCTTTGTGCTATCAGAGTCGTTCATTATGCTCACATTGCTCTATTGTCACATCACAATGCTCCCTTGTTCTATCATAGTGCCCTATTATTCTGTCACAATGATCCATTGTTCCATCACAGTGCTCCATTGTTCCATCACAGTGCTCCATTGTTCCATCACAGTGCTCCATTGTTCCATCACAGTGCTCCATTGTTCCATCACAGTGCTCCATTGTTCCATCACAGTGCTCCATTGTTCCATCACAGTGCTCCATTGTGACATCACAGTGCTCCATTGTTCCATCACATGCTCTATTGTTCCATCACAGTGCTCCATTGTTCCATCACATGCTCTATTGTTCCATCACAGTGCTCCATTGTTCCATCACAGTGCTCTATTGTGACATCACAGTGCTCCATTGATCCATCACAGTGCTCCATTGTTCCATCACAGTGCTCCATTGTTCCATCACAGTGCTCTATTGTGACATCACAGTGCTCCATTGTGACATCACAGTGCTCCATTGTGACATCACAGTGCTCCATTGTTCCATCACAGTGCTCCATTGTTCCATCACAGTGCTCTATTGTTCCATCACAGTGCTCCATTGTTCCATCACAGTGCTCCATTGTTCCATCACAGTGCTCCATTGTGACATCACAGTGCTCCATTGTTCTATCGCAGTGCTCCATTGTTCTATCGCAGTGCTCCATTGTTCCATCGCAGTGCTCTATTGTTCCATCGCAGTGCTCTATTGTTCTATCACAGTGCTCCATTGTTCCATCACAGTGCTCCATTGTTCTATCACAGTGCTCCATTGTTCCATCACAGTGCTCCATTGTTCCATCACAGTGCTCTATTGTTCCATCACAGTGCTCCATTGTTCCATCACAGTGCTCCATTGTTCTATCACAGTGCTCTATTGTTCTATCACAGTGCTCCATTGTTCTATCACAGTGCTCCATTGTTCCATCACAGTGCTCCATTGTTCTATCACAGTGCTCCATTTTTCCATCATAGTGCTCCATTGTTCCATCACAGTGCTCCATTGTTCCATCACAGTGCTCTATTGTTCTATCACAGTGCTCCATTGTTCCATCACAGTGCTCCATTGTGACATCACAGTGCTTCATTGTTCTATCACAGTGCTCCATTGTTCCATCACAGTGCTCCATTGTTCCATCACAGTGCTCCATTGTTCCATCACAGTGCTCCATTGTGACATCACAGTGCTCCATTGTTCCATCACAGTGCTCCATTGTGACATCACAGTGCTCCATTGTGACATCACAGTGCTCCATTGTTCCATCACAGTGCTCTATTGTTCCATCACAGTGCTCTATTGTTCCATCACAGTGCTCTATTGTTCCATCACAGTGCTCCATTGTTCTATCACAGTGCTCCATTGTTCCATCACAGTGCTCCATTGTTCTATCACAGTGCTCCATTGTTCCATCACAGTGCTCCATTGTTCCATCACAGTGCTCCATTGTGACATCACAGTGCTCCATTGTTACATCACAGTGCTCCATGTGACATCACAGTGCTCCATTGTTCTATCACAGTGCTCCATTGTTCCATCACAGTGCTCTATTGTGACATCACAGTGCTCCATTGTTCTATCACAGTGCTCCATTGTTCTATCACAGTGCTCCATTGTTCCATCACAGTGCTCTATTGTTCTATCACAGTGCTCCATTATTCCATCACAGTGCTCCATTGTTCCATCACAGTGCTCTATTGTGACATCACAGTGCTCCATTGTGACATCACAGTGCTCCATTGTTCCATCACAGTGCTCCATTGTTCCATCACAGTGCTCCATTGTGACATCACAGTGCTCCATTGTTCCATCACAGTGCTCCATTGTGACATCACAGTGCTCTATTGTTCTATCACAGTGCTCCATTGTTCTATCACAGTGCTCCATTGTTCCATCACAGTGCTCCATTGTTCCATCACAGTGCTCCATTGTGACATCATAGTGCTCTATTGTTCTATCACAGTGCTCCATTGTTCCATCACAGTGCTCCATTGTTCCATCACAGTGCTCCATTGTGATATCACAGTGCTCCATTGTTCCATCACAGTGCTCCATTGTTCTATCACAGTGCTCCATTGTTCTATCACAGTGCTCCATTGTTCTATCACAGTGCTCTATTGTGACATCACAGTGCTCCATTGTTCCATCACAGTGCTCCATTGTTCCATCACAGTGCTCTATTGTTCCATCACAGTGCTCCATTGTTCTATCATAGTGCTCCATTGTTCCATCACAGTGCTCCATTGTGACATCACAGTGCTCCATTGTTCCATCACAGTGCTCCATTGTTCCATCACAGTGCTCCATTGTGACATCACAGTTCTCCACTTTGACATGCCGTGCTCCATTCTTGTTACAGTGCTCTATGGTTACATCATAGTGTTTCATTGTGTCATCAGAATGCTCTATTGTTCTTTCATAGTGCTCCATGATTGCATCACAGTGTTCCATTGTGACATCACAGTGCTCCACTGTTTTATCACAGAGCTTCAGCATGCTATGATAGTGCTCCATTGATCTATCACAGTGCTCCATTGTGACGTCACACTTCTCCATTGTGACATCACAGTTCTCATGTTGATATCCATTGTGACATCATAGTACTCCATTGATCTATCACAGTGCTCTATTGTTTAATCGTAATTTGTACCCATTGTTTGTGTGCACAACACTATTTGTTTTCTCACTGAATTTCTCTGACTGTTGTCCTAGTTTGTGCATACACGCCTGCACACTCACATTAACTTGTAGTCAGTTGTAAACTTAACATGAAAACTGAATTTTACTCTTGGTAACATAATAAAACTACCGTCTCTTAGTTGGCAAATTTTCACATAAAATAAAGGACTCGATTTCAAAGAAAAAATTAAATTAAACTTTCATGCGTATTCTGTTAGATTTTTGAGTAGTAAGTTCAAAAGGCGTATTCTTGAGATTGAAAATGCAGGACATAAGTTGGAAGGAAACCTCCATCTTCTTGTGTTAGTTCCGGGTTAGTCGTGTGTAACATCTGATGGTGATCACTGTTCACAGTGTGACGACAGTCGATACATCACACTCATCTAACTATGCTTCTCTGACAGGCGTTGTTCTAGTCCTTAATAACCATCTTGTGTTGTTTGCTTGTCTGTCTTTGTGCTGGATGCTGAATACAGACGATGTCTCTAAAGTCAGAGAAAATCCTTAGGTGACTCTTTTCTGTGTTAGGATGCTCTGGCTGTCATTAGTAGGAAGTTGACAATCTAACTCTGAAACCCTTGGGAAAAAGGAGATTAAAATCAGCTGTCTGGAAATTGAGTCACATTCTTTTTTTTTTTTTTTTTTTTTGTTTGTTTTTTTTTTTGGTTTTTCGAGACAGGGTTTCTCTGTGTAGCTTTGCGCCTTTCCTGGAACTCACTTTGGAGACCAGGCTGGCCTCGAACTCACAGAGATCCGCCTGGCTCTGCCTCCCGAGTGCTGGGATTAAAGGCGTGCGCCACCACCGCCCGGCTACATTCTTAAAAATAAAGTGAAGCGAATACCCATCCCTGGCACTCAGCTTGTGGAAATTTTATTCATCTTTCCTTCTCTCACATTGGCTCTGTTCTCAGCCATCCATGTATTTTGGACATTTTTCTATTCCTGGATACAGCCGGAAACCATTAATTCCTGCTGTTACAAAATGGGGACACTCACTACATTTCCCCCCATGTTATTGAATCCCAACAGAGTCTATAACTCTGAATAATACCGTTTATCTGCTGTGTGGGTTACGTGGGCTGATTATGAGGTAACTAGTTATAGGCTACTTTTGTTTTCTGTGACAAAATGTGTTGCTGAGTTCTCCCGTACCAGCTTGAAAATTAAATTGAAGTTGTACAGTTTGTAGATTGGTTATTACAGTGTGTGCGTTAGTGTTGAAGTTTCCTTTTAAAAAACAAAACCTTTAAAAAAGTGGTTTTCCTGATGGATAACATCGAGTCCCTGTTATGAAGTGGGCCGCTGGAGGGCATGGTGAAAATGACCGTGTCTACTTCTCAGAGAATCCGAAGCCTTTTGGAGAGACCAGTGAAATAAATATTCACCTTCCAAAGGCTTTGCTTACCTTTGGTTTCAATCCCAGATGCGAGGGGAGCACCCAGGAGAAGGCTACTGAAAAGCTGTCTTGGGGAACGTGTAAGTAGATGCAGCCAGTCGGAAGGAGAAGGTGATGGGGCCGCACGGTTCCAGCAGATGACAGTGTAAACTCACAGGGATACTGAGAACTGGTAGGACCAAGCACCCCAATCTAAGCTTACTTACCACTGAGCCTTCGATCCCTAACAAGAAAGACCGTTTTTTCCTGTGTCTATTGTATCTTACTGTATAATACTTAGGGTGGACACAGTTGATGAAAAGGCAGGACTGGAGAAATGACTCAGAGGTTGAGCAAACACACTGTTCTTGCCAAGGACAAGAGTTCGGTATGAAACATCCTTATCGCTTGGCTCACAGCTACCTGTAATTCCAGCCCCAGAGGATCCAACACCTTTTTGGGGGCCTCTGCTCTAGTAAGGTCACAGAAGGAAACAAAATGCAGATCAATTCATTCACTCAGTACACTGTTGGGGACATTGGCTGGGCAGCTCACAGCCACGTGGGAGACATTACTGTAGGTTCCAGAGGTTGTCTGGTGACATTCTTAGCTCTGGGCTTGGCAGAGTCCAGTAACTGCTAGGAATGCATTCCAAAAATGTCACAGGAAAAAACAAATCCTTTTAAAGATCTGTTTCTTCTGTGTGTGGGTGTTTTATCTGCATGTATGTATGTGCACCATGTGCATGCAGTACCTATGGAGGACAGAAGAGGGGGTCAGATCCCCTGTGACTGGAGTTACAGATGGCTGTAAGCCACCATGTAGGTGCTGGGATCCAAAGCTGAGTCCTCTACAAGAGCATCAAGTGCTCTTAATCCACTGAATCATCTCTCCAGCCCTCAAATAAACCTTTTTAAAAACAAGATATCACTTCTTTGGGGGCACATTACAACGTTATGTCATTTTTAGAGAAAGCCATTTCAAGAGAAATGCCAATTTTTTAATGAAAATTACTAAAACCAAGCGTAACTTAAAATTTCCTGTCACTTTGGGAATAGTAGCATTCTTCATTGCCTTATTGCTGAAGGGAAATTTCTTTAAGCATGCTCCCTTAAGGTACAAGGTATGTTTCCTATTTAATTGCTTTATTAGCTTAATGTGAGTAGAATCCCACTTCAAAATGCAGTAAGGAATAATAAGGTCATTACATTCCCTGGAGACAGGGTCTCTTGCTGAACTGGAAGCTCCCCAATTTAGCTAAGCTAATGCTGTCAGGATCCTGCTCATCTTTGTTCCCCAAGAATGGAGTTACAGGCATGTGCAGCCTTGCCCAGCTTTGAGATGCCCGTGTGGCAAGAGCCCGTGAGCCGTCTCCTCAGCCTCGGCCCTCAGCCCGCACCACAAGCCTTCTAAAGCAGTGGTTGGAAGGAATGGTGCAGAGAGCTTGAGCCTTCTCCTCTCAGCAGCTCTGGTCCTGGTGAGGGGCGCTGATGACAGGAGGGTGGGAACAGCTCCCTCGGGAAGAGCATGTGAGACCAGGTTACAGCAGGTGTTCCGTCTGTCGGTCTCGTTTGGAGTGTAATGGAGGTACCCTTTACACATTCCAACTTGACATGTACTTACCAAAAGGCCTGTCCCGGGAAATAGAGCTCGTGAGGCAAACATGCACTTTATGAAAGTGCTTCGGTTGCCGTGACGACATGGCTGGAATTTATAGCTGCTTGTTCTGAGAGAACTGCATTACCACTTCCTGAGGCACTGACATCCAAAGCTCTTGCCAGCCTCCAGGCTCACCATATGATCAATTTCATTGTTCAGAAAACTTAGACATGCAAAATACAGCTTGCAGAATAAACCTTGAGGCTTTGTGGTTAAAACATATGAATTTTAGGTAGGTACTTTTTAATTTTTAATTTAAAGATTACTAAAGCTATGTTAACAACAGAAAACAGTCACTCCAGAAAAGAAGTCTATCTTTATTCCCCATTGGCCACCTCTCTTGGCTCTTGTAAAAGTCGAGTGCTGTTCTTTGTTCTGCTGATTCACTCAGATCTCCACACCGCTTCTGTAGCATCTCAGTTTACATTACTGCGTTCATTGTAGTTTGCAGCTACATCGATTGATTCATCAATAGCCAGGATAAAATGTTTCTTCATGTCTCTGCCCCCTCCCCAGATACATACCTGTCTCTTACTCCCATCCTTCCAAGTGTACAATTTTGCTGATTTTTGCCTGATCAGTATTCACTATATATGTTATTAGACTTTCTCTCTTCTTCCTTCTCTCTCCTTTCCCCCCTTTTCTTCCTCTTCCTCTTCTTCCCCGCCTATCCTCCCTCTCTCTCCTCCCTCCCTCCCTCCCTCCCTCCCTCCTTCTCTTCCTAACTTCTAGATATCAAACCTAGAAATTTGTACGCACTAGGCAAGTATGCTCTTTATCACTGAACTATACACCCAGTCTTTCAGTATCAGTTAATATAACCTTAATTTAATCTTCACAGTTGTTATGCACTGTGCCTCCTCCCTGATTCCCTGTTGCTTCTATAGCAGAGTACTTGAGACCGGAACATTTATAAACAATGTAAGGTTGTTTAGCTCACAGTTCTGGAGGCTGGACAGTCCAATATCAAGGATGAAGGCTTTTGTAAAGCTGCTTCTTCCCCCGGCAGGAGACAAAGGGTCAAAGAGTAGAGAGAGAGGACGGCTCGCAGTCCCCAGCCTTTCTATAACCAGGTCAACTCACTCGTGAGTGTAGAACCCTCGTGACCGAGACACCTCTCTGTGGGCCCTGGCACTCATCACTAGTGCACTGGGGATTTAAGCATGCCCTGCATCTTCTTTAAGCATGCCCTCACACCACACTGCTTGCCCTCAGTGTATCACTTATCCACACAAACTCTGTTTTACCCCATCTGAAGAATAGACTCCAGGTTGCTGCCAGGATAGGGACAGTCCATACCTGTGGCTCCCCTCACCCTGTCCCTCCTGGGCCTTTACATGGCTGCACTGGAAACCAGGTACTCCTGTCCATTCCATATGCCAGCTTACGATCTCTCCGGATGGGGAGTTGTGTACTTCGTAGCTTCCATAGATTTTGCTCTTGACTTTTGTGCCTATGTCCTTTGCTATTCTTAGACTAAGAGGGAGTAGGAACTGAGTGAGTTCAGCCTGCCATCTTTATCCAAAATGTCTAAGTAACCAAATCTTTGTCATTTGTTTGTTAAAACATTTATATTTATTTTGTGTGGGGGGGGGACCATAAGAAGGCATCATATTCTCTGGAGCTACAGGCAGTTGTGAACCACACAGTATGGGTGCTGGAAACAGAACTTGGGTCCTCTGGAAGAGCAGAAATCACTCTTAACCACTGAGCCGTTTTTCAAGCCCCTCAACCTTTTTTTATTTTCCATTCTGGAGCCCAGGCTACTGTTATAAGAGCCTGAAAGTTACTGTATAACCAGTAACTAGTCTTAAATGTGTAATCTTCCTGGCTCAGCCTCCTGGATTTACAAGCATATACCACCACAATCTCCCAGTAACAATTAAGAGATAGTATATTCATATTTTAATTTTAAGTCACCCATTCTTATTTCTTACTCTTTCTGGATAACATGGAGAAACTTTAGCTAAGAATGCCCATTCAGTGTTAATTTTTATCATTTTTATTCCTCTACATTAACTCTGTTTCATTCTGTTATCTTAGACCTTCCTCTTGTGCTCTTGAGCCTGTCTCTTCAGGTTCTTCTAGAACCTTCTTGTTTTATTATGGTTTCTATTGCTGTGATGAAACACCATGACCAAAAACATCTTGGGAAGAAGAGGTTTATTTCACCTTATAGATCATAAGTCCATCATCGGGGAAGTCAGGGCGGGAACTCATGCGTGGCTGGAACCTGGAGCCAGGAGCTGATGCAGAGGCCATGGAGGGAGCTGCTTTCTTCCATGGAGGGAGCTACTTTCTGACTTGTTCCTCATGTCTTCCTCAGCCTGCTCTTATAGAACCCAGGACCACTGGCTTGTCTACAGGCCAGTCTTATGAAGACAGTTTCTCAATTGAGAGTCTCTCTCCCCAGATGAGTCCAGCTTGTGTGGAGTTGACATAAAACTAGCCGGCACACTTCCCCATTCTCGAGACAACTAATTTCCCGTGTCTCCCGGCCTCCTTCTGCTTCTCTAACTGCCTTTCCCTAAGGCTGCCTCACTATCTCAGTTTAAGAAGGTGGACCAAGTTTTCCTCGGCCTTCAACAGCAGCCCCAGTCTTTAAAAGCTTTTCCTCCTTAATCCCTTCCATCTCGCTGTGTGAAACCATCTTCGAAACAACGGTACCATTCTCCTCCCACGCAGCCTCTTTCTTTTCCCTCGCCCTCGTTCCACCTATGCTGTTCTGATCTGAAGGGCCCCAGGCCCCTGTCGAAAGGCTTTCTTGCTCACCGTGGGCTCTGAGGAGGTTCTGATCCCATCAGTGACTGAATTCACCGGTCTGTGAGTTGGTGCCATCGTTGGGAAGTGGTGTGGAGTAGGTTGTCAGAGCCTGGCTGAAAGAGATGGATCATGGGAGTGTGTCCTGAAAAGGTGTGTATCTAGTCTGGTCCATGGTGCCTTCACCCCTGCTTTGCGGCTGCTGTGAGGTGGGCAGCACCATCCACCACAGGTTGCCTGCCACGATGTTCTTGCCTCCCCAGTACTCAGAACTGACCAGGGACTGAAAAGAAACTTGGCACCAAAAGAAATTCCCCATGCTTTAAGTTGACTTCTCTTAAATATTTTGTCACAGCAATAAAAAAACAAAACAGTGGCCGTGCTTGGATAGCTTTACCACACATCCCTTACATATCGGGGTTCCAGTTTAGTAGGCTGCCTAGAGAAAAAGCTGCTGAAGGTCATGGAGATGGATATATAAAGATACTAACTGATATCAGGAGCCTTTTGTTTTTCCTTTATTAAAAGTGACATGTGCTTTAATAAAAATTTTGATGATGTTAATGAAATTTGCCTTTAATATTTAGGCAGGTGCAGTGAAGGACTATATTAAGATGTTGCTTCAGAATGAGTCACTTAAATTTCTGGTCTTTGCTCACCATTTAAGTATGCTCCAAGCTTGCACAGAAGCAGTCATCGAAAACAAGGTATTGTGACATTTTTCTATAAAATAATGTTTAGAATGCATATTTTCACTATACTGAACTTTTTTTTTGGGGGGGGGTTGATACAGGGTTTCTCTGTAGCTTTGGAGTCTGTCCTGGACTAGCTCTGTAGACCAGGCTGGCCTCGAACTCACAGAGATCCACCTGCCTCTGCCTCCCGAGTGCTGAGATTACAGGCGTGCACCACTACCACCCAGCTATACTGAATATTTTATTTATTTATTTATTTTTTTTTTTTTTTTTTTTTTTTTTTTTTTTTTTTTTTGGTTTTTCGAGACAGGGTTTCTCTGTGTAGCTTTGTGCCTTTCCTGTAACTCACTTGGTAGCCCAGGCTGGCCTCGAACTCACAGAGATCCGCCTGGCTCTGCCTCCCGAGTGCTGGGATTAAAGGCGTGCGCCACCACCGCCGGGCCCATATACTGAATATTTTAATCTCATGGTTTATGTGGATTTTTTTTTTAACCTTCTTTGGATGGTGTTTTTAAAATGCATTGTCTTATCAGTAATTTATTAAATATTTTCTTACAAATTTTAGTAATGTATTAAGACCATGGCATACTGATTTCTTCCTTTTTTCAATCTTAAACTTTTTCTTTATCCAATTGATCTGAGTTGATTAAGGCTATTCTGTCCTAACTCCATAAGGGACTTCCTTCCTCTTTCTGGAGATAGCACACGAGAGTGGCATATTCATAAACACACCTAAATGTGACTAATAGAAGAGAATGAATCCATTAAAAATCACTGCCCCCAAACTTTCAGACCTGTCAAATCCCCAGGCCATATACTCTATGGAAAATCGCTATTAAGAAAGAATATGGACTCACTAAAGGGTATGGCCCATGTGGCTGACCCACGTGGTTGACCTGGCCATATCCACAAGGCCAGTGATCTTCCCTGAATCCTCTGAGATCCACCTCAGTTTCCAGTGTTCACGCCAGAGATGGCCTCTCCCATTGATCATTTCAAAGCTTTGCCTGCCATCTGCCCTGTAAATGCTTGGCGCTGGCTGGCACAGGTGTGCGGTGGCGACAGCTATAGGAACTGTCCTGGCAAGTGGTGTGAGCCTTGTACACACAGGGCAATACAGCCAGTACAGGTCAGTGTTTCCAAATCAGAGCTGAAGCCATGTTAGGTGTTAACTAATGTGTTTGTAATATGTTCCGGTATCTTCCTTCACAGAGGGACTTATGGTAGCATAGTGTGATGTCATAACATGAGAGGTTCTGTTGATTTTTACACTCTAAGAAAGACTTCATTACCCTT